>NW_006159808.1:3919389-3923144 GCF_000334495.1 Tupaia belangeri chinensis | reverse complement strand
GATAATTCTTTCCAAAATGCACTCATAAAACAATCTGTTAAGTTTCTTTCTTTCCCACTTAAATGTAATAATGCAATTAAAGCCTTTTTATCTTGGTAATCGAGAGAACTTAGATCTCAGGGTGCCTAATAAAAGCGTATTAATTTTTTTAATTTTTTAATTAAATTAATTAATTAATTAATTAATTAATTAATTAATTTTTTGAGAGGTTTTTGCTATAGGGCGCATGTGCTTGCCAGAAAGACAGAGAGAGACAGAGAGACAGAAAGTGAGAAATCACCCCCCGGGGGGGCTGGCTACAACGCAATCCCTTCTCCTCCATTCTCCTCTTGGGATCTTGGGCACACACGCACATGCGCCTGGCGTGAGTTTAAGCCACCGGGGACTCAAACTGCGGTCGACTACATGGGAGTCCAGCAATGTAGCCATTATGCCAACTGCTGGTCCCAGAAGCATATTACTTATGCTTGATAGAATTCTTTTTCTTCTTCAAATAATACAGGTTTTACTGAGCACAAAAGCATGCAGCTGTGATGATGAGTGTCCAAGTGCACACACACACACTGAAATTTACAGGCTTGGATCCTTCTAGATTCACAGAGGAAAAACTGTAGTGAAGAGAGCTTTTCTTTTTTTTTTTGCTATAGGGCATGTGCGCTCACTAGACAAATTGAGAGAGACAGAGAGACAGAAAGTGAGAAATCACTCCCCAGGGGGGATGGCCACACCGCAATCCCTTCTCCTCCATTCTCCTCTTGGGATCTTTAATGTGCGTGTGCACACATGCAGACGCACCTGGCGTGAGTTTTAAGCCACCAGGTCCAGGACGCGAACCACAGTCGACTACGTGGGAGTCCAGCGACATAGCCATTACGCCAATTGCTGGTCCTAAGAGAGCCTTTCTGTACTGGGCACTGAAACTGAACACTTCTTTCGCATGTGGCTCTTGCCTTCTTTTCTGTATTCTTAAGACTTTAAAAAAAGATTATCAGATGTGTGCAAGAGGACACCTTCAATGGGGCATGCTCATGCTATAATTCCTTCTCCTTCATTCCTCCACCCCATCAACATTTAGGCCACACCCTCCACCACCACCACCACCCCCCGACACACACACGTCTGGTGTGTATTCCAAGCCAGTAGCCTGTGGGATCCAGCCTCACAGTTGTACCTAACCACTGTGCAACACAGCCTACTTCCTGCATTTTCAAGCTTTGATATAATTCCAATTGAGTTCATGTTAAAAATACTTTTAAAATAAGAAGAAAATATTTATCCTAAGGAAAATCACAGCAATGTTCAGGAAATGTTTTGAAAGTTAAAATTAACATTGAATGAATCATCTTGCTTTGTATATAATGTCTGATAAGCCATTAAGCCTTCCCTAAATTTATCCAGATGGGCTTTTTTTCTCCTATAGTTCTTCAGAGTGTGATTAATCTTCCAATTCTTACCTCAACAAGGTCATAATTTATAGCTCTCACTCATGCACAAAAACATTGGCATTATCTTGTGGATTCATTGGATGCAGGAAAGTTTCCACGAAAATATTTTCATCGTTTGGAAAATTCACTTTTATATAAGAAATCTGAGACCAATTCTAGAATGCTCTGGAAGGAAAATATGTTTCTGTAGAACTCGGTCTTATCAGCTCGGCCTTTCAAATGAGCTTGATGTGGTTCCCCACGAGTCGCTTTGATCTAGGTGGTTACACAGAGTATAGCTGAGACCAGCGAGTGCGCTGATTTCTATTTAAGCTGTAATTATAACATGAGCCCTGGGACTTTGACTTTATTTTATCATTGAGTTCAACTCCTTGGTTTAGCAATGAGAGGAGAGGAAGGAAGTGTAGAAATATTTGTTTAGTATCAATTGCAATTGAACTTGAAAAAAGGCCAAACAAGAAGTAAAGGCAAGCCCTAAGTTGTTAACTAAGCATTTTCACTGGGGCGGAGCTCTGGTTAAGTGATACAAAAGGAGAAAGTAAGTTCCTTGTTCTTAAAAAGTTTTTCTGGGGGACCAACAGATGGCGGAATTGTTACATCGCTGGACTCCCATGTAGTTGACCAAAGTTCAAGACCCAGACCGGTGGCGTGAAACTCACGCTGGGTGCATGTGTGTGTGTGTGCACCGAAAATCCTGAGAGGAGACTGGAGGAGAAGGGATTGCAGTGTGGCTGTTCTTCTTGAAGAGTGATTTCTCACTTTCTGTCTCTCTGTGTCTCTGTCTCTCCAGTGAGTACATGGACCCTATAGCAAAAATCTCTCTACAAAATAAAAAAGTTTTCTACATCAGATTTATTTTTTAGCCTTTTTTATTTATTCATTTATTTTTTTGCTTTCATGTAGTTTTTTAAACAATTTTATAATTATTATTTATACATTTAATCACTCTACATCATTTAGATTTTTAAAAAGACTTTACCCAGAATGATATACACCTCAGTCCAGCCCAGTTGAGAATATTATCCATGTCTTCATCAACAGATAATAAACCATATTGGCGTCCCACAAATGACTTACCTCTCTATTTTTTCCCCAAATTTCCTTTCCTACATTCTTCCCCTCCCACATTCTATCCACTTTGTCTATAGTGTCCACAACAATTTTCAATGCTTTTATGTCCTCCAGTCTTTCAGTCTCCACCATAGAGTGCGGACAGTCGGTATATGTTAAGTGGAGACATACAATGTCTCTTTCATAGCCTGACTTGCTTCACTCAGCAACAAATCTTCCGTATTCATCCACTTTCTATCAAATTCCAGGGCCTTGTTTTTTATGGCTGAGTAGTATCCCATGGAGTATATGTGCCACACTTTTCAATCCATTCATCTGTTTGTGGACATTTGGGTTGGTTCCATGTCTTGGCACTAGTGAATAATGCTGCAATAAACACAGATGTGCAAGCACTTTTCTGACTGAGCATTCTCCTGTCCTTTGGGTAGATACCCAGGAGTGGAATTGCTGGATCATATGGTAGTTCTATTTGAAGGTCTCTGAGGAACCTCTATATTGTTCTCCACAGTGGCTTGGCCAATTTACATTCCCACCAACAGAGTATGAGTGTTCCCCTTTCATCACATCCTCTCCAGTACTTGTCTTTTTTTTTTTTTTTTTTTTATCTTCACCATTCAGACTAGAGCTAGGTGGTATCTCATTGTGGTTTTGATTTGCATCTCCCTTATGATGAGAGACGTTGAGCATTTCTTCATATGCTTTTTGGCTGTATGTCTTCCTTAGAGAGTTGTTTATTCAGCTCATTTTTCCATCTTTTAATTGGGTTAATCTTTTTCTTCTGGGTAAGCCACTTGAGTTCCCTTCTATATTATATTTAGATGATGGATGAGATGACAATAAAAGATCCCAAATGAAAGAAAAATTAATAGAAAAAAATGCCAAATATTCAGTTTACTATTTTTATGTGCCTATGTCTGTTATTTAGACATTATTAACAAGAACAAAATGCTTATTGAGATTCAAAGGATTGATAGAAGGGAAAGCTGAATCAAACAATTTTTGTGAGCAAAACAAAGTAAACTACAGTAAAGATCTTAAAAGTGATTATGAAGCAAATACAGATTTCTTACAAATTAATAGCAGAGAAGACACATATAATAATAGCATTAGAAACACAAACACAGTTAGGGGGAAATGATACCTTTAAAAAGGTAGTGAGAGGCCCTGTGCTGGCCCACCTGGGTCCTGCTGCGGGCCCCCCCCCCACCCGCGCCCAGTGAGGCGGCGGCGGGAGGCAGG
>NW_006159808.1:3913311-3918557 GCF_000334495.1 Tupaia belangeri chinensis | reverse complement strand
GGTGGAAGGCATGGAGGGCAATCATGGATGCCAGGGACAATGGGGGAGGAAGATGGGACATAGCAGAGGGTGGGGGATGGGGAATCAGGGATAGCAAGACAAAGGGCAAGGTATGCAGGACGTAAGAATTGGAAAATTATTTGCTGAGAACATGTATGTGGATGTGCTTGATTGAGCCAATGCACAGTGTATTTTGGATGGAAAATTCATTTGCGTGTTGTGATGGTGTAAAGTGAATTAATTAAAAAAAAAGATTTTGGGCACACACACACACACACACACACACACACACACAAAGGTAGTGAGAGAAAATAGTTTTAACTCAGATTTTCATACCTAGCAAAGCTATTATTGATGGACAGGAGAGAGACTAACGGAACATATCATCCTCAGAATCTTGCTGAGTGAACAAGTACAATTTGTGTTTGGTAAGAAGGGAATCTGATCTAGAAGACTGAAGCAAGTAGAATGGTAAACAAAGACACTGAAAGACAGGTGGATAAATCTAAACAACAGAATGTGAGGATAATGATGATAACAACTGTGGGGTTCAAGATCAGTTAAATTTAAACACTAGACAATGGTATATGTGAAAATAAAATAATTCTAAGGAGCTTTTATTAACAAAGAAGGAAGGATGGGATGCAACCAGCAAATTCCACCTTACGTGAGCTGTTGTAAGACCTCTGGAGTTGAACTGCCTGGGTTTACCATTGACCTAGGCTGTGTGTCCTAAGACAACTTACTCAGCCTCTCTGTTCCTTGTTTCTCCATGTGCAAAATGAAGTTAATGATAAGCGTACCTATCTCATACAGTTATAATGAGTTTGATGCTTATAAAGGATTGAAAACAGGGTCCAGCACTATGGAGGAATTACATTTTATTATATATGAAATACTTACTAATAAGCATAATAAAGAAGTAGACAAATAGCATCCTGATTGAAATTCGTTTTTATAGGTGTTAAGACTGTTGAAGGTTTTTCGAATAGAGTGCGATATGAGGATGACATCTGAAGGGCACTGAACACCAACCTTTTGGTTTCAGGGCCAGAGGCAGTGAGCTCCTCACCTTTATTCTCAGACTGTACAGAGCCATCTTCCTCTTCCCCATTTGCCATTTAGACAGTGATACTAGAACCAGGTCTCTTAAGCACCTGGCAGGACACCTTTACTTAATGCTCTTAAGTTTCTGTGTTTTTCAGTTCAAGGCAGTGCTTATAAAGAGACTGTGGGACCAACAGATGGCATAACTGTTACGATGCCAGACTCCCACGTAGTCGCCCGCAGTTCAAACCCTGAACCTGGTGGCTTAAAACTCACACCGAGCGAGTGTGCGTGCATGCCCAAAAACACTGAGAGACGAATGGAGGAGGGATTGTGGATGGATATCCCCCCTTAGGGCTGATTTCTTGCTTTTTGTCTCTCTGTCTCTGTCTCTCCGGTGAGTGCTTTCACCCTACAGTAAAAGTCTCAGCAGCAACAACAACAAAAAGACTTTAGGAAGTAGAATAATACCTATCAACCAGGTATTTTTTTAAAACATCTTTCCTAAGTCTGTTTTATTTTCGATGGAAATAATATTTAGATTACAGGGCAGCCTGAAAATGAGCTGGTTTACACGCGGACATGCGCTGTCTGCTGCCCACTCTGGACTGCATTTCCGCTCTCTTCTCTAACCGTGTTACATTTGCTCTAATTGTTCTTGGAGACATCAAGGTTTCTCCCATGACACGACCACACCCTAAATAAAAACATTAACCTCTTTTCTACTGTGTTTTCTCAGAAAATCAGAACTGAAGACAGAAGGAGGAAACCTGGGGAGCAGTCCTTAGCTAGAGGTCATTTCCCTTAGGAGCTCTTTTAGAAAGACAATCCGCTGGACTGGCCCTCACCTGGACGCTTGCCCCGCAGTGGTGCGCGTGCGTGCGCTGCGCCCCGGCTTCTGACGCCGCTCATGGTCCAGTGCTGGCTGTGGTTCTGCCCCGGCGGGGGGCCTGGCGGGCTTGTTGTCCTCTCTAACTGTCCCCGCACTGGGTACCTGATTATTTCACAGGGCCTTCCAGCGCCGGCTGCACCACTGTCTCCCACTCAGTCCCGAGGACCAGGACCGCTCCCTGCGGACCGCTCAGCCCAGGACTCTCCCCCGCGCCCTTGGCACCCCTACAGCCCTGGCTGCGGTTCTGAGCGGTGCTTGATGCCCAGTGAAACCATTCCGTCAGGCTCTTTGATCTGGTCCCATCTGGTCGGCGGGAAAGCGCGCTCAGCTGGGCCCTCTGCAGCTCCAGGTTGGCTGCGGGCCTCCTGGGCGTCTGTTCTGACGCTGCGGGTTCGAGCACTCCCAGCTGCTCACCCCGGCACACCCGCCCTGGCATGCTGATTGATCTCAGCCGGGCTCTGCTTTTGTTTTCTGGATGCTGCTGTTTGGCCCCTGACTCCTGGTGAACTCCGTCATGCCCCAGGAAACCTGAGACGCCGTCCCCGTCCCGTGCCACTGCTGCCTGCTGTACCGATTAAATCAGACGGAAAACAGGAGCGGCTGGGGAGAGGTCGCCAGCCTTGACCCATCCCCAGCCACGTCAGTCGGAAGAAAATGACACACACGCTGAGGTCTGGATTCCAAACCAGGCCTGGCAGTTTGCAGAGAGGTGAAGAGGCTGCTTTTAATATGTGTGCGGAGAGTGAGCGCGAGCTTTCCTCTTTCAGTTACAAGGAACCCCTTGGAAAGACCTGCTGAAAGCGCTCACAGACAGTGGGCAGGGAGCCTAGGCTACAAGTGTGTTCAAGCAAAAAATGAGTAAAACCTATGTCGAACATTCTTTTGCCAATCCTCTCTCTAATAATAATAATATCTCTTGTTTTCACCTCTGTAGGAGACCTTATTTATTAGAGGTTTTTGTTTTTTTTTTTTGTTGTTGTTGTTATAGGATGCGGGCGCTTGCTGGAGAGACCAGACTTGCTGGCTACATCCCAATCCCTTCTCCTCTCAGGGTCAAGGACACGCACTCACACGTGCCCGGACTCGAACCGCACTTGACTATGTGGGAGTCCAGCGATGTAACCATTATTCCATTGGCTGGTGCATGCAGGAGGCCCTATTGCAGTGTGGATTCGCTGGTCAGAGATCCCTCTCTTGCTCTGCAGCGGGGGCTGACCTGCCTGATCAGCTGCCGATGTTGAAGTCTCTGCTCAGCCGCAGCCTGGAGAAGCAGGCCGCTGAGAGGATGAGTGAAAGCGAGGCCAGTATAGGGCCAGCAGATGGCATGGTGGTTAGGGCACCGGACTCCTAGATGGCCAAGCGCGGTTCGAATCCCAGCCCCGGTGGCATTAAGATCGTGCCGGCCATGTGCGCACACAGTCCCAGGAGGAGAATGGAGGAGAGCGGATTGTGGTGTGACATCTCCCCGGGGTGGTTTCTCACTTTCCCTGTCACTGTCTCTCTCCAGAGAGCTCACCAGCCCTGGGGGGACGGGCTTGGAGAAGGTCCTAAAGAAGTGGAGGAAGGCTCGTTGTGGCGTTCTCTGGGGCTGGCGTGCAGTGCTGTGCTTTGTTTCCCATGAGCCCGAGGCGCCGTCATGAGCAGCGCCAGTGCTGGCTTCGGTGAGTCACTGCGTGGAGTCGGATGGACAGGTCAGTGTGGGAAGTACACTAATGGGAAATAGAGTTCCTTGTTTTTTTAAAAAAAATAAATTTAAGATGCGACTAAAAATACTTGGCTCAAAGGAGAAAGTGAAAATTGCACACCTGCTGAAAAATAACTGTTATAAAAACAAAAAAAGACTGGGTGAGATATAACTAAATCGATTCTCAAAGGAGATTCACAGCATTAAATGCCCGTGTCAACAAAAATAAGCTGAAAACAATAGAATTAAACACCCAATTTGGAAATCTAGAAAAAGGATAATAAAGTAAATAAAAAGAAGACAAAAAGAAGAACTTGAACTATATTAATTTAACATTTAAAAATATTTATTTAAAATATTTAAAATTCAAATTAATTTAATTGTTTTTATAAAACAGAAAATAATGACTTAGAAGTCAGGAAAACAGTTTCAAAGTAATGGTAAGCTATTTATTTACTATAAAAATTGAGAAAGTATGACCTAGCATATTGAAAAGAAGGAGAGAAAGAAGGAAAGATGAAAGCAGTGTAAGCCGGGTAGGGCCTGGTCCACCTTGGAGACCCACAAGTCTTAGCTATTGGACGTCGGCGCGTCACCCCGTAGGACGCCCAGAGGGCGCTGTGCCACTGAACCATTGTCCACGATGCCAGCCCTTTCGCAAGTAGTGTTTGTCACCTACCTGCCTGGTGACCAGTTCAGCCTTTTCTACTATTTCTTTTCCCCCTGGTACGAGTACTGAGCGATCATTCATCAGATGTTTCCAGAACTTCTGCTACTTACCAGGTCTGTGCCAGGGGCTGGCGTTGCACCCTGGCCTACCTGAGTTCCTAGTCTCACCAGGAGAGAGGAACCGTCATCAAATCTCAGTACACACTTAGCAGTGGGTCAGCGCTGTGTATCTCAGGCAGACATGACCTGTGTGGGCTGCAGGCCTAGGATCAGCCTCTAGAAGGAAGTGGGGTTGGAAGTGAGCTCCAGAGGGTTCCAGGAACGTGCCAGAATCCGCGCAGGTGGAGCCAGGCCTGGGTGGTGAAGGAGAGGAGGGGCGGGTGAGTGCAGACGCCGAGAGGCAGTGGAAGAGGAAGAGTACTTGGGCAGAGACCAGGCCTGCAGGATCTGGTGAGTCCTTCCTGGGCTTATAAGATGTGGAAGATGGCAGCTCTGACTGGGCTAAATGCAGTTCTCGGTGCTAGGTTTCATTTATAAAAGATTTATGTTTTGACCCCGCCGTGGTGGTACAGGCAGTGGGCGCTGTTCTGCAATGCTGGAAGGTGGCGGTTCAAGTTCCGGGTTGATCTGAAACATGCCAGGTGCCACATGCCTGTGATCCTGGCTGGCTGGCAGTGGGGGGACCACGGCGGAATCGGACCCTAGTGAGGGCGCCTACCTCTGTTTGGGGAGAGAAAGGCAGGGGAAAAAGGACCCTCAACTGGGCCGTTATGCCATGGGCCACTCCTAGTCTCAGCCAGCTCAGATCATGGATGTGCATGTGTGCGCAGGTGTGTGCTGGTATGCTCAGAGAGTTATTGGGGTCTGACCCCAGGACCTTCCCATGCAGGTCTAGTTGTGTTCCCACTGCTCTACTATTTGGCCCCAGTACGTACATATAAAAATATATAGAAA
>NW_006159808.1:3873381-3911764 GCF_000334495.1 Tupaia belangeri chinensis | reverse complement strand
TTATCAAAATGTCCACTTTTCACTCATTTATAAATATTTACCTTTACATTGCTAACATCTAAAACTCCTTTATTTCCTAGTGCATTTCCCACAATTTAACTTCGAAGGTAGATAAATACTGGGAAGTGTTCTTTGTGTTGTGGACAGTAAGGGCTTAGATTGGGCAAGGAGGCTGTGTCCTGGACTCTTGTTCTGGCCCCTTCCGGCCGGATTTCCCTCTGGGAAGGAGTCTGTGAGGGCAAGAGGCTGAATTCGAAGGACTGTGAGAAGTCTGAATTCAAACCTGGCCTTCTGGGTCATTATGAGATACTGGGCAGACAAGGAAGATAGGCTTCCCACTTAATTTAGCAGTTCACTGCTGTTTGAAGATAGTGTGTTACGGGGTCTCCACTTGTGCTTTCTCAGTGGGCTAACAGTTTATGACCTACCTCGGAAGTGCTCAGCTGTCACTGTGATACCAACAAGGGCATTTCCACATGCACGATTATTTTCAATGCACAAATGTCCCGAGACAGCTAACTGATTCAAACTAACGTGGTCGAAAAGTGTCACCGATAACAAGAAGATAGTTGTTCGTATTTGTTGAGTACTGTATCCCGTTGTTTTAAACACTTCCAGAGTGTGAACTCATCCAAGTGCCACAACAGCGCCATAAGGTAGGTAGAGCTCTACAGGAGAGGTGGCGGAGGCGGAGGAATGCAGTGGGTGGGTGCTTGGACCTGCACCCCAGGGGCTCAGCAGTTTGGCTTTTCTCTTAGAGAAGGATATGTAAATTAGCCAGAATTACAATGGCCACTATGTTAATGTATTGTGAATAAAATTTGCTCAAATGTTACCTTTGGTATTAGTGGGCATTCTCATAGATAATCAATTTTATTTAAGAACTTAGAAAAAGTGGACTTAACAACTTCATTCACCCAACTCTGGTTTCAGCACTTTGGATGCTTTAAGTCTTTACAATAGTTTGAAAGTTAATTTTTACTTCAAAATAATACATGGTTATTGAAAATATAAAAAGGAAAATGGTAAACAATAAAAGCATAGAATGTGTTCATAATCCACCTATCTATGACAGCCAACATTTTATTTTCTCTGTCATGACCTTTTGCTTTGCAAAGCAGCAGCATATAGTTGACATCATTACCTAAAGAATCTCTATTTTAGTTTTTCAGTTAGTATTACAACATAAATCATTCCTCTATTATCAGAAACATTACTGGCAAGTGGTAAACCTTAATGTATCTAATTGATAATTTGTTGTTTGGTTCTCAAAGTGTTTCCTTTTAGTTAATTCATTAATATATTTGCCATTATAAATATCACAGCATTAATCATATGATTGCTTTAAACTTTGTTCACATATCAGTTTATTTCCTTCGGCTGAATTTTCTTTTTAGAAGAAGGGAGCTTATTTCTGTATCCAGTTACAGGGAGACAGGCAGTGAGAACCTCAAACTGTCTCAAAACCCCACATGTTCTCAGTATTTAGATACAAGATTCGAGCAGATGGAAATCATTCCTCAGTATGACCGCCTCCCTGAGTAATCACCCCGATACTTTCAAATACCCACTCCTGGTTTCTCATCTGACCACTCTTCACCAGGCCTCCCCATGACTCCCATGGGTCAGGTTGTTCTTAATTTCAAAATGGCTAAATTTTAAGAAGCCAAATTGTATGAGAATTTTTAGGGTTCTTCACTAGTATTATCACATTCATTTTTTTAAAAAAATTTACCCTCTTTTAAATTCCATGTAACAGGCTAGGATTGTGCTGATTCCCCCACTTTTTTTTTAACATCTCATTGAATCAGTGGAGGAAAAAACAAAAACACCTGCTAACATGGCAGTTATAATGGTATTTTGTGTTTTTCTGTGTATGGGTCTTCGTCATTTTATTTATGGAGATTTTCGTTATTTGTTGTGACCATTGATGTAGGAGTGATATTTAACGCTGTCTTTTTCTTTTTGGTGAATGCTTTTTTCTAGTTGTTTGCCTTCTAATATTGATCAGCTTAAAATGAAATATTTTTATGTAGTTAAATGCATTTATCTTTCCTATTACAAATTTTTTTCATTTCTAGTAAGTATCATGATCCTTCCATATGCAGAAATCAAATTACATTTCACAGTAGTTTATTTTGTTCTGTGCATGACCTGGAGAATGAACTCTGTAGTCCACACAGAGGTCCTTTCAGTAGACGCTGCAAGACCTACACTGGCCCCGTGTTGGTTTCCTCTCGATGGCTACCTGACCCTCTCCCCTCTCTTGGTGAGCCAGTTCTCCTCGCCACATTGGTCTGCGATGTCTCTCTTTACCAGTTTAAAAACACTAACTTAGTCTATCTTGACGCATTCGTCTACTTTCGGGCCAGTATAGCGGGTTAGGCCATCACGGTAAAATATGTCTGTGCTGCCTAATTACATCATTAGCCATCATCACGGTGAAATATGTCTGTGCTGCCTAATTACATCATTAGTTGGAGGACTTACAGAAATGATTGCATAACTGGGTCAGGACGAGGAATGGAAGGAAGCATGATTTTACTCTACCTATTTTTCAAGTCTCGATTGTTCTGAATCTCTTTGAAGAAACAGCTACCAGCTCCAATACATGGGGTATTCACAAAGATCACAGAAAATGTATGCTATGAAAACACTATGCATGGACTTCAAAATGTTTTGCACCAAAATAAGCTCATATTTTAACTCTATTTCCCATGAAGTCTTTGAAGTAGCCCCACATTTGTTTGGAATGTGGCCACAGGCCCCAGCACGGTGCTCTGCGAGCTCGGTTACTATTTTCTGTTGTCTGCCTGGTCGGAAGCCAGCAGGGGAATTGATTTCAGCAGCCTTGGCTGGAGAGACTGTCCAAAGTTCTGCTTCCAAAGCTGCCAGGGTGAACGGAGGGAGGACACACCCATGGTCTGCTGATGCTTTGTCTAGTCGCACCTCTGCTAAGTGTTGGAAAGACAGCCACCATTCTCCTGTGCTAAGCTGCTAAATATAGACCCTGATGAGGTTTTCCCCTGTACTTTGTGTGAGTACAGGATGGGTTTCAATATGTCCACATGAGATGTGGGTAAAATGTGTTAGGAGTCGTTGGGCTGGAGCATATTTGGGTTGATAATTAACTATCTGGTGCGCTGAAGGCTTACCTAGGAAACCAGCACAACAAGAGCTCTCTGTAAACCTCTCATATATACCTCGGATACAACGATAGGATTCAAACAGCGATAAATGATAGAAAACCTGAGAAATCAACTACTCCAGTTCTCTTACTTTATAAATTAGGAGCAAGAAACAGCCAAAGAAGCCGAGATGTGTTTTCATGGCCAAACAGTTCATTAATTAGTAGCAGAATTTCCTAACTCCTCTTCCAGTATTCTTTTTACTCTGCTCTGATTCATAAATTAAAATGACAGTGCTAGTTTTGGCCTTTTAGAACCCCTAATGCTTTTCTTTTTGCATTGCGTATAGGTGGAGAATTCATCCTTGGAAAATTCCTAATGAATTGCCCTGGGTCTCTTAAGATTTCCCCATTTTTATTCTTGCTCCAAATCCTAATGAACTGGGCCAAGGAGTCAACACTTCATTGTAATTTAATAGCTTTTCCCTGTGTTCTGCTTTAAGAGTAGAATCTCCTGAATCCCAGCTGTAAACTCAGGCATGTGCTTGCTTTCTGATATTGCTGTTAAGACAAAAGTCAAAAGGAAATAGATACCGCTGGACCATCACAGAACTATGGTCTTCAGGACAGAATTTTCACAGCAGTTCTGCCTGTGCTCCCAGTGCTGTGAATCACAGGTGCTCCCATCCAGTATCCAAAACTCTTTTAATTTAAAAAATTTTAATCACGGGCCAGCAGGTGACGTGGTGCCTAAGGGCACTGGACTCCCACATAGCAGACCTCAGTTTGAGTCCTGGACCTGGTGGCTTGCTTTCTCACCCTCCCCCCACTCTGTCCCTCTCTGATCAAATTAAAATAAATAAATAAAGCTAAATAAAATAATTCTTTAAAAAGAATTTTTAATCTCTCATGGTGAAAAGAGTCAGTTGTTTAATTTGAAAAGGAAAATGCAAACTATGAGTAAGGACGTATTTATGTGATTTTTTTTGAAATGGGAAAGATTTGGAATGCAGATCTTTTTCTTATTTATTCTCAAGAGTGATTACTTCCTCAGGATACTGAAAAATCACCCAGAAAGCAGATAGCTAAAGGTATGTGGAATTCATAAATGTCACACGGCTTAAATGAATAGCAGTTACTGGATCAAGAAAGCCTGTGCATGATGACCTCGCCTTGCGCGTCCCACATCTGTTACCACGAAATCAGACATTACATTCTCCTCGGCAGGACATTGTTGCGCTGAATGGCTTGGTGAAGGTTTGTTTTGTTTCTGATAAAGAAATTCAGTGAATTAAAAATGTTCCATGGGTCCATGGGGAGCTTATGCTTCAGAAGTTCTCCCTTATTTATTTATTTTTTTAGTGAGAGATTTTTTATCTTTCTATAGGGCGCATGCACTCACTGGAGATTCAGAGAGACAGAAAGCAAGAAATTGCCTCCTCCCCGGGAAGGACGGCCATGTCACAAGCTCTTCTTCTGGGATTTTGGGCGTGCATGCACATACACCCAGTGCGAGTTTCAAGCCTCTGGATCTGTGACTCAGACTGCAGTCAGCCATGTGGGAGTCCAACAACGTAACCGTTACGCGATCTGCTTATCCCAGAAGTTCTCTTCTTTATGTCCTTAGTATGAATGCGGGGAATCAACGTCACAGACATTCTTGGTATCAGAATGGCCTCCGTCATTTTGAACACAGCGCAGTGCTGTGGCCACACCAAGCTTAGACTGGTCGGGCTGCTGCATTGGCTGGAGATGATACACATGGCTTTTCTCTTTACAAAAGGAAGGGTTCCACTGCTGCTTAATGGGTTGTGTGAATGTTGCCTTTCATGCTTTGAGTCTTATGCATTTTATGAAAAAGTCATAGTTTGAGCTGAGCGGAGAAACTCATCTGAATTAAGTTTGTTGAAAAGTCTTCCCAAACGCTATTATGCAAAGGCTGAAGAAGTAGAACTGCCTCAAGATTTCTGGAACAGAGCCCTTTAAAATGAAGAAATGGTTGTGCTAACAAATACTCTCAGGTGTGAGAGGCAGAGTCCTTCCAGGAAAGCTATGGTTCGTCCCTCTTAATCCCAGAGAAGCCCCTGTCCTAACAGAATGACCCAGATCCCTCAGCTGTGACGCACATACCCCCACCACTTGTTTTTAATTTCCAAATGAAATGCATTTGGCTAACAGCATCCCAGCACATAGCAGCACAGACGTTTCTCAGCACTGACGGAGCACGGGCCGGGCCTGCTGCAAACATGGCGTGAGATGGGGCCAGCGCGTCGGTGGGAAACCATTTCAAAAAGGAAGATCCTCAGATAGTAGCAATTCTTCTGTTTCTAAATCTTTATTAAAGTACATGGGAAAGTGGCCACAGTGAACTTAGAATCCTGGTAACAATTTGTTTTTAAAATTAGATGTCAAAACTTTCTAGCTTCCCTTGTACATTAAAAGAAATATATATATATGTGTATATGTATGTATATATGTGAAAAAAGTATGCATATGTGAAATATATAGCTTACATATATGAATGTGTATATATGTTTATATATCATTTATGTACGTATACATATGTATATAAAATGTATCTATACTGTTTCTATTGTTTATATAAACGACATCCTCCGCCTGGCTCCAGGATCTGGGCCAGCCCTTCCTTCCACTTTTTAATTCGACCAGCATAGTTCTTCTACTGCCCGCTCTTGTCAGCGCAAATTTGGAAAAACAAATTTGGGAATGATGTTGCTCATGGGAAGTCTGATTGCTTGAAGGATAGGGGGAAAGAAAAGTAGAATGCAAAAATGGATGGTTTCTAGTACCTCTCAAGATACAAAATAAGTGGTCTAGGAAAAAAGTACATAGATTTGGCTTTTTTTAAATGAAAATTTTAAAAATTCTTTGTGAGAGAAGTAAGGAAAACATGGTTTTCCATGAGTTTTCTCCCTGCATATCTCTGCTTTCCTTCCTTCTCCCTCTCTCCTTCCTTCCTTCCCTTTTCATAACCAACTGGAGAAGCCAGCGTCAATGAAGGGCGTGTACATGGGCCTGTGAGAAGCAAAGTGACTTAGGGCTAGGCTACTCCTAGGTACTAAGGGTGGGGCTTTGTCTGGAATCAGGAATCTGAGGACGAGTGTTGGTAGCTTATAAACTCCCCGGACTGCCAGCATGGACCTATTTCATCTCCTAGAGAGGGAGTGAGTGCTCACCTTGCTCCAGATGCTCTGGAATGTCCATGGCCTGGCAAAGTCTAAGGACCCCTAAAGAAAGTATCTGAAGCAAAAGCAATAAACAGGACTACAACTTAAATGCTATTTTGACAGGACTATGAGTCTTAATATGTATTTTTCCCATATACTTCAGAGTATGATTTTTCATGTAGCATTACTAGAGGAGGAGTTTTTCCCTTTCTTAGAATTCTGTATTTCTCTAAAATTTGGAGCAGAAATTTAGAGGAGAAACAGGACTTGAACAATCTCAAATGGGCTCCTTCAAAATATTTATTACCTAGGATGGATGCGATTACATATAGAAGGCTGGGGTTTAAATGTCAGGCCAGGGGGGAGATGATCTACAAACTGAGTGGGCATTTATACTGCACAGACACTCCTGGGCAGTTGGAAGGATGAGATGAGGCGAACAGACCCAGGAGGAAGTGGAATGCTCCAGGGGGCCGTCCTGCAGAGATAAGAGTGACAGAGTCTGAGAGTGAGCTGGCTGAGCAGATCTGCTTACCCAAGGCTCTACCTTCAGGGGCATTCACAGATGGAGAGGTGCCCATTCTCCCTATAGGTGAGAGTGGGTGGACATGCCCTAGATTCCCTCCTTTTAGAGAAGGCATTAAAGAATGTGCGATTCAGGGCCACCAGGTAGACCGGCGGGTAAGGTGCTGGACTCCCACATGGCCCACTGTAGTTCGAGTTCTGAACCTGGTGATTTGATGATCATATTGGGTGTGTATGCATGCCTGCCCAACATCCCAAGAGGAGCATAGAGGAGAAGGGATTGTGGTGTGACCATCCCTCATAGGGGTTGAATTCTCACTTTTCTTCTCACCATCTTTCTCCAACAAGCACATGTGCCCTATAGCAAAAACCTTAAAAAAAAAAAAAAAGGTACAATTAGTAAGCCTCCGACTTCTGCCCTTTGCCTGTTCCCCACTCCTTAGGCTATGTTGTCTTTTTTCCTGAACTCCCCAGCCCTGCTCACTCATCGGATGGGTCAGTAGAATAAGCACATTGTAATGGCTGGAGGATCGCTTTCACATCCTCAAGCTCAAGTTAGGTCCAAAAACTTTAAAGGATTATTCTGAGCTTGTCAAAGCTGGCTTTTCCCAGGTAATGACAGCACTCCAGTTAGCCAACACTCAGGAGTAAAACTGGGAATGATGAAGTGTTATTTCGCGGTGCTTGCTGCTTAGAAAGTTTTATTTTGTCTCCTGCTGTCTTTTTTTTTTTTCGCACTCCTCTTCTATCCACTCGTATCATGTTTTCACAGTTCATCATGAAGGGAAAGTAAGGGCTGGGCGGTCTCTCATTTTTAACGCCTTCGACTCAGGTGGGTCTGCGGCTGCGATCGCTTCCAGAAGGGGCTCACGGTCTGCCAGCAGATTGACGAGCACCTTCGGGTACGCGAGCACGTAGGGCACCTGGGGTGGAGGCGAGCGCTTTTGCCGCTGCCAAGACAGTGTCATTCGCCTCTGATCCTGGTCTTTATTTGGGGGTGCACGAAATCCATGCCAGAGGCCAGCATAGTTTCTACCCCGACTTTTCTCTCTCCCTTGCCTCTTACTCTCCATGCCATTTACTTAGAAATCAAAATGGAAAAAGCTCATCCATTTACTCACGTGTCCACCTACTGCTCAGTCATCTGTCACTTAGTGAGTAGGTACCAGTGTCTGCTCTGTGCTGTGTTGAGACATTTCAGAACTTCAGGGGTGCCTTTGTGGTCATTGCTTCTGTAATGTGTATGATGTTGGAATTTCCTTTTATTTATTTATTTCTTCTGTGTGTGTGAGAGAGAGAAAGCAGGCATCCCAGTGGGTCATCACATGGCCCTCCACCCTCCACCCCAGTCAGCAGGATCACAGGCATATGTGCATGTGGCTGTCATGTAGGGGAGGCATAGGACTCGAACCAGAGACTTTCAATGTGCCCTCAGCATTGCAGACATTGTGCCACCTTGGGTGGACTTGCTTATGATTTTTTTGTTTTAACTTCCATGCATTAACCATCTAAAATATGACCCTAAGCCAGTATTTGATTGGGTTTGTAATTGGGTGAATTAATCTTAAGCTATAAATAGTCATGAATTCAAAGGCAAGACCAATGGGAATGAGCTAAGTTATTGGTAACTGTCCAGAAGACAAAGTCTCGAAGTGGCTTTGAAGAAAGTTTAGGGTTTGGACAGGTTATCCAGTGCATATATCACAAGCTTTTGCCAAATTTCAGCCCTATTTATTGTGAGAAAGTCTGCAATAGGAGAAACTCTTAGTTCTGATCGTTTTTGGTATGTTGAAAGTTATTCAGAAATTTCTGTGGTGCGTTTTTATGCTTTCAAGTCTTCTCTTCCATACGAAGCACCATAGTGTGTGGTGCAGTCCCATCAGACCTTCTTTCAGTGTCCCCTTGGCAGGTGGCCACATTCCTAAGCTCCTGGCAGAGCACTTCTAGGGAGTCAGGGAAGAGAAGATGATGCCCCTCAGGTGCTACCCAAGTTACATTTTCGGTCTCACTAAGGTGGTCGCTGGAGGAGGAGCTGGGCTGTAATCCAAGCGCTGGTAAGCTTAGTCCACGCTGGGCAGCATGGAGTCAGAAAGTCTCGTCCTAGACACATCCCCAGGACGCAAGCACTGAAGATGAAGGCCCCTGAAGCCTCGAATGCAGTAGCCCTCGCCATGGAGCCTTGGAGAGAGGCACACACAGGGGGTGGAGACCGTGGATGTGGGTGAAATCCAGGTGGTGCCTGATTCTTCCCGGCAGCGTGACTGGACACATTACTTACACCTTGCGTATCTCTGTCTCCTCATCTTAACCCGAGGGTAAAAGTGCAACCTGATTCGCACTGTCATGAAGATCGAGCACGTTAGCACGTACGACACGCTCAGAAAAGTGCTGGGATACCTTGTCATCACCCAGTGTTTAGTCTGTCAACAGGAATAACACGGATGCGAAGGCATAGTTCGGAAAGAAGAGGTGAATGGTGGTTCACGTGAGAGTGTGAAGGGTTGTAAGTGGTGAGTGGAGAGCTTTAGTAGGTAGCGGTGATCAGCAACCCCTTCATGGGGTGGTTCCAGCCTCAGGTTTAGGGACCACATCGTTCAGAGTCGGGGATTCCAGGCCTTGGCCTGATCTGGTTAAGGAGGGCAGGAGGCCATAGCTCAGTATGGCAGAGAGGCAGAGGTGAACCACGGACTGACTGCGCAATTTGGTGTGTGAGCATTTGTGTGGCCATTCGGTCAGCAACTACAGATGACACGGTGTGCTAGGGCCACCCAGTGAAGTGCCGTGGTCACTGCACCTGCCCTCTGCAGCATGTGGCTTTGCAGAGAGCCTGGTTCCAAACAACTTTAATGAGGTGAAGTTAGGGATGCCCAGAAGGCTGGGGAAGCGCCTTCCAGTCTGTTTCCTCTCCCTCCCTGTCCCAGGCTGCCAATCAGTCGATGCATTTGGGGATCTTCAGACTCTGGCTCGAAGCCTGCCTTTCCCCAGAAGTCCTTCTCGACAGTTCTGTTAGCTCTGTTCCCCTCTGCTCTTCACCTTGTCCCTCTACAAACATGCAGGCACCCTTCTGAATGTATACAGCTCTCCCTGAAGAAGACATGCTCATAGAGTTCTGGACTGCCAGCTCTCCTCGGTTTCCTGGGGTCTTCCCTGCTAATCCTTCTGGAATCGTGGATTTATTTCTGAGGATGTCCTTGCTCACATCTTTTCTCAGAGACCTTTGGAAGTCCGGGGTGTCTCACCACCTTCCCTCGCACTTCAGGAGAGCTGGAACTGTGTCTTCACTCTTGACTAATGCCTTTATGTTCCTTTTATCTGGGAGGGCCACGTCCATGGTGAGAGCCAAGAAGTCACATATTGGCACATACCGAAGCAGAGCCAGCTCTGGGTCTCGTTTGCTGCATGTTTTTCTGTGATGAATACACATCTTTTCTCTCTTTTTTTTAGTTTCTCAGCAAGACTAAAAAAGTAGGATACTTATTTGTTGAACTATTGAAAACGTCACTTACTACAGAGCAGAATAAATAAAAGCCTAGCTATTGCTGCAAATAGAATGAAAACTCTTAGTGAACATTGCTTTTTGTTGTTTGTTTGGAGAGATTTTTGCTATTGGCCATGTGTGCTTGCCAGGGAAACAGAGAGACAGAAAGTGAGAAATCACCCCAGAGGGGATGGCCATGCTGCAATCCCCTCTCCTCCATTCTCCTCTCAGGACTTTGGGCACGCACACACTCATGCCCTGCATGACTTTTAAGCCACTGGGTCTGGGACTTGAACTACGGTCAACTATGAGATCAGCCATCTGCTGATCCCAGTGGACATTGTTAATAAAATCGAAGCCCTAAATAGCTGTCTCCTTGTCCCCTGAGATTCAATGTGGCATGAGGCAAGAGCCATATACTAGCAGAACCAGATTAACAACTGGAACCTTCCAACTGCATGCTCAGTGTGGCTGATTTCTGAAGAACTGATTTGTTTTTGTATGATCAGTCATTTAATTAGGTTCTTGGCAAACACTTTAGAACACCAATTTGTGTGAATAAACTCCATTCGTAAGGGCAAACATGGATCACAGGTAGCCCTGGAGCTGAGGAACAGCTTTAATTTTTGGTAAAATTTGCGAGTCCACAGCTTTCTGATCGATCTTGAGTTGCTCTGAAATCTCGTATTTTTCCTTCTCTGTGTGGAAGATCTCACCTTCCTGGTGTCTGGGCTTCCGCAGTTTCTTTTTCCTGAAGTAAGCATCGGTAAGGTGCTTTGGGATTTTTACTTTTGCTAATGTCAATTTTCGTGGAGGTGGCAATGACAAATTTCTGGTGTGTTCTACGCAGTGGAATCTGATTGAGAACCAGCGGTCCAGTTCCAAGTAGCAAGTCACTGCTCAGCTGCTTCAGGGAAACCACTCTCCTGCCCCTGTGGCGTCCAGTGAGGATGATCAGAATGGTCCCAGGAGTGGTGCTAGCTCACAGCTTTCTCACATGCTGACTGAAGGGTTTCTTGCTGTGGCTCAACAGCTTTCGAGGCACATCTTCAGCAGGGTAATACCTAGGCATTTTGCGCAGTTTAACCACCCGGGTACCACTGTTCTTGTCTCTACCAACTGGTTTTGTGACAATCGCAAGAACCTTCTCCTTTTTCTTTTCGATCCTGGATTTAGTAGCCAAGTATTTCCTCTTGTACATGGCCTTCCTGGAATACATGGCAGACCGGGAGTATCTGCCGATGCCCCAGACTAGGACGGGGTTTCAGCTGCAATGGGGCTTCCCCTTCTTGGGCTTTTTAGCCTTGGGTCACCCTTTTTAACCTGGCCACTGGCATCAGCCTTCTCAGCTTCAGTTTTCTTCTCCTTAGTATCCTGCTTCGCAGCTTTTTCACCTGCCATCTTGTATAGAGGGATAGAGAACTAAACCCCCTGCTTCGTGATTTGTAAAACACGCAGAGCCAGGCCGTTATCTACGACCACTCACACTGAGAATCTAGCCCTGACTCATCTCAGACCCTTTCCCTGGAGAAAAGCATCTGTGCAGTGCATGCCCCAGGGTAGCGGTGGTGTAGACATCGCAGAGCAGACGGCCCAAGAGCTAACTGCTGTTGGACGGCTGCACATTCCCGCGCCTACCGCTGGGCACATGCCGAGCTGCCGAGGCCAGTCTGTGAGCCCATGCAGGGCGGTCAGCTGGCGTGGCTACTCAGGGAAGGGCAGGCAATGTCCCTGGACAGTGCTGCCTAAATTCCTGGCAGAGTGCTTTCGGGAGTGAGAAAAAAGGAAGGTGATGTCATTCAGGTAACATCCGACTTATGTTTTCAGTCTCCCTAAGGTAGTTGCTTGGGAGCTCGTGGGGAATGGATCGCAAGTCAAGCTCTGGAAAATTCAGTCCACATTCTAGGCCAGCCTTGTGTCGGAAAGTCTTGTCCTAGACATATATAGAGCAAAAAAGAAGCCGACAGAGGAAAGCAAACAATAGAGATGAAAGGGCCCTGATGACCTCAGATGTAGTCCCGGCCATCATATCTACATTGTAAACAAAGGCCACAGCTCACAGTTCAAATCCTCTCATTGCTTCACTGGGCCAGTGAACGATGTTTACATACAGACATTTATTCATCTACTTCTTAAACCATAGATCCAGAAAAGAGAAAAAAACCCAATACTAGCGACATTGAGCTTTTCGTTCCTTAGTTCACTGAGGCTTGGCATAAGTCATAGCCAGTTCTGTGTCCTTACAGAGTTAGGGCTAATGTGGATGCGATTAAAGCCAGGTGAGTTGAAAGGCCATGCTGACCCCGTGGTGTCTACCACTGTATTTTCCTGTACCCATTTAATTGAATTGTAAGTGAGTTCATAATGAATGGATAAAACCACTGTACATTTCTGCCATTTGGTTTTAATCAGTGACTGGGAATAAAACAGTCCTGGTTTAATTTAGCAGTGAAAGAGTTATTTTTGAATCCTAAGAAGAAACAATATGCTGTTAGGTTTCATTCTGGTTTTTATGACTTTTCTGAAATTTCCTCAAATACATGGTACATCAGCCTGAACCGTGTACTGGGCCGGGACAGGGCGTCTTGTTTGAGTGGTGCTCGTGCTGTCTGAGATCATTTCATTGTTTAGATTTGAGCTGGAGTCTTTTAGAAAAGAACCCTCCGAGGAGAATCCTGACACCAGTGGTAAACCCAGTGTGAACGTGGATATAAGTTAGGTTTAGCACCCTCTGTGCCCCCTTTGTTCATTTCTACAAGTGACCATTTTTTCTATCCAAAATGCTTCTCTGCTCTCATTGAAAATATCGGTTACAATGCTCACTTTCTTAGGATATTATTCAGTGTAAAAATTACCGAAAACTTTTCAAATCATTCAAACAGGTCATTTCTGTACGATTTGTGCAAACATTGCATAATAGCAAGATAATAGTTGTGGCTTTTTAGTTACATAATGAGGCGACCCTCAAGATAGCCGGGCTGCTGAGTGAAGCTTCTCAGGGAACACACCGGTCTTTAAGCAAAAAGGGCCTTTTAAACTCTGGGTCTATGTGGCTCTAATGTGCTTCTCTCTCCCTCCCCTCTCTGACTTCTTCCTTTTATCTGGAAGATGCTCGTATGGAATACATAACATGGTGCCGTGGCTTAGCTTCTGCAGTTTCCTAAGGCTGCGACTGTTGTGCAGAGATTAGCTCCACTGGAAGTCCCAGGTTTCCTGTTTTTATTACTCGCACTTCACACCGTGGTTTACACTAAACTGTGCATTGCAGAGTTTGGACAGCAGTCGGTGCACTCAGAATTGTCCTGCACCTCCGATCCCCAGCCCACACAGCCACGCTCCGGATCGGGCATGCAGGCACCGGCACTTAGAAGGCACGCGCCTGAGGCCTCACCTATTCTGGAAGGTAGCACTTTTTCAGGATTGACTTACTCTGGCCTGTTTATTTGGCCTGTGGAGTACCAGGAAACAGGTAACTCAGAAGGAAAGATGACTTTCGGGAGGGAAGTTTCCCCATGTGGTGCTGAAGGTTCAGCAAGGAGCTTGGGTCTCCCTGTGAGTCTACAGGGGGGAAAAAGCAAACGTCTCTATTTATTTATTTATTTTTTTAAGTTCGCTTATTTCTTCCTTTCGTGAGGAAGAGGGAGGGTTGGAGAGACAGGGAGACAGCGCCCCCAACAGGGTCTGGATGATGTGGTCCAGCCCCAACTCCAGCCAGCTCCAGACCGTGGGCGTGCCCAGCATGCTCAGTGAGGTCGCTGGAAGTGAACCTGCCCCCCACCGCGGGCCAGCCTTCTGAGACACTGTGTCCGCCCTGGTCAGCCGGGCCCAGCACACTTCTCTTGATGCCACCATTCAGTGATGTTAGCCAGACTAATCCCTGGTGAGCTCTTTTAAATAAGAGAAGTCTTGTCATACTTAGCACAAAGTCGTCCATTCCACGTGCCGGTTGGTCTGCAGAGGAGAAGTGGGACCTGTGCCCAGAGTTCTGCAGTGCCGGGCACAGAGGCTGACGAAGCTCAGAGTAACTGGTGACACGGCGGCCACTCGGAACCACCGCAGTGCCCTGGGCAGCTGGAGAGTGCGAGGCCAGTGGGGGCCTGGGGGCTCCGTGGTCTGAGTGGCCACAGCTCTGGGCCCCCTTGCATAGATGCAGACCAGGGCAGCAGCCCCGTGGCCACTCACCTACCTCCCAGCACACAACAGACGTCTCTGTCTGGCCTCAGAACTCCTTGAGCCCATCAGTGCTGCTGTTTTTCTTCTGTGTCTGTAACTTTGACAATGTGTCAGTAACTCGTTATCTCCATATTGGGAGGAACTTGGACAGCAACGCTGAACACAGTTGGGGCCTGTCAGTACCTCCTCGTTCCAGGCCCCAGCCCTCCCAGCCACCACGGCAGCAGGTGCCTGCCACACTGACCGCACGCTCAGCTGGTGAGATGCTGGCGGCGTCCTCGGTTCACGGACAGCAGGATGCTCCTCTCCACCACAGGCAGAACCCTCAAATCCAGGAAGTCTCCTGGCTGGCTAACCCCGTCCCCTCTGGCAACAACCTGAAATGTTTTTAGTTCTATAAAGCCTTCTTGCAGTGTCGTCACCTTCTTGTCTCCCTGCCGGCTTCCCTCCCCTGGTCTTACAAACGGGCCGTGGGAGAGTCCCAGGGAACCAGATGTAGGAAGCTGGGAAAAGAATCCTAATGGCTTTGTTCTTCCCAGGGAGACGTAATCCGCTGTGCATTGTGTTTGGGGTGGCCGTCTCAGACCTCCTCTGACCCATAACCTAAAACTGTCTCAGCTGAACTTCCAGTTCTGCCCCCCTTCACCCGAATGATGGTGCGTGTGTGTGAGTGTGCGTGAGCGTGCACACACAGAGACAAGGGTGTGTGCCTTGTTCTTGTAATTCATGGTCGGCCTGCAGGATACGAGCTGCTCAGTGATTTATGGAAGCTCCATGGAGACGCTCCTGTATGCCAGTGACTGGGTGCTCACAGCTGTGACTGTCGGTGCTTCTGCAGTGCTGAGGGAGCAGCAGCCCCCTGAGAACCGACACCGACTGCTACAGTAGACAGTGCTGCCATCTGAGGGCTTGGGTCACTGTGCATGTCCACTCACCTGCACTGTGGGGTCGGGGTCACTGTGCATGTCCACTGGTCTCCACTGCGGGAGTCGGGTCACTGTGCATGTCCACTGGCCTCCACTGTGAGGTTGGGGTCACTGTGCATGTCCACTGGTCTCCACTGCGGGAGTCGGGTCACTGTGCAACTGTCCAGGTCCACTGGCCTCCACTGTGAGGTTGGGGTCACTGTGCATGTCCACTGGCCTCCACTGTGGGGTTGGGGTCACTGTGCATGTCCACTGGTCTCCACTGCGGGAGTCGGGTCACTGTGCATGTCCACTGGTCTCCACTGCGGGAGTTGGGTCACTGTGCATGTCCACTGGTCTCCACTGTGAGGTTGGGGTTACTGCACATGTCCCCTGGTCTCCACTGTGAGGTTGGGGTCACTGTGCACGTCCACTGGTCTTCACTGTGGGGTCAGGGTCACTGTGCACGTCCACTGGCCTCCACTGTGGGGTGGGGTCACTGTGCATGTCCACTGGTCTCCACTGCAGAATCTGGGTCACTGCGCATGTCCACTGGTCTCCACTGTGGGGTCGGGGTCACTGTGGACGTCCACTGGTCTCCACTGTGGGGTCGGGGTCACTGCGCACATCCACTGGTGGGGTCGGGGTCACTGTGGACGTCCACCAGTCTCCACTGCAGAATTGGGGTCACTGCGCACATCCACTGGTCTCCACTGTGGGGGTCGGGGTCACTGTGTATGTCCACTCATCTAACTGCGGGGCTGGGGTCACTGTGTACGTCCACCGGTCTCCACTGCAGAACTGGGGTCACTGCGCACATCCACTGGTCTCCATATGTCCACTCATCTAACTGCGGGGCTGGGGTCACTGTGTACGTCCACCGGTCTCCACTGCAGAACTGGGGTCACTGCGCACATCCACTGGTCTCCACTGTGGGGGTCGGGGTCACTGTGGACGTCCACTCATCTAACTGCGGGGCTGGGGTCACTGTGCATGTCCACTGGTCTCCACTGTGGGGTCGGGGTCACTGTGGGCATTCCCACTGTGGGGTCGGGGTCACTGTGGACATCCACCGGTCTCCACTGCAGAATTGGGGTCACTGCGCACATCCACTGGTCTCCACTGTGGGGTCGGGGTCACTGTGGACGTCCACGTCTCCACTGTGGGGGTCGGGGTCACTGTGCACGTCCACTGGTCTCCACTTGCTGTTTCCCATGTACTAGTCATAGAACAAGGAACCACTAAATTATCAACAGGTGTCTCTGATGGTAGGAGAACAACTCAAATCCCCACAACATAAAGAAGTGAAAAGAGGGGGCAGCGGATGGTATAGTAGTTGTCACTGGACTCCCACGTGGCTGACCACAGTTCCAGTCCAGGAACTGGTGGTTTGAAAATCATGCCAGGCATGTGTGCCTGCGTGCCAGAGATCCTGGGAAGAGAATGGAGGAGAAGGATTTGCTGTGTGGCCATCCCCCTGGGGGTGGTTTCTAACTTCCCCTCTCACTGTCTCCGTTTTCTCTCTTTCTGGTGTGTGCACATGCCCTAAGGCGAAAACCTCTTTAAAAATGTATTGAAATGATAAGAAAGAAATTATGCTATTCCCTCTACCCCCTGAGTAATAAAACAGTAGTTGAAGAGGAAAGGTTCGTTGTCTCCTGTGAGCACTACCTGGGTAGGAATCTGCTCATCGTTTACCTGTTCTCAATTGCACGTTTGTGAAACTGAACACCCTTCCTGTCTTAGGCTCCGTCCACACTCAGGCACAGACAGATGGAGCCAGTGGCTGGTCAGCTGCAGCTGGGGAGGGCAGTCCTGACCTTCCTCACAGACACCGCTTTTGCCCAAGAGCTCGGCCTTCAGGGCAGGCCACAGGAATTCTGGCCTTCTGTGAGACTTGACTGGTTAGCAGGCGAGGGAGCAGAAGCAAATCAGCTCAGTGCTCTTGTAAAGAGAACCGGGACAGAGATGAAGTGGACGGAGCCCTGGAGGACACAGAGAGACCAGCAGAAAAAGCAAATCCTTGTTTCCGGGGTCTGCGGTTCCATCACTGGCTGGGAGGCCTCAATTGCTCATTTTCACCGTCAGAACTCGGCTATCCTCAAGGCTGCTCTTCTAACGATATCACAACACTAGTTACTCACGCTCACTCAGCGGTAACGCCTCCCTGATAAATGTCAGAGGGCCTGCCAGTTTATTTCTTACTTTCTGTCCTGGAAGCGGCGTTTTCTACTTTGGAAGTGTAAAAGCCAGAATTGCATCATTGCAGTAATACTTTTAAAGTGTTCATTATCTTTTACGGCAAACTTCTCGATATAAAATATGTCTAAGAATGTTCTTTTCTAGTGTCGATACCTCTACTACTTTATAATAAAACAGCCTGGGCTGGTAATAGCTAGTAGGTACACACGAGCTCTAATATATATTATATAGTATATATGTATAAAATTAATATATCATTTTATATAATATAGATAACATACCATATATACATATAAAATTATAGATAACATTACATATTGTGTGGCTATATCAGAAATAAAATAATAAATAACTATAAATAGGTGTCGCTAGCTTTCTGAGAATCTCCTGACTGAGCCGACTTTCTAACGCAGTCCATCCATGCAGCCTCTCCATGGGACCTCCTGCCACACCTCACCCCCGACCCCCTCAAGATTCCACCATTCAGTGGTTAACACCCAGGAAAAGCGGGCCCTTCAGAGCCTCGTTTACAGCAGAGGACTGCATTTTACCTGGTTGGAGTCTGTGCTCTGCCACTTACTAAATGTTTTAAATATCCCACTTGAATGAAGTCAGAATGCATGTGTACACTCACGCACACACTCAAGTGTGAGTTAGACAAGCGTAAGTGTTAAGTCTGTGCTTCAGAATTTTTCTTTGAAGGAACTTATATGTTTTGTAATCAATAACTCTTCTGTTTTTCTATCCTCTTCATTGTAATGTCCTATCTTAGGCTGGACATTTCTTTTCAAAGCAGCTCAAAATATTTGAAGAGCAGGTATTTATGCATGCTCCATATAAGGGAGTAACAGAAAAGCGTGTTACTGACATTTTGAAGGATGTTGGAGGCTCATATTGAAGTACTTGCCGGTTTAGGAATGAGTCGCGGTGTCTCCTTTCACTTCCGGATTATTCTCACTGTCAGTGCACACACAGAGTCATGGGCAGGTATACCGAACAAATCATACTCCATCCCCAAATGGGCCAGTTACATATTTTCTGCCACTGATCTTCCCCCTTCTCTCCACAGCAATTATATGGAAACATTTTATATAAAGCTTTGCTGAAGTCATTTTCAGAATCAGTTACTCCGTAATAATATTGCTTAACATGGTTTGTGATCACAGTGGAATCGTATCTTGATCTAATGATCATGTTGTTTGATACACTATTAATACTGTGCATGTACGTCTAGTGTCACAATCCTGCTTTCAGTTTGCTAACTACAAAGTGTTTACAAGTTAAAAAACTATTAGCAGTGGTTAAGGTTACAAAGTTAAGGTCAGACAGATATGGGTTCAAATCTCAGTATCCCATGAGATTCACCAATGACTTAATTTTTCTAACCCTGTAAGCTTCTAATTTTTCTGAGTATTTCATGAGGTTATAAGAATTGAAAAATGTGATGCATGGAAAATTTTTAGTACACAGCCTGACATAATACATGTTTGTTACCGTAGTAACATTTTATTTCCCTTTACATTGTGATAAGCATTTTTAAGGGAGTGTTTTCTTTAGTTGTTTCCTACCAGAAAGCTTAGGAAACATTTAGTTTGATTTAACAGTATGTTTGAAATCTCTTTTACTGGAACTATTGGAGTCTTCCTTTAAGAAAAGTTTTCATGGGAGAATAAGGCAAAAATAAATATTTCTCAAGATATGTAGTACTTTCAACAAAACAAAAACTTTTCTATCCCTGTTCCTGTCATGAAGCCATGAGTGCATCTGTGCCCTGGTAGCCTTAAAACACGCCAAATTAGGGATGTGTTTTCTGTGACTTAGATAAGTTCCTCCCTTGACATGCAAAGGAGACAAGAACGTCTCTGGGAACTTGCAGTGAACTGGACCGATCTCATCTGTTTTCCAGGCACATGTATCGGGTTGTCAGAGAAGTCATGATGCATTTTTGCATAGAAAAACAGAAAAACACATGGCTTTTCCGACAACCTGATACATAGATAGACAGACAGAAAGACAGATGCAGCCACATCTGCAGGTGCACGTCTTTGTGGCTGGGGCATCATTTCTTAATGTATTTTTAAAGCCTAGATAGAAAAAAAAGAGAGAGAGAGAGAGAGAGAGAGAGAGAGAGAGAGAGAGAGAACTTCAGGAGCAAGCAGGAAGCCAGGTAAATAAAGCCAAATGGTGTCAGAGCTTAAGTAGTTTTCCAGAGATGATATCAGATTCAGAAATCGCTCTGAGAGAGTTTTGCAAGTTTTTCAAGGTTCTATATGATTTTGCTTTTGGCTTGATCATCTTCTCCACTGTGAGATTAGGCTCATTTCGCACCACAGCTGTTCCATGTCTGACCCGCTCTACCACTCACTTCTCATACACCACTGATAAACCACGCTGCATCTTAACTTCCATCCTTCCGGTGTCACTAGGCTGAAATTTCCTCGAGGACAGAGATGATTCCTACTCCATTTCGTATTTGTTATGTTATACAGTGTAGTACCGCGCCTTCCAACATGTAAGCTGCTGCTACATGTGTCTCATTGACACGAGCTGGAAATAGTATCAATGAGTTCTTCGGACTCAGCACGTGTCTAAGCTCTGGGTACATTATCTGGCATAGAGCGGAGCATTCCTTCTTGTAGTAACTCGTGTGATGGGTGCACAAGTGAATCCAGATTGCCATTTGTAGGATTATATATGGCAATAAGATTTAGTATCATAAATATATTTAATTAGGATACAAGATTTTTTTTATAACCCTAAGATGATTTAAATGATTGAAGATGACCCTATAAATCTTTTCATTCCTCTAAAATGTTTGTGTGTTGACAGAGTACTATTAAAAAAAGTAATGACCAGACTAACAGATGGTGTAATGGTTATGTTGCTGGACTCCCATATGGCCGACCGCAGTTCGAGTCCCAGACCTTGAAACTCACACTGGACACATGTGCACGTGTGCCCAAAATCCTGAGAAGAGAATGGAGAAGGAGGGATTACAGCGTGGCCATCCCTTCTGGGGGGTGATTTCTCACTTTCTGTCTCTCTGTCTCCCTCTGCCTTTCCAGCAAGCACATGTGCCCTATAATAACAACAACAACAACAAAAAACCAAAACCCAAAACAAAACAAACAAACACTAAGCTCAGATTATTATTTTCAACTATACCCTGGGAAAGTATGTTTCCAAGAATCTTTCTCATTGGGCAACTTGCTCCAAAATCCTGCAAAAAAGCCGAAAGGGTTGGTGGGGTGGGGACAGGAAAATGCACACAGATGCTTTGCCATCAGCACCGACTCTGGTAAAAGAATCAGCACCCTACATCCAGTGAGGAGAGGAAATGCCAGCATGTACGCCATCCCATTTCTTGGGCCCTCTTCTCTGTTCTTCTTGGGCCCTCTTCTCTGCCTCCTCCTCTCCTTTGTCATCCCTAATGACTGCGGTTTCCCAGAGGGCTCACTCTTACATTCTTGAGTCCGACTCGTGAGCTAGCCCTGTGCACGGCCCACTCTGGAGCTTTTCAGCTCCATGTCCTCCCAAGGGATCTCTCAGAACTCCTTCACCTTGGCTGTCACAGCACAATCTGGAACAGAAGTGCTGGCCGCATCTCTGTTATCGCCTAATTCCCTTTCACATGAAATCCTAGATCCCTCTTTTAGAGAAGCCTTCAGCAGGCTGAAGCTGAACCACAGAGCATGTGGAATTGGGCTGCTTCTGTGACATCCTGGAAAGGAGTGGTAGCTTTGGATACTCCAGCTCTGAAAATACTCGGTCGTCGGAAAAGTAAATACTGGGTCGTCGGAAAAGTCACGACTCATTTTTGCATAGAAAAATACATAGAATAATAGTTGCATAGAATAATAGTTCATTAGGAAGAGGTATTTGGTGAATAATATAGAAGCCCTTGGCAGGATAAGCACGTATTTCATTTTTTTCTTTCACTTTTTGGTTAGAGGTCATGTGACAGAAAGAGAGATGAGAGAGAAAGAGAGAGAGGGAGAGATCACCTTCAGTGGGTTATAGTCAGGCTGAAATCCCTCACCCTCCGGTTGGGATTTGGGGTACACTTGTACACGCTACCGGGTTCCGCTTGGTCAGCCATGTGGGATCTGGTCTCCACACCACCAGGCCACACATTCTCTTAGTGTTATATCAGCAAAGCCAGGCTTGGGGAGAGAGCAGACCTGGGGTCAAGATGACCGCAGAGGCCATGCTCTGGGCTCCCCTGAGCTCACCTGCAGGTGATTTTCAGCACGAGCACATGTGTTCTCTGCTACTCGCCTAAGCACTTTAACTGGCGCCCCGGGGCTCAGTTTACCACGCTGAATGCGGGAGAGCTGAGGCCTCCGAGGACAACCGTCAGTATGTGCAAGGAGAGGTAGAGGCTAGAAACCAGTCTTCCATTTCCTGGGGCCGGTTCAGAGGCGTGTTTCTCAGAGCTGCCCAGCAGGGCTGAGCCCGGGGACCACCTCTGCGCCCCTCACTCCTACATCCACTCTTAGATCTTTCCTCCTTCCCTTCTCACTCCCCTATTCGCTCACTCACATCTGAGGATCGCTACCCAAAGAAACCACCTGAACCCAAGTCTTTGTCTTGGGGTTTGCTTGGAGGAGACTCCAGACTGAAGAATGGGACTAAGTATGCACTTAACTTGCTCTAGGGCTTTGTAAAGGTTGTTTTGTTTTTCTGAGTCTAAGTTTCTTGATTTACTAGATTAGACTGTTGGATTAAATTGTTCCTATTTATTTCGTTGCTGAACTATTTTTAATCAAATCATTAAAAATATTTATAGTAATTTATGATTTCCATCTATTCATTGCACATCTTTGTGGGTACAGAATGGTCTTTCAGAGCATGAACATGGGAACCAGCAGAGGGCGTAATGGTTACTTCGCTGGACTCCCATGTAGTCGGCTGTGGTTCAAGTCTCAGACCCATGGCTTAAAACTCACACCAGGAAAGTGTGCATGCATGCCCAAAATCATGGCAGGAGAATGGAGGAGAAAGGATTGCAACATGGCCATTCTCCCTGGGAGTGATTTCTTGCTTTCTGTCTCTCTGTCTCCCTGGCAAGCACACACATGATGGCAAAAATCTCTGAGAAAACAAAGCAAAAAAGCATGAATACAGTGTGTACTAAACAAATCAGAGATATAAGTATATTCACCATCATCAACAGGTAACATATCATGTTGTGAACATTCAAAACCTGCTCCTCTGATCGTTCTAGAATTATGTACTGGACTGTCTGTGATGTTCCTTACTATGAAATACAGTTGTAAAGAGAAACAGATTGATTAAAAACTGGACAAGGAGAAGTCTCATAAATTAACGAGGATGGGTTTTTTAAAACAAAGATAATCTTAACATAGCCAACGAAAGAAGAAATTGTAATTTCCATGTAGAGAATTACAGGAGATAAGAGTTTATTATCTGAAAAGATCTGTTGGTATCAATCATTGGTCCAGTCAGGTAAAATTGTGCCTAACAATAGCTCACTATGAAGAGATAGAAAAATAAAACTTTTACTCACTCACCATGAGTTCTTGTAAGACCATAGTATTGTACTGTGTGTAAATAAAAAAAGTCCTCATGGGACTAGCAGGTAGCACAGCAGTTACATTGCTGGACTCCCGCGTAGTCAACTACGGTTCGAGTCTCAGACTCAGTGGCTTAAAACTCACAGCAGGTATGTGTGCGTGCATGCCCAAGATCCTGAGAGGAGAATGGAGGAGAAGGCATTGCAGCATAGCCATCCCCCCGGGAGGTGATTTCTCCCTTTCTGTCTGTCTCTTGGGTGAGCACCTGTGCCTTATAGCAAAAACTCTACAAAAAAAAAATGTAAAAAATAGAAAGAAGTTCTCAAAAAAGTAAAAGCTGAACATAATTGGAAAGAGACGTTTCAAACTAAAGATGTGGTAAAGCCAGTGATTTAGTCATTGATAGACTTTGCAAAGTTCTTGGTTTTAGCCTTCTTTAAATTCATTCCAAAGGAAGACTCAGCTGCTTGTAGCATTTTGGATGTTTTCCTGTTTTACCTAGTTTTATACAGTGATAATGGTTATAGTAAATATATAAATTGAAACTTGTGGCAACACCTGTATATCAAATAATTAAACTTGTACTTATATCTGCTTGTGTGTAAAAGCTAAACATCTATTTTTAGCTTTTTAGTTGGAAAACTTAATCCCAACATTTAGTGTTGTTATCAATACTCGTGGATTTATCCTTTTTTTCTAGTTGTTTTTGTTCTCTTCTGTCTCCCTTCTGTTTTCTTGGTGTAGCATTTCCTTAAGCATTCCTGAAAATCTGGTTTAGTTTTAGTGAATTCTTTCAGCATTCATTTAACTGGGGATGATTTTATTTCTTCTTTCCATTTGAGGGATAATCCTGCTGGGTATAGAACTCTTGGCTGAAACTCTTTCTTTCAGAGTTTTAAATATGTCTTCCCATTCTTCCTTGCCTGCACTGTTTCAGTGAGAAGTCAGACGTAAGTCTAGTGGGGTAAGCTTTGTAAGTGACTTGGAATTTCTCTCTAGACATTTTTAGAATATTGTCTCTGGTCTTCGGTTTTTATCCATTTTTCTATGCTATGCCTTGGAGAGGATCTTCTTATGTTATATCTATTTGGGGCCCTTTGTATTTCCTGGGTTTGGATGTTTGTATGCCTCTCTGAATTTGGAAAGTTTTCAGCTAATATATCATGAAAGAAATTTTCTATGCCTTTTCTGTCTCTTTGACTTCTGGAATACGTCTTACATGGATATTCATGATGTCTGGGTTTTCCTATACATTGTCATCATTTTTAATGGTTATTCGATTCTTTTCAATCTCTTGAACTAAATAGGAGGTTTTGTTTTCAGGGTCAGAGATTCTTTATTCTACATGGTCTAATCTGCTGTTGATACTTTCAAGGGAGGTTTTAATTTCCTACCTTGTATTCTTTATCTCCAGAAGTTCTGTCTGAGTCTTTCTCCGTGTGCCTGTCTCCTTCTGGAGTGCCTCCTTCAAGTCACGGGAGGATTTCCTCAAAATCTCCTGGAGCTGATTGGTTGTTTTCTCTTGCATCTCATTGAGTTTTGTTACAGTGAATATTCTAAGTTTTTTTCCTGACATTTCTGTGATCTCTTGTGTTTTACCCATTATTAGATAAGCATTATTATGTTCCTTTTGGTGGGAGGTATTTCCTGTTTTGTTTTTTTTTTCCCTATTCCTTGGGGCTTTGTTTAATTTTTAGTTACATGGGGATATATTCACATCTTCCTGCTTTTTTGGAGTGTATTTCTGTAGCTGTGTGTTCATGCACTTCCCTTTCACGTGTCACCTCTGCCAGTTTGCCTCCTCTACTGTGAGTGGGTGTTGAATTTGGAGTAGGAGTTTGGGCTTCAGGTTGTCAGAGGAGAGTTTCTCTCTTTCTACTGTTGGGGTCTTCTGGGAAGTAATTCCTCCAGAGCCTCCTGTCTCAGGTATCTGGTTCCTGTATACTCAAATCTCTCTGCTCTCAGTGTGACTGGAGGGTGATCTGGACAGGTAGGATACAAGGTGTGTACCACTTTGCTACATGGGCCAGAACAGCCCCTGCCCCACAGCCGGTGAGTCCCTGCTGATGAGCGGTGAGCTCTGGCCGAGCAGACAGGCTTCCTGGTGCTCCTGGGCGGGTGAGAGGCAGAGGCATCAGCCCACAGTGGGGAGCAGCTCCTGCCTTCCATCCTGTGTCTCCTGATGCTCTTTCTAGCTCTTGGGCTGCAGGAAGAGGGTGGTGGTCCTTGAAGGCCAGAGCAGTCCCTCCTGCCCCTAACAAAGTGCGAAATATAGAAATAGCTGAGACCGACAAGCACATTTCTTGGGTGGTTTAGGGCATTGTTGTTTGTGTGGCGAACATTTACATCCTTGTGATCACTGAGGCATAGTCTTGAGTTTCTGCAATTATTATAGCATAATATTAGAATAATAGCTCTATATAACCGTCACGGTTCATGGACCGTCTATAATCTGGGATTCCGAGCTTGGATAAAGGTCCTTGACGAGCTTCCTACCTCTACTCTAATTGCGAGGCTCCTTCCCAAACTCAGCCCACACAGCTCCAGTTGAGAATCTTTACTCTCCACAGGATGTATAACCCCACCGAGGTGGCTGTGCGTGTGCACACATGCGTATGTATTTTCCTATTCCAAAGAACAAATTAAAAACATAATTTTTTGACTCCTGGCATGCCATAGTTTCCCAGGAGCTTCGTATGAAGAGTATAAATTTTAAAAGTGGAGTATAAGGTGCCAGGACTGTGAAGCTGCTGCTGATGGGGCACTGCTGGGCGCACGGGCAGACGCACGGTCCTCATTCACACGCCAACATCATCAGAAGGACTTCCAGGCTTTTTCCCCTGGCTATTCTATTTCATGCATAGGAACAAGTTCGATAATGTTTTTAGCTTTAGCGCAGATGAAATATATATGGAACTTATAAATATTTCAGGAAGATCATGTGCTATAAAATGTGTTTATTTGACTCTCCAATCTTAACTGCTGGGTATTTATGGAATTGTCAGAAGTTGTTTTCCTTTCCACACCGAGGTATTTTGACTTGAGCTTTAAGATAAGACGACTTCTTCCTAGAAGCGTGCACACGCCTCTTCCTTTCCTCCTTTCCCACACTTGCTGTGTGGCCAGGATCTGGGCTTTCATCAGCCTGTCTCCCCCTGTGATTCTGGGACTCCGAGAGCTCACCACGCTGTCCTTCCAGGTTACCAACCCACAAAATCTCAACACCTGTTTTCTCTGGGATTGCTTCCAGCACAGCTTTCACCTTGCCAGTCTTTCTAGAGACACTTTCCCCTCATCTCTTAAACTAAACTTCTGCTTAACTTGTAGAAATCCACAGGGGAAGAAAAAATCTGTTCTTACATTTCTAATTGCTGAAGGAATAGCTGTTATGTCATTTCCATTGTTCATCAAATCTTTGCTTTTATGATCACTTGGCTTTCCCCCCGCCCCTTTTTTTAATGAAGATAAACAGGGCATCAGATTCCAGAACCAAATTTGGAGAAAAGATAGAATCTCCTCCTCCCAAGTTTCTGACAATGGTGCGGGTCCTGACAACATGCACAGATTCCGTTGGAGGGACTTTGTCTTCCAGTTATGATATTTAATGCTGTTAGCTCTAAATTTCTTAATAAGCATAAAAGTCAGTGGGAATGGAAATAATTCTTATAACCATCTGAACCCAGCGGAGAATCTGATTTCAGAGGAGTGGATGGTTGGAAGTTCCTTTTACATGTTCTTTCTTTTTGTTTGTTTACTAGTCAGAGGGTACGTTCTCCTGCCAGAGAGAGACAGAGAGGGGGAAGGAGGGAGAAAGCCACGGGGCATGGCCACAACATAACCCTCCTTCATTCCTCCGCCCTTCGGTTTTCTAAGCCACTGTGGTTGGGAACTGTGGTTGACCATGTGGGATCCGGCGTCCAGGGCACAGGGTTTAACCACTGCGCTACAAGGTGGGTCCTACTGTTCTCTCTTTGCCCAGCGATCTTCTACAGTATTTCAATGCTTTGCAACACAAGACAGTGTTATGTCAACACTCAGCATTTTAGAGAACTTTTACTTCCCTCTCCTAGGCTGAGTTGTTCTTGAGCCATTTGACTACATGCATCATTCCTGAATAGTTTAGTTTCTGAGCTGTGGCTTTTGTTTCCTAAGACGTGGGCCATGCCATAAGACTAGGCTAAAACCATTATATTCCCTCTGGATTGATAAGGATCAAGAATGACTAACTTTTTGGGGCCAGCAAGTGGCATGGTGGTTAAGGTGTTGGATTCCCACATGGCTGACCATGGTTTGAACCCCAGACCGGGAGGCTAAAACCACGCAGGCTAAGGAATGTGTCTCTGATCTCCCGCATGTGGCTGAGTGTCCACATCAAAAGCTCATCTCCCAGAGCTAAGCCCCACACTGGGCTCCAGATTGCTCTTTACACACGCTTGTGGATACATTGCCCAATTTTTGGAACACATGCTTTGGGAGTTGTTTTGGGTAATGCTTCATTAAGAACTTTGTGAATGGCTCAAGATTTTGTGACTTGGTGCTTTTCAGAAGTCTTTGCCAGGCTTTTTGCTGTTGCCAGTTCTGTGCCTGAATTACGTTTCTGAAGGCTCTCCTATCCTGTGAGGCACAGCATGCTCAGAGCTTCCCGCATTTCTGTGTCACATCTTAACACTTTCTCTCATTCTTGACCTGGCTTTTGCACCTCGAAACCAATGTGAGAAACAAAACCCTCTCACCTACCTTCCTTCTGTCATGAGTAGCCCAAGGTTGGCTGTGGCCTTATCGAGTGTCAGCCCGCACCCTGTGGAGGTGCCCACGTTCTGGGAGAGAGGCCGGGCAGTTGTAGACTCACCACAGACTAGTTTGGGGACACTCCAGTGAGGGGAATGACGACTTTCTTTCCTGTCTTAGTTCCAAGGTCCTTGAGCAAGCGAAGCCAGTAAGGCTGTGTATTGTGTTTTATATTGTCTCTGGGCAGGAATCACCACAATGTGTTATCCCTTTCGCACCAGTGCTCCTCACAGGTGGCCAGCACTTGCCAGAGGTAAGCAGTTGACAACTTCGTACTTCTTTTCTCGTTTTACTTCTTCATATTTTTCCCATTTGTGGAACTTCTCCTGTTACATTTCTTTCTAGGTTGTTTTTATTCTTTGCTCTCTCTCTCTCTCTCTTTAAATATTTTTTATGACACCTTCTAAGAGATGGTGCCAGCTCAAACCTTAGAGGGTGGAGAGTCCTTGGAAGCCTCCCAAGGGTCACATCACCAGTCGCCATCTGCTTCAGGGTATTGGACATAGAGTGGTTGTCCAGCAGAGCTCCTGCGTCTGTCCTCCCGCTCCACTAATCTCAGTTTGCCTCTACAGGTGACGATAAGGTCAGGCAGGAATTCCTCCTCTTAATTAGCTGTATTTTTAGAGGGTGGCAGACAGCAACAAAAATGATTACGTGCTGCATGAGAAGTCTGTGCCAGGCAACGTCCTGCGGGTCCTATGTAAGTCTTCTCTTTAATCTCTAGAATGCCCGAGTGAATGAAATGTTATTCACCTGATTTCTCCAGGGGCCTCTGATTGCTTTTCATATCTGCTTGCTAACCCGGTATTTCCTGCCTGTCCCTACATAATACATTGTTTTTCTGATAATAGTATATATTTTTTCTTACTTTGAGTATCATGTCTATTATATTCCCTCTGGATTGATAAGGATCAAGAATGACTAACTTTTTTGGGCCAGCAAGTGGCATGGTGGTTAAGGTGTTGGACTCCCACATGGCTGACCATGGTTTGAACCCCAGACCGGGAGCCTTGAAAATCATGCCAGGCATGTGTGTGTGTATGTGTGTGTGTGTGTGCCCAAAATCCCAAGAAGAGAAGTGATTGTGGCTTGGCCATCTACGGTGGGGGGTTATATCTCGCTTTCCTTTTCTCGTCTCTCCTGGAAGCACATGTACTCTGTGAACAAAAACCTAAACATTGCTTGTTTTTAAAGAATGACCGTAACTATTCATATTATTTTATTCTCCCATTCAGTGGGATGGTTTCAGCGCTGTTCATGAGCCTGAGATGGCAAAGGAAAGGGGGAGCGAGTACACTCACATTTGCTGCTTGAGGTCATTTTCTGTGGTGATGTCAGCTTTCAATTTACATATGAAATGTCACCAAATTGTTTACATCCATGGATATCTGACATGATTTCAGCTTGACCTGTAGCAAATTTCCTGTGTAGCAGAGAAAGAGAGATACTTCGATCCCATATTTTAACTCACAAGCAGAAGAAAGTTATTAAAGGAGTCAGAAGAGAAGAAAAAGAGAAATAGCTATGTTTCTAATAGAAGAAAGCTAGGAAACATTGATTTAATCAGTTGATTTGCTTTTAAGTAAGAGCACAGATGTTTTCGGTGAAAATGTAGTAGGCGCCAGGGATGCTTTCGGACCGGTGGCTTCTGGTGAAATCGAAGGCAGGTCTGGGCTGTTCTTGCTACACGGGGCTTCTGCACAGCAGGCCTGGCTCCGTGGTGCACGCTTCCTCTCAAGGAGGCTAGCTCCCTTCTTCACACATTCAGGTGCTTTCTCACCGCCCATTCACTGGGGCCTTTTATCCTTAGACTAGGATTTTTTGCTTCACTTTTGTGTAGTTTGAAAATATTAATTGGGAAGAATTTTATTCTCTCACTATAAATGGCTCATTGAGTCCTGTAACTGCTACTTCTTGGGTCCCTGCAGAAACGGTGCTGGTGTGGCTGCCCCGGCCCACCCAGGCCACGGCTCTGCGCAGTGAGTTGGGAGAGGCCAAGGTGCTGGCTCCCTGTGCTCTCTGTATAGCCTGCCCCCAGCCTTGCCATGGAAACTTTAACCAGAACTCCAAACTCCACTCACCACAACTTCAAAGGCTTCCTCCAAAGGTTTCTAAGGTTCCAGTCTCCAAAATGCCAGCTTTTCTTCTCCAGCTTCTTGAAAATCACTCGCAGTAATGTGAAGCCTTTTCCTGCTCATAAACACTCCAATTAGGTTCATATTCTTGGGATGTCTTTGCCAAACATAATTTGTTTTTACGCTTTCAAGTAATACCTCATCTTCTTTTTCCTGCAGACAGCCAGTCTTTCACTGGTCATTCAGCAAGCAGCTCTACCAGGTTGTAAACTCCTCATGATCAAGCAGTGTCCGATATGACTGTAGGCCCCGTGGAGAGCATGGCTCCTAATACACAGTGGGCATGCAGAAAATGTTGGCTGAATGAATCTGAATGTCTGCTTTATAATCATTTATCAGAACCCATCTTTAGGCAGGCTATCTTCGTCTATCATAAATGCCTCAAAAAATAACCAAAGAAATTTGTTCCTTGGTCTTATTTCCCACAATGAATTACCCTTTGATCACCTATACATTTCGTATTATCTGACAACCTTGATCTATATACCCGTTTGCTGACAACTAGCATATATAACCAACAGTTACAATAATATTTAGAACTATGCAATGGCTGTTTACGTAGAACGAACGAGTCTTGAACACAGTATTATGGCACTAGCAGGTGAAAGAAGCATTTTACCCCCTGTGATTCTCAGTCTATGGGAGACAGAATCAGTGACCACTCTTTGATACTCAAACAGAATAGATTGGCACCCACTTAGAACAGCATCCTGTTGCTTGATTAAGTTGAGTAGAAGGAATGTTTTTCTTTCTTTTTTTTTTTTTTTTTAAAGATAGTAGGAAGACACATTGAAACTCTTTAGTGGTTCCTTTCCTGGAGCAGCTGCGTTGGGTCTGTTCTGATTTTCGCCTCTCAGTGTCACCCTTCATCCTGTTCCCCAAGTTACAACATCTGCTGTAGGAACAGGAGAGTGTTTCTGAAGCAGGAGCCGAGGAATGCTTATTTGGATGGAGCTGACTTCTTACCCTCCCCATGGGGCAGAGGTGTTGATAGTTTCCATCAGTAATGACCTCATAGGAAAGCCACGCGCATCGCAAAAGCCACCACCACACCTGGCACTGATTCAGGAGAAGCTAGAGCCTGAGTCTCAGTGATCATTGAGACAGAAGTGCCCTGTCTCCAATCTGGGTGATCTGTTGGTCCCAATTTGGAGGAAGATAGGGGGGAAAGAAAATGGAAGAGTCTTTTCAAGCCATATTTTCCATCCGGAAACAGCACCTGACTCCTCAGCTTTAAGATATCTGATATGCATAATCTAGAAATGTTAAAATAACATTCCTCCTCCTTTTAATCTGGTAGAGACACCACAGTTAATTACTAATAAATCAATGCATATATTAATTCATGAATCAACTTATACTTGGTGAGCAGCCACTATGCAGTAAGCACCATGTGGGACATGAATACCAAAGAGAGAAACAACAGGACTTCCCCTGCCCTTGTAAAATTTTCAGTCTATAAGACAGATCTCAATCTAATAACCACACAGTTGTACAAACAGTGTAAATGCTGTGAAGGGGGAGAATATTCTGAGAAAGGATGTGACAGAACAAACTTCATGTAGTTTGGGGGATAGAGGAGGATTATCTGAGCTGTGACATTTGAAGAGAGAATACAAGTTAACCAATGGATGGGAAGAGAGCTTTCCAGGCATAGACAGCAGCATGGGCAATGGGCCCTGTTGCAGGAGGCAGTGTGGAATATTCAAAAAATTTGCAAACGTGGTTTAGAGGAATCTTGAAGAGATAGAGAACAAGCAGATGCTTGATCTCTGTTTTTTTGTCTTTCTTTTACAACCTGGTTATTTTCAACTTCTCACTAGTGTCCCACTAAAAAAAACCCAGCCCAAAGAAGAGAAGGGGAGACTTGAGCACAGGGCTATGGCTGAACTTTTGCCTCTTCCTAGCACTGTGAACATCGCAGTACCTGAACTTACAAACCTCTGGAAGAAATAGTAAAACTTCAAAAAATTAAGGAACACCAGGCAGAGAGGAAATCTAGCCACCTGGCTTGTCCATTGTCTTCCTGTCACTGGGATGGATGCTCAGGAAGAACAATGTATCTGGAAAGAGGACTTTCAGTCAAGAAGTGTTGTCTCTCTCAACTTCTATTCCAACTGATTTAAGCCCCTTTCTTTTGCTATAGCTACCTTAAATTTCCTTTTGTGATATTCTCAATGAAATGGAGACCAGTTGTTCAAAGTCAGTCAATTTTTAAATTTTTATTTCTTTATGTAGTCTTGCCCTCTTCATTGTTGAGTAGACTCAAACACTTCTTGTAGAGTAGGTGGAATTGCATGTTCATCTGGACTATCATGTTCCTTTCAGATTTTAGGCTTCTAAACTTACCTTTCATTTCTGTTCCTTTTTAATGCTTTGCAGTCACGGCTGTTAGAATTACTTTTATACCATGCAAAACTGACCACACAATTTCCTTGCTCAAAATCATCCAGTGGATTTTCTTCATTAACTACAGGATAAAAAAACTGGTTCTTATGAGAATGATTAGAGTTCTTCATTACTTGGCTCTTCTCTATAATTCGCCCTTATCTTCTTCCATTCTTGCACACTGACCATATGTTTTGCCTCCAGTTTGAGTACTTCCTGGTTACAGAATCCCCCAGGTTATTTCCATCCTAGCATTTGTCAATGCCATAGGACATGTGAGCTGCCAATTGTTTGTTCCAGGTGAACTCCTGCTAGCCACCAAATAGTCAATTTCACCACTTCTGCTTCTGGGATGCTGTCTCTATCTCAGGGTTAACTATTTTTATTTCTACTTGTATGCACTAAGAAAGCAAAATTAAAAATTATTTTAACTTCTCTGTGTGCCTTCTTTCACTGGATTCTGAATGGAGACTACTGTTAGAATCCACAGCACTTAACATGGTACCTTGCAAATAGCTTTTGCTCAATAAGTATTTGTTGGAAAAACAGATATATAAATGATTTAAGCTATAATGACGTCTCTACTAGATTAAAACAAAACAAAACACAAAAACTTGCCTAAAGACAAACAGGAACAATGAATGATTATATCCTTTACAGAAATTCTCGAATGTAACAACTTTTTCTGGGAACTCTGTACTATTTTTATGGTGATAGATGTTTATAAGTGAAAACAGCAGCACTATTTCTATTGTAAAAATATACTTACCTACGTGCACATATTTTGCAGTAAAACTTTGTAGGTGGGTTCTGCCATCAAGAGATAGAATCTGCTTCCCCACCTTTGAATCTGGGCTGGACTCATGAATCTCTCCCCACCCTCCCATGTCCCCCAGAGAATGCTATGGAAATGACCATACTCAACTCTGAGCCTGAACTTCCAATTTTGCTGCATACATCTATCCTATCTCTAAGAATCCTGCCATTGAATGAGAGCAAACAATGAGAACAAACCCAGGCTATTTTAATGGAGGATGAAGGACCATGTGGAGCAGATATAACTAGCTCAGTCAGTAGAGATCTCCTTGGTTGAGCCATCCTCCTGGACTTACCAGTTGACTACAGGTGCATGCATAAGCCAAGACTACTGAGCTGAGAAGGCATAAATTATAACCAGCCGAGCAGGAGCTAAATCAATTATTCTTTTTAGCCACTAAACTATGGTGTAATCCTGTGCAGAAACACACTTCCCAGCAATTTCTAATTTTTATCTGACTCAATAATATTTTATTTACAAAGCATTTATTGAGTAACTTCTGTATGCAAGTCGCTGTTTTAGGCTTTCATGAGCTACACAGGTAAATAAGAAATAGTCACTGTCTGCAAAGGATCATAGTGAAACTTCTCAGAGGAAGTGAACAAGTGCATATTCAAGGGAAGAGGTGCCAAGTTCGGGCCACTGCTCCAAGCAGGTGCGACAGTTAAGTGCAGCTCTAAGACTCTTCTCTTGAGGTGATGGATAGTAGATGGTGCTCCAGAATGACAATACAGGATGCAGAGACCTGAGAGCTCAAGTGCTGTGTTCTGAGGGTCTTCACTGAAAGCAGTGGGCCATCTCACTCATGCTGTATTCTCTACTGTTGAGGCTAGAAGTAGGACCTGCCAGTGAATGGTTGCCTTTTATCAGGCTATAAAGTTGGAAACAATTAGTTTACACTACGAATAAAATCAAAATGCGTACTAAATGCTTGTAACACTGAAGCTATGTTTGTAAAGTTCCCACCACTGTAAATTGTATTCCAACCTGACTCAAATGCAAGTTCTAAGACCTTTTTCCTGAGGAGGTATTGACTGATGCGGAAGACTGACCGTGAGTTGTCAAATAGAATTTCCGCACACAGTGAGAATCCAGGAAGGGCTTTCCGTGGCTGCTGTTGTTCCCAGAATAATGTTGAGCACATAGTAGGGACTTGTGTATAATTATTGACTTGAATTAGGTTAAAAGCTATCCTTTTGGTCAGAAATGAAAGAATGAACATTTGACCGATATCTTAATGGTTTTGCATTTCAGTAATTTCTTATGTATCCGAATGGTTGGAGGACAGAATATTCTGGCTTAATTAAATAGTCTGACTAACAAAAGCTAAATGTTTATTTTTATACATTATGGCTTACCTATAGAGATAATAATATAACTCAGTAGCAATACCAACACTAAAGTCAGGCTTGAGTGTGACTTTCTGTTACGGCCATCAGACTTGGTTGCACAATACTGTCAGCAGTACATTATTGGGATCTCTGCAAACTTGTGTTCCATGCAGCCAGGAATCTCCCCAAAAAGCTGTCACCAATATGTTACATGTACCCTCCCGAAATCAAGTGATAAAATCCTGAATTTTTCACTTTTATGTTATTGTTTTACATAGTAGCACACAGTATTTAATTGTCAAAATAGGAAGTTAGTTAGAATGTAGACTGTTTCTTCCCACACACTGAAAAGAATTTATTTTCTCCAGATGTGTAACAAAACTTTTATATGTTTTTCTATTTTGTCTGTAACCACGTAGTCATAATACCAGAATTGTCAGAGCTTTTTTTTTTTTTTTAGATTCATTTGGAATTAAAATAATCTAACAGAGAGAGAGCATTTACATAGAATGTAGCAGAAAGTCAGAAAATCAAGTTAAGTGATATCTAGCTAGCTTAAAACCCAGGCCAAACCAGCATGATTCCCCCATTACAGCTCAGGTTTGCAATATAGGTGTCTCGGTGAGATGTATGTCTCTTGTTTGTCAAGCTGGGAGATCAAGAGAAACTTATGTTATTGTGTAAAACATTTATGATAAAAACCTTGGGTACTGACTGAAGTCAGATGAAGCAAAGCTTCAGGAACACAAGGTGAAAAAGTGTCCAGGGGTCATTACTGTCTCGATTCTCATTAGGGTAAGTAGAGACATCTGGGAACTTCATTCCAGCGACCAGCTACCCAAGTGACTGCTCAATGCACTATATCCCGAAGGCGTTCAACTCTGTATTCCGAGCTTCCTCCCAAACCGCAGCACTTAGCACCAAGCCAAGGCTTTCAAGCACTCAGTGTACGGCAGCTGAGTTTAGCTGAATCAGATGAAATCTATGACTAACCCACTAGGTAGCTGTGTGTCTTTGGGTAATTCCTTTAGCCTCTCTGGGGCTCTAAAACGTGACAACATCTTGATTTATAAGTTTATAAATCTTCCTGGGTTCTACAAATCATCAAAATCAAAACATGGTCTTTGTTTTCTTTGGGACCAGATATCCTTCTGAGGCAAGAAAGGAAATAACCTCCACACTTGTGAGCTGTGAGGCTCTTCCTTTTATTAGTATATCACTTAGCTTGACCTTAGGGACAGGTAAGCCCTCCAGAAATGATGGCGGGTCATTCAAGGCCTTGTGATTTGTTTATCTCAGCCATCTAGAAGAGCTTCTGTGGCTTTTGCTTTCCTTCAGAGGTCACATGGTCTGTGTCATTAGAGGCCATGCCGACTGTGGTTATTGCCCTAGACATGGTCTCTGTTGGTCTGGAACAGGGGATTTCATGGGTGCCCTTAACAGTGTGTACAACACGACCTTCCCTTTGGTAGCATTATCATGCCGTGGGAAACACGTGGGCAGGACTCCTGCTTGTTGTACTAAGGGAACTGGGTAGGCAAGTGTGATATTCAAGTCAGATGTCTTCCTCACATATTAGCAAATGCTGTCTTCATGGTGAGCCTACAAGGTAGATCTAACTACCCCCCTCTGTGGGGGTGGGGGGACAGTTCAGAAAGGTCGTGTGCTCTCACTGCCGTGTTCAGGGCGTTTATCAAGTGCCCGCTGAGGCCAGACCCTGCTCCAGGTACTGAGGGAAAAGCTGCAGGGGGCCAGCAGGGAACAGATCCTTGTCTCAATAGCGTTGCATTCTCGCGTGTGGTGGTGGCGGGAGGTGGCAACCTTAAACAAATAGCAGACACACAGACAGTAATTTCAGATACTGCGAGGTGCTATGAAGACACGACAAGGTCGTGGGAGGAGTGGCTGTGATGGGGCCAGAGGTGGTGCACACCAGACTGGGACCTTGCAGAAAGGTGACCTTTGAATTGAACTCTCCCTTGTCTAAGTGGGGTAGACAGGATTTAGACTTGTGGTCCTCTGGGTGTTTGATATTCAAATAATTGTGTTTATTTTAATGACATTTGCTGTGGACATTCAAGCACTAAAATGTTTACATTAATAACAGAGAAACATGCAAGGTGTTTGTAAGTCTCTATATCCTGTTCCCTCTCGAGATTATTTGGGCCAAATAAGAACTGAAAGGAATGTAAAGCTATAAAAAATCACATACACGGGGGCTTTATTCTTTTATTGTGCACCCTTGTGGACTGGCATGGGATGCATGCCGAGAGAGAAAAGAAAAGGCGGGGGTCAGCTGATGGTGTGGTGGTTAAGGCAGCTGGGTCCCGCATGGCTGACGGTGCTGTTAGAGTCCCAAACCCAGCCGCTTAGAAGACACACCAGGTGTGTGTGTCTGTGTGTGTGTGCGTGTGTGCATGTGTGCCCAAAATCCAGAAAGGAGAAACTGAGGAAAAGGGATTGAGGCATGACTCTTCCCCATGGGGTTCTTCCTCGCCTTCTCTCTCTCTTCATTTATTTCTCTCTCTAGCAAGTGCATGAACCCTCTAGCAAATTAAAAAAAAAAAAAGAAAGAGAGAAAGAGAGAGAGAGAGAAAGAAAGGGGATGAAATATGTATGCAATTTTAAATGAAGAAATAAAAAGTACAGTAATTTAACCACAGATAAAATGTTTGAACATTTGCTTTCCTGCCCCCAAGTGCCTTGAAGAAGCAGCTTTCTAAAGATAAAAGTTAAAAACTGAAGATCTAGTACCCAGTTAAAAGAATGACTGATGTGTTGCTGTATTTCTTTCTAGGAATTTTTTGTATGAGTAAAACTAAACTCAGATTTTTACACACGGACTTTTCCTTTCTCGCTGCTGTTTTAGTATGAGACTTGTGTTTTCTGAAACTTCATGAAACAACTTGTCACGGCCACAGAATGGTCCGTTATGTGCTCTGCATGGTCATATCCAGCCAGCCGCCTGCGTCGAGCACGCCACTGCATATCTTTCTGCATTTTGAATGGTGGTGGAGTGGAGCTACCCCTCATGTGCATGCCTACACGGTCACTTATCTCTCCCATGAGAAAGAAGGAGGGAAAGGGAGGCACACACAGTTACCCCCAGTGGTGTCCATCCCCAGCCTCAGTCAGCCCAATTACAGGCATGTGCATGCTTCCAGCGTGGACCAGAGGCCTCTGCACATGGGCTTGGGACCTTCCTGCATGGGTCCGGCATCACAGAACTTAATTCCCACTGCACCGCCACCTGCCCCATCCCACACGCATCTTCATGTTTGCTTGATAGTGTATTTAGAGTAGATTTCTAGAAATAAAATGTCAAAAAAAAAAGGGAAATTCTCACAGCCCCCAGTAGGAACATTTTGTTCACAAGGTTTCTGAGCAGAAGTTGCTGGGTAGTTTCAGAATGTTTTGCAAAAGTCAAGGGTGAGATCCTGCTGCATCCTCACTGCTTCTGGTAGAGAGTTTAAGTGAAAGTCTGTCCAGTGGGAATCGACAGCCCGAGCTGATTAAGTCTGGTGGCTATTTTCCCAGTGTCTTGTTACAGAGATCTTTAATTAATTAATTAATTAATTAATTAATTTTAGTTTTTGCCTTAGGGCACATGCACTTGTCAGAGAGAGATAAAGAGACAGAGACAGCGAGAGGAAAAGTGAGAAATAACCCCCCCAAGAAGGATAGCCATGCCTCTATCCCTTTTCCATTCTCCTCCTGGCATCTTAGACACAAACACACACGTGCCTGGCATGAGTTTCAAGCCACTGAGTCTGGGACTCGAACTGCAGT
>NW_006159808.1:3831342-3872457 GCF_000334495.1 Tupaia belangeri chinensis | reverse complement strand
GGTGCTGTTAGAGTCCCAAACCCAGCCGCTTAGAAGACACACCAGGTGTGTGTGTCTGTGTGTGTGTGCGTGTGTGCATGTGTGCCCAAAATCCAGAAAGGAGAAACTGAGGAAAAGGGATTGAGGCATGACTCTTCCCCATGGGGTGCTTCCTCGCCTTCTCTCTCTCTTCATTTATTTCTCTCTCTAGCAAGTGCATGAACCCTCTAGCAAATTAAAAAAAAAAAAAGAAAGAGAGAAAGAGAGAGAGAGAGAAAGAAAGGGGATGAAATATGTATGCAATTTTAAATGAAGAAATAAAAAGTACAGTAATTTAACCACAGATAAAATGTTTGAACATTTGCTTTCCTGCCCCCAAGTGCCTTGAAGAAGCAGCTTTCTAAAGATAAAAGTTAAAAACTGAAGATCTAGTACCCAGTTAAAAGAATGACTGATGTGTTGCTGTATTTCTTTCTAGGAATTTTTTGTATGAGTAAAACTAAACTCAGATTTTTACACACGGACTTTTCCTTTCTCGCTGCTGTTTTAGTATGAGACTTGTGTTTTCTGAAACTTCATGAAACAACTTGTCACGGCCACAGAATGGTCCGTTATGTGCTCTGCATGGTCATATCCAGCCAGCCGCCTGCGTCGAGCACGCCACTGCATATCTTTCTGCATTTTGAATGGTGGTGGAGTGGAGCTACCCCTCATGTGCATGCCTACACGGTCACTTATCTCTCCCATGAGAAAGAAGGAGGGAAAGGGAGGCACACACAGTTACCCCCAGTGGTGTCCATCCCCAGCCTCAGTCAGCCCAATTACAGGCATGTGCATGCTTCCAGCGTGGACCAGAGGCCTCTGCACATGGGCTTGGGACCTTCCTGCATGGGTCCGGCATCACAGAACTTAATTCCCACTGCACCGCCACCTGCCCCATCCCACACGCATCTTCATGTTTGCCTGATAGTGTATTTAGAGTAGATTTCTAGAAATAAAATGTCAAAAAAAAAAGGGAAATTCTCACAGCCCCCAGTAGGAACATTTTGTTCACAAGGTTTCTGAGCAGAAGTTGCTGGGTAGTTTCAGAATGTTTTGCAAAAGTCAAGGGTGAGATCCTGCTGCATCCTCACTGCTTCTGGTAGAGAGTTTAAGTGAAAGTCTGTCCAGTGGGAATCGACAGCCCGAGCTGATTAAGTCTGGTGGCTATTTTCCCAGTGTCTTGTTACAGAGATCTTTAATTAATTAATTAATTAATTAATTAATTTTAGTTTTTGCCTTAGGGCACATGCACTTGTCAGAGAGAGATAAAGAGACAGAGACAGCGAGAGGAAAAGTGAGAAATAACCCCCCCAAGAAGGATAGCCATGCCTCTATCCCTTTTCCATTCTCCTCCTGGCATCTTAGACACAAACACACACGTGCCTGGCATGAGTTTCAAGCCACTGAGTCTGGGACTCGAACCGTGGTTGGCCATGTGGGAGTTCAGCAATGTAACTGATCCTCCTTTTGCTGGCCCCAAGACTTTATTTTAATCAACAGCTGAGCTTAAGTTTAATGATAATTGATATCCACAGAACAATACTGAGACCCTGCAAAATCCTAATCAGTAATCAAAACTGAATAAACACAGTAGAGTTTTTGTCTTATGTATTTATAATATTGTATGTTATTTCCATGTAGTCGTAATTATAATTTTTAACTCTTTTATGATCCCTGGTGATTATTCGTAATAGCAGTTGACAGTAAAACCCCAGTCTCTGAACTTTGGTTTAAGAACAGAGTTTACTGCATAGTTTTAGCACTTCATTTCTATTTGAGGAAATGGGACAGGATATTAGATGGACCACATCCCCATTCTGTGCCATGTTGCATTTTATGAAATAAACTTTTCTCAATTGTACTTAAAACATCCTTTATTTATGTTGAAGTCTGTCAGAATAGTCATGAAGCCCATCAGAGGGCCTTCAGGGATGAGCGAATGATAATTTAGCTGAAAAATGACAATTTTAGCAGAGCTGCGTTCCTCTCTGGAGGCTAAAATATATGCATGAACTAGAGTAAGAAGAAGGATGTTTATCTGAAACTTATCCAAACAATCTGAAACCCCTAGATGGAAATCTTGAAGGAAAGGGATTTCCCATGGAGGTCTACGCTCCTCTTCCTTACTGTTAGATGTTCTAGGAACTTGGTGTTAAACAGCCCATCTGGCACTGCTTCCTGGGGTAAAAATGGAGAAGGGGTGTTCGTGAGAGAAGGGCAAAGAGACAGGGAGGCGCTATTAGAAGTCACGTAAATGTGTCTGTCATTTAGTCAGAAGAGAGGGGCGAGAGAGAATAGCGTACCTTAAATGAGGGCTACTTGGGATCGTTCTTGATACATAAAAGAATTACGTCATATCGAGCTGAGCTTTAAACCACAGAGGAGATGCAGGAAGCCGGCACCCACCAGCTGGTAAGACCCGTATCCTTCATCCGTTTGCATTGCGCGAGGGAACTGGATAGTATTTCCCTCAGTGAACCCATGTCCAAGGGTAACTAGAGAAAAACTGCCCATTTTACATTCTGCATTCCTTTCAAAGTACAAATCGGACAGAAACTCAGTTCTCGTAAAGGAGAGTGGGCGATTTCATGTGATACAATAACTTCTGAAGTGGGATTTAGGACGCAGTGTTCCACTTACTAATGTAGGCCTTCAAAACGAGTCACATTTCTGGGCCCTTTATTTTCTCCCCTTAAAAGTGACAGGATTGGAACAGATCATGTATTTTTGCGATCGCTTCTGCTGTCTACCCCTTAAAAACAACCCCCCCAAGTTTATAACCCGATGCGTTTTCTCACTGTGCTTTCCCTCCTCTGCCCCGTTCTTGTTATTCCTAATTGCTTGCACGTTTGATTCTTCCATCAAGGTAGAAAAATAAATCAGACTTGAGTCCTCTCTTCCCATTAATTTTTAATGGACCTCTAGGTAGAGACTGTCTTTTTAGGCTTCCTATAAGGCCCGGTTGTTTTTCTGCAGAGAGGACTTTGCAGCCGTCTCTTAGCTGACCAGCCAGTGCCTTTATAAATCCCAGAGACTTGTAAAGAATGAACGGATGCATAGGAAGCACCGTTCAGTCCACCACTGAGTGTGTCCTGGTCCTGAGGTCATATACAGAATGAGATTTTAGAGAGGTCATGATCATTGTCCTGTCAGTTTTAGTATTTTCATCAAGCTTGACAAACCCCTTTAAGATTTCCATTAGGAACTTGGAGAAGGGCTCATGGCAGAAAAAAACCATTTTCTTAAAGGGTAATCTCCATCTCCTTGGCACTCAGGGCAGCAGCATCGGGGACCGTTTTCTTCCGATAGGCTTTGCCCTGGCCTGGATGCGTTCCCTGGGGTCACTGAAGGCAAACAGACCTGTGATGAGTCATGCTTGCCACTAGAGGTCAGTGCTGACCATTCCCAGGGAGTGGAGTCACCGCGATGGACTTCGGACTCTGAAGTCTGGATGTGGGACAGGCTTCAAAGTTTCTTCGTGCCGGTGTTGAGACGAAATGGTCACTGAGTTCGTTATACATTGTGCAATGATCATTTGAAATAATTTGAAAGTGACTGATGATACATTCAAGAAGATTATCTAGTATTACTTCCCATTCCTGGATATAAATTGTTTTACAAACGTAAACCAAATCCTCCTTCTGGGATATCCAGCAGACTCTAGGCTTCTCTATTCTATTCTAATGCCTCCTTTAAACGCAGAGGACGGGGGATGGTTCTCTTTCAGCACAGCCTACAACACGGCATGCTCCTGACACGGAGGCTTGTCATTTCATCGTTAGGCGTTAGTTTCTGTAAACCAGACCACTCAGCTGCAGTTGTTCCTACTACAGATATTCCCTGGCTCAGCGTTTGACAGAAACGGTACCTTGATTTCGAGCCCCAAAAGTTGGCCTGTTTGAATAGTAACCGAGAAGAGGCAAAGCCAGGACGTGGACTTCATGCTTGTTGGCAGAGCCCCCCTTGGCTTTCGAGTTGCACCCAGGTGAGCTGTTTCTCTGCAGCCAGCCTTAGCGAAGCAGGAAGCGCTAACATTTATCGAACACCCACCATTCCAGGCACTCTTGAGCATGCTGTCTCATCTCGTGCTCACTGTAACCCCGGGGAAGGACTGCTTGCTATTGCAGGTTTACAGATGACGAGGAGGCCCAAGTTCACAGTGTCGGCAGCCTAGGGCCACGCAGGTGCTAATAGGAAAGGGCAGAATTTGAAACATGCTCTGCTTTTCTCCAGAGCCTGTGTTTTCTCACAAGGGTGAGGTTGCCGTACGTGGTGAACACACCACAGTCACTGCTTCTTCCTTTTACCACCTCTCTCTCTCTTCCTCCTGCCTGGCATCTCTGCATCCACTGTGTTCAGAAGCTAGCTTCTCAGACTTCTGCTAGTTTAGCCTGCTATTCTAATGCGAATGTACTTGTTAGGAGAGCTTAATGTCAACTACAGAAGGTGTGGCACTCGGAGGGTGTTAGAGCATAACCCTGCCCTCTGAGTCTCCTTAGCACATAGTCAGTTGAAACTCTAAAAGCCGCAGCCCCTTGTGTGGGACAGTGCAGGTTGCCATGACACAATACCACACAGTGGGCAGTTTAAGCAGCAGAATTTATTCCTCACAGCCTGAAAGTTAGGAAGTGCAAGACGCCCGTCCTAGTGGGGCAGGTCTCACTCTGCAGTCTCTTCCCTGGGCTTGCAGATGGCCATGTCTTACTGTCTGCCTCCCTGGTGCAGAGAGACTGAGGAAGAAGCCGTCTGCTGTCTCGTTTTCTGAGGACACTAATCCCATAAAGGTGGCCCTGTCTCCATGACTGCTTGTGCACTCAGTTGGCTCCAAAGGCCCCATTTCCAAATATCATATGGTGGAAGTAAAGGCTTCGAGTTAGGAATTTGGAGGAATGCAATTTACTGTCCAGCAGCCCTAGGTATTAAACACCGCTATTTTCCTTCCTCTGCGCTTTGGGGAAGGACATTTTAGAAGGCAAAATATTGGGTCAGTATTTTACTTTTGTTCTCATATCCCACACTTTGGTGGGAAGGACGGACACGGTGTTGGAGTCATTCTATTCCACCGGCCACGGAGCTTCTTGAACACTGCCACTCGACATGTGGCAGCAGTTCCATACAAGTGACACGAGGTGTTGAGGGAGTCAGGGACCCTGCCAGGATGAGCACCACCAGATTCGCCTCTGTGGCGTGGGCTAGGCCTCCCGTGTCTCTTGTCAGTTTTTTATATTCAGTTTGTTTTCTTTTTTAAATTTAAATCAGGTATATTGAGGCATAAATGAAACACAGTAAGATTCACATTTTTAAGAGCAGTTTGGTGGGTTTCAATAAACGCGCGCAGTCACTCGAGCTCTGTCACTCCCGTAGTACTAGGCAGAGCGTTTTCATTGTCACCAGCACTTTCCTGTGTCCCTGAAGATCTTCCCCACCTATCCGCTCGCAGCCAGTCTGATTCCTGAGTACCGCTTGCCTTTCCAGAATGCCATACGAATAGAATCATAGGGTGTGTTGCCTCTTTAACTGACTTCTTTCTTGAGATTCATCTGTGTTTTTGCATCAGTAATTTACTTCTCTTTACGGCCCGGTGGTATGCCATTGCATGGTTATACCACAATTTATGTACTCATTCCCTCTTAATGACATTTGAATTGTCTCGATTTTCACTTTCTTGGCTATTTGAAATAGAACTCCTATACAGCCTCTGTGGACTGAGTGTGTCCCTCCAAGTGTATGTGTTGAAGGCCTTACCCCTGGCCTGATGGCATTTGGGAAGGGGGCCTTTGGCCACCATTGCATTTAGAAGAGGTCATGAGGATGGGGCCTCCATGATGGGATTAGTGCCCTCAGAGGAAGGGACAGCAGATGGCTTCTTCGTCAGCCTCTCTTCACCATGCAAGCAGACAGTAAGATGTGGCCGTCTGCAAGCCAGGGAAGACATCTCAGAGCGAGACCTGCCTACTGGCATCTTGCCTCTCCCAGCTTCCTGAGTGTGAGAAATACATTTCTGTCACTGCAGCCACCCGGGCTGTGGTACTTTTATCACGGCAGCCTAAGCAGGCCAATCTGACACCCATGCCCAGGTCTTTGTGAAAACATCCATTTCCATGTTTTTCAGATAAATACCTAGGAGGCAGATCACCGGGTCACGTGGTAAGTTCAGTATGTTTCGCTTATAGTAAGAAACTGCCGATAGTTCTGCAAACTGGCTCTCCCGTTTTGTATTTATCTGAGAGTTCTACTTGCTTCTGCTTCCAAGCCAATATTCAGTACGGTCTGTCCTTCGAAACTGCAGCCATTCTGGAGAGCGGTGACGTCCGATCGTAATGCCCTTTGCGTTTCCCTAGTAAGTAGTAACGTTGAGTACCTCTGCCGGTGCTCTATTTTCCTCTTTTCTTTGGCAAAATATTTCAACAGATATTTCAGAGGTCGGGTTGTTTTCTTACTGTGTTGTAGTGGTTCTGCATGTTCTGGGTATGTTCTATCTCAGACATACGTTTTACAAATATTTTATCACAGCTCAAGGCTGGTCTTTTCATTTTCTTAACAGTATGTTTTGAAGCAAAAAAGGTTTCAATTCCAATGGAGTCCAAAATCTACTTTTCTTTTGTGTTTTCTCCTTTTTCATGTGCCCTAGCTAAGAAATCTTTGCCTAATCCTCATTTACAAGGTTTTCTCCTGTGTTTTAGCTTTTACATTGAGATCTAAGATACATCTGACGTTAGCTTTTGTATATGGTGTTATATAAAAGTCAGCGTTCACTTTTTAAAAAGAACTATTTATATAATTTTACTTAGCATTATCATTACTTGTAATGTGCTAGGGGACACGTGTGCTCACTGGAGAGAGACAGAGAGTGAGAAGACAATGTGCCAGGTCTGGGATTCAAACTGTGGTTGGCCGTGTGGGAGTGAAGCGCCTTAACCACCATGCCACCTTCTGGCTCCCGACATTCACTTCATAAAAAAAATACCAGCACCTCTTCTCATAAAGAATAAAATGTAGGCCTGAGACTTTTCCTCTCTTACCACATGATGAGTTACAATTATTTTGATCTAATAAAACTCGAATGGCGTACACTGTTTGCAGTGCTTTGAAAAGCCTATCGTACCCCATGAAGATATATAACAAGAATAAAAATGATAAAATTTTAAAAAAGCTTGAAAAGACTAAGTGGCGTATTGGCTTGGAGAAATATTCTCTGTCTGTCTTTTCTGTATTTCTCCTGTTATCTAGAACTGCAGCAATACTTACATCTATCTTTTCCAAATTATGGACTATTTTCACAAACAAACAAAAAAAAGCTGACTGCAAGGAGAGGGGTAAGAAGGAATGTCATCCCGGTATTCCTTAGCTGATCCTGAATCCCTGAGATTCTGAATGCATTGTGTACGAGAGAAAAGGCGTTCTCAGGAGCAACTGTAAGGCGCTGAGGGAAACCTCTCGGCTGACTGCCCTAGATTCGAGGGCTTTCAGGAGGAAAGGGTGAAGAAGTTACTTTCAGTAGAGCGCATGGCAGGACATTGGAATCTGTGACGTGGGTCAGACTCCTTTCACACACTCCAGGGAAATGAACTGTTTAATAAAAGACAAAGAATTAGAGGAAACTTCTACAATCGCTGCCACGTCAATAAAAAACGAAGCATTAGAGGAAACTTCTACAATCGCTGCCACGACATTAGGAGAAATGTTTTATTTCAGGTTAGTACTTTTTGGAGACAGGAGGCAGAGGGCAAGAGTAAATGGCACTTTCCTACCTGGAGGATGGCGATGGGACACCCTCTAGAGAATGCCTTTTTCCTTCTATGTGTTTTTGACAGAGGAAGCACATGAGAGAGAAAGAGAGACAGAGACACAGAGAGGACCTCTCGGCATACAGCCCCCTCTCCCCAGCCCTCTGGTTCCTCAGGACTGTGGGCCCCTGAGTGTTCTCCGTCTTGCAGCATGGCTGCTCCGGAAACTATGGACCGTGCCACCTAGGCTGGGCCCAGGGTACTTTAAAAATTAACGTTTTACTAAATTGTCTGAATAATAAAATCTCCAACGTAAGCTATTTTTGACTCAGAGAAGTCAGGCACATGGGAATAAATTTAAGATGAATTCGCAGTCATAACAATGTGGAAAAGTGACAGATGGACTTCAATGTGTCTATAAGTAAGAGATCTGCTTGAATAGCATGGTGGCTAATGTGCTGGACTCTCATATGGCTGACCGTGGTTCGAGTCCTCGACCTGGCAACTTGAAAATCAGTCCAGTCACATGTACATGCGTGGCCAAAACCCTAGGAGGAGACTGGAGGAGAGGAGGACTGTGGTGTGGTCATCCCCATGGAGGGTGACGTCTCACTTTCTGTCTCACTCTCTCCCTGGCAAGTGTACACATCCTATGGCAAAAACCTAAAAAAAGAAGAACTGACGGTGTTGAGGGGTCAGTTACACTCAGGGGCTGATTTACGGACAATCGTAGTCTGCCTCCGAAGCTCCGACCCAATGTCCTGACTCATGGAGAAAACTTGAAAGGAATCACCAAACTTCACCCATGCCTGTGTAAGAGCTGGAATGCTCTCCACTCTCTGGTCTCCACTCTTCTAAACAGACCTGGAAGAGCCCCAGAGCACAATACGTGAAGTGGTCACAGGCTTTCTATATGAACATGGATTAAAGACGTTCCAGTGCTCCAGGTTAGAGACATGGAAGGGAACAGGGAATGTGATCGAAGCCTTAGAATCGTCCCATCTCTAGCAGGGTGGAGTACGGGCTAGCTCACAGAGTCTCAGGTGCAAGAAGTGTGGTGCTTGGCAAAGGACTGCCTGATATTCAGGTAGTACAGTTAGTGAGCACGTTCCCTTTAATGGCTATTTAGGCTGACTAAATAATTTCTGGGACTAAGATTACGAATGGTTGATAGAGTCACAGAGCAAAAAAGGTTTGAGTTGGAGTAATATCTGAGAACTCTAAGAAATATATTACTTTTGCAGTAAAGCCATATGCATCTTCATTGTCAAACATTTAAAAATATAGATTGAAGTATTAGAACATTCTCCATACTAAGGAAAACAAAGAAAATGTAACAACTTATTTTCTCCTATGATGGTCTCTATGTACAGTTTATTTTCATATATGTGTTCATTTTTTAATGAAATGTTATGAAATAATTTTTCTTTATTATGATGAAATTTTAATATATTCCTAATAATTGTGTACAGTTTTTTTCATATATGTGTTCATATCATATACACAATTTTTAATGAAATGTTATGAAATAATTTTTCTTTATTATGATGAAATTTTAATATATTCCTAATAATTGTATGGACCTATTACAACTCGCATAATCATTTTTCTCTTTCTGAAAATCAAAGTTCTTGCCAAGTTGAACCTTTTTAAAGTGATCTTAAGGAAAATTGTCATACTTCTTTTTAAAAAAGTACATTAAGGGACCAGCAGTTAGTGTAATGGTTATGTTGCTGGACTCCCATGTAGTTGACCACGGTTTGCGTCCTGGACCCAGTGGCTTAAAATTTACACCGGGCGCATGTGCATGCATACCCAAGATCCAGGGAAGAGAATGGAGAAGGGATTGTGGCACGGCCATGCCCCCTGGTGGGGTGATTTCTCACTTTCTGTCTCTCTGTCTCTCTCTGTCTGACTGGCTAGCGCATGCGCCCTATAGCAAAAACCTCTCAAAAAAAAAATACATTAAAAACAACGGAAACAGAGTACAAGAGTAGATTTGGGGAGATCAGGCTATTGTAAGGTGCTGTAAATCTGTATCTCAATAATTAACTATAGGAAAAAATAACTAATATATGCCACAGAAATTTGAAATATAATTTCTGGTTTTATGTGCATGCATGCTGCTGTGATTAATAAGATATAAATTCACTTAAAAGTATTATAGCATGCAGAATAGTTTTTTGTTACACATTGTGTCAAAAGTACAATCACTAGCATCAAGGGAATTTTTAATAGTGTTAATTAAAAGGAGATTTTCATGCTTACAAAGATTAGGTATAATTGCTCCATAGTCATCTCTCAAATATGAACATCAGCACTAGCAATAGTCTTACTAAAATTGTCATTAAAAGCTGTCAGTGTGATTGCTTGCTTCAGTATGATTTGGAACAATTTATTTTCTCTTAAAGTATTTTATTTGAAGGGCATGAAAGAAAAAAATAAGTAAATTTACCAATCCGACAGGTAATTTCCCTTGGAGAAATATGAAGATGAATAATACACAGTATGTTTCCTCATGATAGTTGATATTCCAATTAAGGAATAGAAATACATATGGAAATACAAGTAAGATTTAGGTAACCAGTACAATATAAAGTCATCAAAGAAAGAGAAACTAGAAAAAGTTGTAGAGGTTTAAGTGAGGTGTTGAAGGATAGGTGCAACTTATTCAGTTAGACAAGAGGACTGAGATCTTCCATGAACATGGTAAGTGACTCGGCAGGGGTGTGATACCGCATAACTAGGGGATTGAAAGGTTATCTTGGTTGAAGTTGGGAGGCTTATTTGTGAGGGTAGTAGAAAATGGAGATGAAACAGATGAAAGATGGGTACAAGATTATAGACTTTATCTCGTTGTATAATGGGACTCTTTAGGGAGTTGTTTAATAGCAAGATGACATGAAAATGATATTCTTATATGATTAGATCTAGTAACAATGCATATAACGGATTGGAGTGACAGGAAACTGAAAGTAGGAATACCAGAAAAAACATGGAGATGGGGAGGGGAGACAAGTCGTCCAAGCAGGTGAACGTAATGTCTTAATTGGCATTTTCCCACAAGAATAGCGCCTGCCTCCCTCGCTGCTGGTGGTCTGAAGTCACCATCTTCAGCTGTCAGAAAGAAGTGCTGGACCACAGCACAGGGGAGTGGAGACAAACGAGGACAGGTGAGGACATACGGGAGCCATGAGATCAAACGGCAGTCGCTCATCCGTGCCCTTCTCCATGGTGTCTATTTCTTTATGGAATTCCTCCTTCAAATGGTGGAAGAATTTTTCTCATCTTCTGGAATCAGTTGTGTTTTCTCTTTCATCTCATCAAGTCTTGTCATGATGAATATTTGGAATTCTTTTTCTGCCATTTCTGTGATCTCTTTTGTTTTATCCATTGTGGGTGAGAAGTTATATTCCTTGTGGGGGGACTGGGAATTTCTTGGTATTCCCCTATTTCTTGGGATCCTGCTTTAATTTTTAGTCATCTGGAGATACACTCACTTCTTCCTACTCCTTTGGAGTATGTTTCTGTAGCTGTGTCTTCCTGGGCTTCCCTACGGGGGTAAGCACTGTGCCAGTGTCCCTCCTCTGCTGTGGTGGGAGTGTGGAGTCCACAGTGGGAGTTTTGGGTTCAAGTTTTCAGAAGGAAGTTTTTCTCTTTTTACTGCTGTGAGTGGTTGTAAAATGGAGGGAATTCCTCCAAAACTTCACTGTCTTCAGGTGTTTGGTTCCTGTATACACAAACCTCTCTGCTCCCAATGTGACTGAAGGCTTAGCTGGACAGGTACTCTGTAAGGTGAGTCCGATTCGCACACCACACAACAGGCAGGTCACAGGCTGCAGCAGCCCCTCCTCCCCCACTGCGGGCTGGGCAGGCGTCTTTGCTGCTCAGCTCAGGCCAGTTGGCTTCTGCTTCCCTTTAGCTCCTGGATGGGTGAGGGGCAGATGGGGTCGGTCCAGGTGGGGCAGCAGCTACCTTCTATCTCTGGGACCGCAGGAACCGGCTGGTGGTCCTTGAAGGCCTGAGCAGCCCCTCCTCCCCCACTGCATGCTGGGTGGGGGTTCTCCTGGTCAGCTTAGCCAGGAGGCCTCTGCTTCCCTGGTGCCCGTTCTTTCTCTCTGGGCCATTTTTAAGTGCCTGGTGCATACAGTGACTGAATGTAAAAATAATTTTTAAATAAAAATCAAAAAGAGCGTGGAGTGGAGGGATCATTTTGAGTTGCTCTGTGTGTGGGTTAGGGCGACTCGGATGGCCTCTTCCCACGCTGTTTTCTTTAGCTGGCTCAAAGGCATTTGGAACAAGATTAGACTGAGAGATCTTATTATCAAGTTTTGATAACTTTCTCTAAAAGAGTATTCTAGATTTTAACAATTACCGTGCAAGACTGTTCTGGGCTTCCACTGTTACTCTGAGAAAATATTCTGGATTCAAACACTGGGCAAATACGGCTTTCTTCCACGCTATGTTGATGTTCATTACCAAGTCATGGTTCTTTCATTGAAAACAACCCACAGAGTAAAGAGACAACACGACGTAGTAGAAAAAGCACAGGGAACGGGTCCCGGCTCTGCTCGCAGCTGCGTGGCGTTCAGCGGTTCCCGAGCCGGGTTCCTTAACTGGAAGAGGGGTTCCACTAATCATCTCTGTGGAAGTAGGTTGAGGCCTGAAAAGAAAGACGGCCCTGAAGCGTGGCTGCTCCCCTCAAGTGCAGTTCTCAATTTACCCCTACCCAGCGCCACACCAGGTCTTTGGATGCCAGGTCCCCCGACCCTCCTCGTCTTTCCGCCATTCCCACCTCTCAGACCTAACATGCCATCGCTCTCATTGCGCCATGTTTTCACTTATCTGGTTCTGCCGGCAGAGAAGAAGAAAAGTGAACGGTAAAAATAGATGCTAAGATCATGTACGTGTTATAATGACAGTGATATAAATTTGGAGAAGATTTGTATATTATTTTAATGTCTTCCCTTACGTTTCCAAACTTACTTTCAATACATAAAAGGAGATTATACTTCAAATGGGTATAAATGACTTACAAAGATTATGACAGGTGAAAATTCTTTCCAAATGCAATTACAGTTATTTTCCTCTGGGTTGGTTTCAGGAGAGTATTCAAATGATCCCTTCGACATCCGAATTTGTTTTCTGCCTGACCATTTAAAAGATTAAAATGGGGACCAGCAGTTAGCGTAATGGCTGTCGCTGGACTCCCACGTAGTCGACCGCGGTTCGTGTCCCAGACCCGGTGACTTAAACTCATGCTGGGCGCGTGTGCATGTGTGCCCAAGATCCCGAGAGGAGAATGGAGGAGCAGGGATTGCAGCATGGCCATCCCCCCTCAGGGGTGATTTCTTGCTTTCTGTCTCTCTGTCTCTCTCTGTCTGTCTGGCGAGTGCACGCACCCTATAGCAAAAACCTCTCAAAAAAAAGAAAAGATTAAAATGTAGGAAGATTATTGTAATCAAGTGTCTCTATATTATGAATAAACCCAGTCCGAAAGGTTTACAGAGATTTTGCGGGCAGAGAAGACAGTTGGCTGAAGGTTGGCAAGGCTGCGGTGAAGGAGGGAGAGCGAGGCTACCCAATTTCTCAGCATACCTTGTCTTTCCACTAGTACATATTTAGAGATTCCAAAGAAAATTTGGTTCTAAACAGAAAAAAAAAATCCTCATCAACACAAACTTGCTGTCAGTTTTTGATATGATACAGCGATATGTAGATTATTTACAAGTAGCCAGGTAATGTTCAGTTCTTTAGACAGCCTCCTCTAAAACCCAGACACCCAATTTTCTTCCTATTTAGTAGAGTTTTTCTAACCCAGGAAACTTCAAGTCAGTTTCAAGACAAAGTGGAAAATACCAGAGGAGACCAAATTTATTTCTATTTGGCAGACACTTTCAAACTGACTCACTTCTAGGCCTTCATTTTTCTTTCCTCTTTTTTCCATCTCACGTTTTTATCTTTAGCTGTCTCAATGATGTGCTATCTAACAACACGGCACATTCCTCCCTCTCCCAGAGAGATAGTAGGTTTTGCTCCAGACATAAGAACCAAGTAAGTGCTTCCAAATGTGTGGGTCCTCCTTTCTGTGCTTGGTGAGAATTTCCTGCCCGGCTGCCAGCCTGACTCAGGCCATGGCGTAGCTGAGCAGCACAGGGGAGCCTGTCAGCACCCGCCTGATTGGCGCTGTCAAGGAGAAGGAGTATGGCTGGACACTGCACGTGCTGACTGACACAGGAGGTCCCCAGAGAACCCCTTTTCTCACCACTGCAACTGCATGTCAGCTGTTCCACCTAACACAGAGCATGGTGTGGCCTGGGCTGGTTCTGGGTGCCCATGAATATGCATTATTTATTTAGCCTCAAACTTTGTAGGATCTCCCACGGTGGAAGACTTTTTTTTTCTTGACTGGTTAAGTACTTTTTTAAATGTTGATAAAGGCAATTCTTGCATCCAGTTCTCAAATAATCCCAGACAATTCTGTAAAGTGAGGGATTTGTCAGGCAAAACTGTAACTCACATGGTGCGATACAGATATCTTTGCTCTGGCTAGTTTCATTTGGCTCTTAGTTGAAAGATCAGAGCTTAAAGTAATCGTGAAGTAGTTGCTAAGTGGTAGGACACAGTTCTGCTATCACGTGAAGTGTGGAGGGCTGATTAGGAGGGTCAAGGTGAAACTAGGTAAGTGAAGTCACTGATCATTTAGAATGAAAATGATGAGGCACCAATATTCTCCTAAATGAATGCAGGAACAACCTCATCAACATTTATCATACTGGGACCAGCAGTCGGCATAGTACCTATGTTGCTGGACTCCCATGTAGTTGACCGTGCTTCAAGTCCCGGACCCTTTGGCTTAAACTCACGCTGGGCATATGTGCGTGCATGCCCAAGATCCCGAGAGGAGAATGGAGGAGAAGGGATTGCGGCGTGGCCATTCTTCCTGTGTGTATGTGTGTGTGTGTGTGTGTGTGTGTGTGATTTTTTGCTTTCTGTCTCTCTGTCTCTCTCTGTCTTTCTGGTGAATGCATGCACCCTATAGCAAAAACCAATCAAAAAAAAAAATTGTCATACTATGGGTCCAAGCAGTGACACATTGGTAATGCAGCTAGACTCCCATGGGAAGGACCCAGGGTCATGTCCTAGGATCTCTCTGAGCATGCCAGGCACACACACATGAGCACATGATCCAGGCTGGCTGGACCTGGGGTGGCCTGTGGCCTGGAAACCCTGCCTAGGGCACCTGACTCTCATAGAATAGATGAATAAGTAAACTTACCCTAATTTTTTTCCACGATAGAGAAATAGTTGATTTTTTTCCTCAGAATAGTATTTTGGTTTCCAACAATAGTAATTTTAATATTTCTTAGTCATATATATTATTCATATGCACATATATTGGATCCTCGGAAAAGTCATGACATATTTTTCTGTTTTTCTATGCAAAAAAATCATGACTTTTCTAATGACCCATGATATGTATTTTAGTTATATAGTCCTAGCTCATTTTTCTGTATGTGAAGATGATTTACAGATGATTAGTGAATCTGCCAAATGCTTACTGAATTAAGATTGTAAATGTTCTTGTGATTCTTAAGTATATAAATATTTACATTACTGTTTTCATTTACAGTTTCAGAAGTAGAGTTTTACTGAAGATGCCCACATATTCTTTTTTTTTGGAGAGGTTTTCACTATAGGGCGCATGTGCTCCACAGACAGACAGAGAGAGACAGAGAGTCAGAAAGTGAGAAATCAACCTCCAAGGGGGGATGGCCACGCTGCAATCCCTTCTCCTCCATTCTCCTTTCGTGATCTTGGATACGCACGCACACGTGCCCAGCATGAGTTCCAAGCCACCGGGTCCGGGACGCGAACCGCGGTCGACTATGTGGGAGTCCAGCAACATAGCCTTTATGCTAACTGCTGGTCCCGATGCCCACATATTCTAAAAGAAATATCTTTTATTCAATAGTTCCACTCAATTTCAAGCCTTTTACTCAAATTGAAAAGAAAAATTTTCAGAGTTTTGAAAGAACAAAAATTAAATGAAATCATTCTAATATAGCTTTATCTTCCTCTTTCCTTCAAATCTAAGAAATAAAATTGGTATGACCATTTACAAATAAGATAGCATTCCAATACTACTTCATGCTAGTAAATGAAAGGGAACATTGAAATATAAAGGGTCTTTTTACGAAGTTCTTGGGAAGTATAATTAACATGCTCACATGGTATAAAGGATATTGGTATTGTAACTGCAGTGTGCTCTGTCTCTTTAAAAGACATTGACATTTGAGATTTCTTTTGCTTATTTTTGCAATAGATGAATTCTAAACATGGTTATGTTGTTTCTAGTTAAGAAAACCTTCCCTCACAAAAAAAGTGAAATTGCAGCTTTTTCTACATGTAGTAGGAGAAATCCTCTTCTAATAAAGAATTATGCAAACACGCCTAAAGATCAGCGTGCTAAAGGAAAGGGACGTGCCTGGGCAGGAACAAGCAATAGTTACATGAAGGGCAAGCCACGCGGTGCCTGGACAGCGCACGCCCCCAGACCCTTCATCTGCCGGGTCACAGACCATTACTTCTTCCATGAACCGCGACTTTAATACAGATACCGCCAGCATGTGTTTGCCATATGTCTTTTTTTTTTTAATACTTGGCTCTGTTGCCTGGATAGAACACACAGTCCCTTATATAGAGTATATTTAAAGTATGGTCAGTGGGTCATCACCATTAATTCTATTTACAAATGTTTCTCAATGGCAAATAGAACATGAAGATGCGCAGAAGAAGAGGTAGTCTTCGGCCAAATGGAAACTCCACTTCCTTTCAGTGATCCCTCCTGCCGTGGTTAGCACTTCCCATCCAGGCACTTCGTTCTCTAAGGTGGATTTCAGTGTGGCATTTTCTTGGAGCGCTGAAGAGGGTAAGACTCCAAGTCAGACATGGATTATCTTCATCTTGCACCTTTTCTGATTCGCAGGAACAAGTCACAGCAGCAAGTGTGACACAAAGACGCGCTTAGAGCAGACAGCCCTGAGCCACGTGCAGGATGACATTCGCAGGGCAGCTTGGTGGGCCTTACTCTTTTGTTCGTGAAACCACATTTTCAGTGGGGATAGTGAAAATCATATAACTTCAATCACCATGAACATATTTTCAAAACTGTTTTCTGGAAGTTCCATGGAGACGCTGGTATTTACATGTTAGAGTCAAGATTTTCCAAGTTTGCCTTCTTTTAATTTAGCCACACCACTGATCTAATACCCATGGATGTAACAGAGATTTCTATACATTGAAAGAGTTCTGAGTCTTAAGCAGTGGCTTGTTCATTTCGCACTCTAGTACAACTCACGTTTGTCCAGAATTTAACTTGTGTTTAGGGAAACCATTTTAATAGATAACACAAAGATTGTCCAAGATTCCCCGGCATGCTGTTTACCCTTCCAAGACAAAGCCTTGATGGAGGACAGAAATAAGAGAAGGAAGAGAAAGAGAGAAATAGGAGAAATTAGAAAGTAAGGGGAGAGAGACGAGACTTGTCACCAGCAACGGTCTCAAAAGTAGCCATGTTAGTTTAGCTAAACCTGGTCAGAAGGTCCAGCTGGCCAGGACACCAGATCAGAAGTGTTAATAACTTGCTCTTAGAAGGAAGCCTTTATGCGTTTTCATCATGCGTTGACATTTTCAATGAAAGGACTGTTCGCTTAGACTCTTCTCTTTCTTTTATTGTTTGTCTCTACCTGAGTCTATGCCCTAAATCCGAGCTATACAATGGGGTCGTACCGAAGTATTTTATGAATTTGTTTGCTCTTATTTCAAATGATGAGCTCATTATTATATATTGTAGGGTTTTTAAAAATATGTTTCAGGTTCCCAATTTCTCCCCCCCCCCTTCTTTTAAGATTTTTTGCCATAGGGCTTGTGCGCTCACTGAAGAGAGACAGAGAGGGACGTTGAGAAACTTCTTATATTTAAATGTCCGGAGGAGACTAGGTCCTAGTCGGCTTCTCCATCCTCTGCAAGATTGCATTTCATTCTATTGCAGTCAAGGGTATACATGAACTGTACTGGTTTACAACGGAAGTGACAAAAATAGTTTGCTCCGTCTGTACACCACTGAGTTGGTGGCAAGTATTACTCTAAAGCCTTTTGCTATGCTTCAAAACCCTTTCCTTACCTGGTCTCATCACAGCTCACCAAGGCAGATCGCTCAATACTTACACAATTGCTCTGGTAAATACAGACGCCAACACCCTCTCAAAGATACAGCCTGGAAGGTTATGAGGCCCCGCCAATGTCCCCGCCCTGTCTGATTGTTCTATCCAGAGAATTCAATATGAAATCAGCACGCTTCTCTCCTCGAAATCTCTACTTAGCCTTCCCCTCCTCCCTGAAAGCCCCGGACAGGTGTGTGAATGCTCCTTAGCGCCGTGGCCCTGCAACAGCCCCCCCGCGTGATGAGAGCCAGTGTTATAGCTAGTTATGGCAAGGCCCGGCTTGGAACTGGGATCAAAGAGAATTCTCTTCTATTGAAATTTTTAGTTTTAAAAGTCTATTCTGGGGAACCAGCAGTTAGCGTAATGGCTATGTCACTGGACTCCCACGTAGTCGACCGCGGTTCATGTCCCGGACCCGGTGGCTTAAAACTCACGCCGGGCGTGTGTGCGTGCTTGCCCAAGATCCCAAGAGGAGAATGGAGGAGAAGGGATTGCGGCGTGACCATCCCCCCTGGGGGGTGATTTCTCACTTTCTGTCTCTATGTCTCTCTCTGTCTGGCTGGTGAACCCACACACCCTACAATGAAAATCTCTCCAAAAAAAAAAAAAGTCTATTCTGGCAACCAACAACATTCAAACTTGCCAGATTAAAAAAAAAAAAATACTATTCCTGTCATTTCATGTAACATGCCTTGAACATTTCTTTACAAGTTTTCAGTTCTTTATTCAAGCCATTCATAAAAATTAATATGTAGAAAAAGATGGTAGGACTCCTCTTAGACGTCATTGTGTTTACTTACAGTGTATACCGTGTGTAGTACACGGTGTTCCCAGCCCCTCCCTCCTGCACCTTCCTCTGGGAGAATGCATCAGTGTGGGCTGGGTGATGTGCTATAGCGGATGGGTGTGAGCAGAGGGACGCACTCCGTGTGAGCAGAGTGGACACGTTCCGTGTCTGAGCAGAGGGACGCGCTCCGTGTGAGCAGAGTGGACACGTTCCGTGTCTGAGCAGAGGGACGCGCTCCGTGTGTGAGCCGAGGGGACGTGCTCCATGTCTGCACGCTCATGCCTGAGCAGAGGGACGCGCTACGTGTGTGAGCCGGGGGGACGTGCTCCATGTCTGCACGCTCATGCCTGAGCAGACGGCTCCAGAGCTGTTACTGGGAGCTGCCATTACCCTCTTCCTCTTCCTGGAGGGGACACCTCCCAGCTCGGGGCTCCTCGTTCTGCCCAGAGTTGGAAGAAGGAACAGGCCTGGGCGAGGCCACCGGTACCTCACAGCCAACATGACACATGAGTGACAAGTCCACGGTGTGGTTTGAAGTCACTGAGGTTCACACGCTGGCTCCTGTCACCGCGCAATGCAGCAGTGCCGAGCACAGGGATGGGTGTCCCTTGTCCCACCCAGACGCCCTCCACGGCTTCGCTCCATTTTCCACGGCTCTAATATAGACACATTCCCAAGTTAATTGGACTCGGTCAGGTGAGGTACTGTGCCAGCCACTAACGTCATGCCCGCGTGGCCAGGCGCTGATCTGGAAGGCGCAAAGGCACGCAGCTGCTATGTTAGTCACAGTGCCATACTTACTGTCACCTTGCGTCCATCCTCACTTTCCGGCACTACATCTCATTTTAGAGAGCAGCGATTCTGTGTGACAGTGTTGTCATCTCTAGGATGGGGGAAACTGCTGAGATGGAGAGAGCTTTAAGCTCCAGCACCGGGTGGTGGTGGCGTTTGTCAGATGCACGTCCCTGTGACCTTACCCTTTTTCTCCTTTTCTGTCCTGGACACTCGGAAGGAAGGCAGGGGTCACGTGCAGTTCACACTGAAGGGGTGGAGACCATAACTGCCCCCCAGAGAGTGGAGTGTCCCTGTGCGTGGATTCTGCAGGTTGGCATGGTCTCTTCTCACAGTTCGCATTCCCTGGTTGCTTGTATCTGTAAGGGTGAAGGACAGGTCTGCTACATCTGGGGGCCCAGTCGCCGATACCTGACTTCTCTCCTTGGTCCAGACGTCCTGGCTCCAGCCAGTGGGACCGCTTTCCTTCACGCCTGTCTCCTGAGATATGCTCACTAGCTTGGCTTTCTTTTATCTTGACCGTTTCTCTACTTTTTTGCTACTACAAAATACTCCAGAATCATCCTATAGATTTCCTGCCCCAATTATAGAATCAGACCTTTTTCCTAAAACATCTTCATTTCTTTCGTGGGAGATTGGTATTCAAAATCAAGAAGTGGGTGTTAAATCTGCCCGTTTCTCTTGAGGCCTTCTTACTTCAAAGTCTTCTTAGTAGACAGAGAAGGAAAATATATGTGTTTATATTTCATTTCACCTCAGTCTGGTTATTAGAAGACAGTGAAAACATGGATTCTGGAAATTAAAATTTATTAGAAAAACTCAAAGTCTGTAATATAAAGAATAACAAATTTAGCAACCATAGCAACCATTTTTATAGACAACAAAACAGTGGTGTGTGAAACATTGAAATACTATAAGGGAGTTTCTACCATGTATTTTATAACAAAATTAACCTATTTTAGTGATGTATTTCTAGTTATTATGGTTAAAAATCTCAGTCTTTATTATTTTATGTTTAAATATTTAACTTGCATAATTTACACAGGAGACTAAAATTATTATTATTAAAAAAATCAGTGACATTTTTACTTGAGGAAGACACAACTTCTTCCAGTTCACAAACATTTGGAATAGGAAGGCCTCTGAAAAAGGGGACTTCAAGCTGCCAGTTTTCCACTTGGTACTCTCACGCTTTCTGTGCACGGGTTGGAGTATAGGAAGCACTTAAGGTACAAACCTTCAACATCTCGGGCCAACTCGGTGACTCAGCATCAACTTGCTGCTCGAGAAATGCCACATCCACGTGGGAGATTGTGGGTTCAGTTCTCTAGCCAGCTGGCGACACACGGCCTGAACACAGATGGTCCAGGTTGTCCGAAATTGTGGCTGACTGGTGGGAGACGCTGTTAGGGTGCTTGTCCTTCTGTCTCCCTCCCTCTCTTCCTTGCTCTGTCACTCATGCTTATGGAATAAGTATAAAAAACACCTCTCCCTCTCTGGTCAAATTAAAATAAATTGATAAATCAATAAAGTTAAATAAAATAATTCTTTAAAAAACAAAAACACTTCACATCTTTCACTTTTTAAAAAATCTTCTTGTATCTGTTGGTTGGGAAGATGCATAATAATTTAAAGGCAGCTATAGGTATGGTAACACAAGCTGGATTTGTACAATATTCTATTACACTTAATAGATCTACATACCTTTGAAAGGTGGAGCGTCCTTACATATTGTAGCACATAACGTATTATATGTGTGACCTCTATTTCACAAATACTGCGATGCATTTTGTAGCTGATCAACGGGCGAAGCTGTGACCGATTGCCACTATTCTCGGGCCGTGACTTGCCCTCACGAGACACTACGTTGAAATCGTGTCTTACAGTCCTAGAAACGTGATTTTTTATTTTTTGAAACATGATTTTATACCAAACTTAAGCCACATTGGTCAATCTGTCTCAAAATTATTGTACATTTTATTAATCCCCTCCCTTGCATGGTCTAGCGGATACACCTGAACTGCAGCTGTGTCGTGCTCTGAAGGACACTTGCCCGCTCTAGTCGGTTTGGGGCTTCCGGATCTCAGCGCAACACGTGTGCACTGGGACACCACCAGCGTGCTGGCTGCAGGGACGGATCTGGGCCCTCTGAGATTAATTCTAAGTTTAGGTATCTTAGATGTTGGAGGGTATTGCCAAAATCTTTTTTATTCCTTAAAAACACTTCAGTTTTTAATTTTTTTCCTCATTTGCTCAACCTAATCAATCTCGAAAACGAACTCTACTTTCAAAACCATTTCCTCTCCGTCACAGGACAGACAGCTATTTATCACTGGGTCATTCGAGCAGAACATCTACTATAAAAATGCCTCCGTGTACCCAGATTTCACGTGTTGAGCGAGCGCATGTAACTCAGGGCTGTGCTTCCCACCAAGCCTTTGTTTGCTTTGAGATTAGGAAGAAAATGGTGTGATTTCCTTGGCCGCTTACTAGCTCAGAAAACCCTCATGATACAAATCTTTGCCCAACAATCAGCTTCTCACGCACGGGGAATGCAGTTTCCTGAGCAGTGACTTTCAGAAAAATGTCCCATTCTTCTAAGTCTTGGTTTCTTATCTTTGAATCTCCAAAGAGCTTTTCAAAATCCAAGATATGTCTATTCTTTTCAGCTCCTTAACTCAACAGTTGGTTGATTTCCATGGTAGACAGTGTGCTAACCCGTGGGGATTTCGGAAGAACAAAGAAACCGCCCAGAGCCGCATGTGTCCTCTGTGTCCTTGACACTGTCATGACACGGTGGACCGCAGGTCCCAATGGTAAAGTGGACCTCTGTAAAAGCAGCGGCCCTCTCGGCCCCGCGGCGGTCACTGGCAACTGCAGCTCAGCACGCTGTGTCTGAGGACTCTCTGTTGCTGTTTCCAAGACTGTATCTGCGGGCTTGGTGGCAAAACAGTTCCGAGGAAGGGCTCCAAGAGCACCACCTTTCTAGAAAATAAGTGAGTGGCACCCTTGGCACGGACGCGTTGCTGTGACGACGGAGGTCCCAGGTGCCCTGCTGGGCCGTAGGGGCGGATTTAATCCAGCCTCGTGGGAAGAGCTTGGACGTTAGTGGGCCTCGGGCTCCAACATTTCTGAGCCGTGGTCTGGGACCAGCTCCTGTGTGGGCCTCCATCTTTCATATGCTAAATGGGAATGATATTTTTGGGCTTGTGTGGTTATTCTTTTTTTTTTTTTTTTTTTTTTTTTTGAGAGGTTTTTGCTATAGGGCATGTGCGCTCGCCAGAAAGACAGAGACAGACAGAAAGTGAGAAATCACCCCTCAGAGGGGATGGCCACGCTGCAATCCCTTCTCCTTCATTCTCTTCTTGGGATCCTGGGCACACACCCACATGCGCCCTGTGTGAGTTTAAGCCCCTGGGTCCAGGATTTGAACTGCGGTCGACTACATGGGAGTCCAGTGACATAACCATTATGCTAACTGCTGGTCCCAAGGGCTTGTATCTTAATATTTGTTCAGAAATGGTGCTGTGCTGAAATAGTGGACAGTAACTACTCGGCCTACGCGGGTTGCCTAATACTTGTGAAACCATCATTGAGCATCGCTACTCAGTTCTCGGTTCTGGTCTTGTCACCTCTTCTCCTTTGCTTTCCCTCTTAGAGTTGCTGAAATGCGACTTCCCCTTTCCTTAAACACGGAGATTTTTTTTTTTTTTAACCCATTTCAGTCCCGAGAAACACCTAGGTTTTTATATCTATGGCTGGCTCTTGTCCAAATGTCATGTGAAGAATTTATTAATATGATCATGACACTTCAGAGGACTGTGGAATGTTCTTTGTAGGCAGATTTTTTAGGCTCTGTGGGGGAAAGGGAAGGAGCAGAGACGGCGGGGTGATGGAATTCTGGTCTCCACGGGAGGGAGGACAAAACTTTCTTTATGCCACTCGCTGTGGTGCCAATCCCATGCAGACACAGTATTAAACCATTTTTTTCCTAACGAGGACCACTCACATCTTCCCAGTGACTTAAGAGGAATTTAATAAGAATTTTAAAAATTTACTGATGACAATAAAAAAGTAGAGACTAAAATGTTTTATAAATTTTGGCAAAATAACAGAAAAAAATGTTACACTTCATTGTTAATTCTTCCACTTGAAATACATGTCATTCCTGTTTTTGTTACTGATATTTTGTATTGTTAATTATCACACCCTATAGATATAATAAAATACTATTTAATGATGTTAGATTCTTAAAGTAAGGAGAAAATAGACATAATTGGTTAATCAAATATATTGGAAATAGTTTCTAAGGTTAAGATAAGTTGGTCCAATGCTTACCTAGTTAAAAATATTTTATTTATAGCTTAACCCCAAATTCAAGTCTTTGACCTGTTTGCAGCATTTTGGGGGAGTTTCATTCCCCCTTCTTCGTGAACATTTCTCTTCCTTTGGCTTCTGCAACATGCGTGTCTCTAGGTGTGCTGCTATTTACGGCTGTCTTTCAACTCCAAGAAGTCTTTTCCAGTCTGCTCCATGAGACAGGGTGTGGAACTCTGGACAACTTCCCAGATCCCATCTTCTGGCTTCTTGTTAAGATCTGCCAGTAGGGGACACTGGAGAAAGGTTGGAAAGGTGAGAGAGAGAGAGAGAGAAAGAGAGAGAGAGAGATGCCTTCCCAGTTTTGCAGTTCCTGGCCGCGTTGTTCCAGCCTCTGTGAACGTTGGCTCCAGCCTCAGCTTCTTTGGCCACTTCTGTATTGTGTGTGGGTGACCACGTGTGATGGCTTTAGGGCTGGAGAGTGAGATGCCCCAGGGTGCCCTCGCTCCCTGCAGCCTGTCCCGCTCCCCTGCTGAGCTACAACCCCCCCCCCCACAGTTCCTGGATCCTGCCAGACTAGCTCCATCATCCCCCAGCGTGGAGGGTGAGAACCAGCTTCCAGGAGCTTCCCTCAAAGGGTTGAGCATCATTACTTTGGAGCCCCCACACTCACACACACCAAATTCTAGGTTCTGGTCTTATCACCTCTTCTCCTTTGCTTTCCCGGCTCTGGGGATACTAAGTACCTTCTCTCTGCAGTTACTATTATTGTTATTTTAAGCCAGTGAGCAAGTATGAGAGAGAAAACCTGCCACAGAGCCTGATCACGTCACAATCCGGTAGCCTCCAATTCTTCATCCTGTCGGGATCCTGGCTTCACACACGCATGCCCAGCATATCTTGTAAGACATCAGAGCCAGAACTTGAACCCTGGTCAGCCATGTGGAATCCGGCCTCCTCTGCCCTGAGTTCCACCCCGGCTAGGCCAGCTGGACTCCCTGTGCGTCTCTGCAGACTTGGCAGCACTTCTGTGGGCCAGCTCCGAGTCCTCAGGCACCTGCTGTGTTAGCGTCAGTCCCATGACAGACACCGGCACACCTTCTCTTTTCCCGAGGGGACTCAGAGCTCTCTCGTCACGCTCTCTCATTCCTGGTTCCTCCTCATCTGTCAGGCGGGTTCCTCACCTTGGCCGACTTGCATCCTTGGGTATTCTGAGTCTGACATCTGCTCTGGTTCCTTGGGTCCTCGAATCGCAGCTCTCCTTGTTCGCGTTATCCACAGCTAGCTCAGTACTTCTGCTGGGAGTTTCTAGCACCCCCTCATATGTAATAAGCCCCAAGCAGAACCTTTTGCACGTACAGTTCCACACCACCACGGGCCCCTCTTCAGATGGGCCTCTTTCCACCAGTGGCATCTCAGCACACCCAGGCGGGGAGACTCATAGCTTCCGTGTTTGAACGCCTCCCCTTACCGGCCCGTCATGCTCAGCCAGTGCTAGCATCACCTGGACGTCTGCGCGTGCTGCACTCGGCATTTATCCCCACTGCCTCCCTGACTGCAGCCCTCGCCCCTCGCTCTGATGACCGAATTCAAGCCGTGCAGTGTGCCTGTCCTCACAGCTTCTGTCCTCTGTACGCTGGTCTGGGCCGTCCTCTACACACCCCAGCAGTTCCCTTGGCCCACAACCCGTCGGCAGAAAACCTTGCCTCAGTGACGCGTTTGTCCTCTGACGCCACAGCCACAGTTTCAATTTCAGGAAATCAGTTTCCTCTGTGACTTCCTGCTCCCTCTCCATGTGTCTTTTTATGAGGTGCCCAACTCAGCCAAGCTCTGCTCTGTGAAACCTTCCAACGGCATCCCGGACAGAAGTGCTCTCTGCACCCCTTATTGGCACCAGCCACGACTGGCATGTGACACTGCAGTGAGAAGAGAGGCCACTACGAACCGAACAGGCGACCAGTACGATGCTGCGTGGGCGGTCGTGCTGCGTGGGCGATGGCTCCGGGAGTGTCTACCTGACGTTAGGTCACCTAAGGGACCACAGCATCGCTCAACTGACATTTTGTTTTGAACTCTTTGCAGTGGTTTAGAAAGAGGCTCTTTTCCCCTGTTCTTAAATTCTGAGGCCACCAAAGTTATCCGCTCAGTTGCCGGAAGTGCTTTTGTAGGGTGTGTTAACACACCTGACCTCTCTCACATCTTACGGTGTGGCAGTCTGTGCTCCGTCTTCTATGACTTTAAAATTCTTTCCTTGTCTTGACAGATCTGGATAAATAAGAACATGTAACAAAAGCTGATGTTAATTTTAGTTCTACTCAAAGACACATGAAATACTCTGAGGGATTCTTACTTAGGAGACGTTCCTGACAGTCGTCTTCCTCCCTCCTCTCTCCTTCTCCTCCTCCCTCCCTCCCTTCCACATGTTTAGTAATTTCTGCTTCCAAGTCAAGATTCTGTTGATGTCAGACTTCGTGATTAAATTTGACTCATCAGGTAAAGGTCACACTTTGCAACATGTAGAGCTCCTGAGGGCTTCGAAGGAAAGAGGTGTGCAGACAGCAGTGTGTGAGTTCAACTACAGAGAATACAGTCAGCTTAGAGGAGCCCCGTCCTCAGCCATGTACAATTTCAAGGGATATGGAAGGCCTCCAAGGAACTGGAAAAAAATTCTGAACTCTGTAGGTTAGGAAGGACCCTGAACATCTTAATATTTTGCTTTCAGACAGTTGTGTAAATCTGTCATTTAAATGCAATTCACAAAAATGACTTGAGCTCCTGTGATGTTTGAGAACGATTAGTTCTGAGCAGAGACTTTGAGCTCCATGGATGGCAAGTCTACACCTCTCAGAGCATCTGTTTTTAACTTAACATTTTCAAAGTCAAGGTGATCTAGTTATGTATAATAGCTGAAAAATGAAAGAATTCAGGGACCAGCAGTTAGCGTAATGTCTATGTCACTGGACTCCCATGTGGTCGATTGCTATTGGAGTCCCGGACCCTGTGGCTGAAACTCACACCGGCACATGTGCGTGTGTGCCCAAGATCACAAGAGGAGAACGGAGGAGAAGGGATTGTGGTGTGGCCGCCCACCCAGGGGGTGATTTCTTGCTTTCTGTCTCTCTGTCTCTCTCTGTCTTTCTGGCGAGCGCACATGCCCTATAGCAAAAACCTCTCAAAAAAAAAAAGAAAAAGGAAAGAAAGAATTCATGTAAAATGTATATTTAATAATTGAGTAATGAACTCAATGATACCCAGGTCCTCCATAAACATATATAAAAGAACCCCCACCTCCCTCAAATAAGTTGTCCTGTTTTGCTTTTTATTTGATCTTTCATGGATAAGGAAAATAAATGATAATTACTTTCTCATTAAAATCTTTCACGTAGGGCCAGCCCATGTTGTGGTGGTTGAAGAGTCTGGATTCCACATGGCTGACCCCATGGTTTAATTTTCAGACCTGGTTGTTTTAGAAACATGCCAAATGTATGTGTGTGTGTGTGTGTGTGTGTGTGCGCGCACGCAAAATCTCAAAAGTAGGGAGAAATGGAGGAGAAAGGATTGTGGGAAGACCATGCTCCACGAGGAATGCCTTCTCACTCTCCTGCTCTCTCTCTCTTTTACTCTCTCTCTCTCTCTCTTTCTCCAGTGAGTGCACACACCGTCTGTCAACTTAAAAAAGAAAAACTCCTTCACAGACTTGAAGGCAGCCAGGAAGTCTCCCATTCACAGACTGAGCAAATTCCCTATTGGCCTGAGACAGTCTCAGTGTGGGCTGCTTTTCTTGGAAAAATTTGTAATTACCACCCACGCCACTTCTTTCTCTGAAAAGTATACCAGATTTGAAAGTCTGAGAATTGGGACCAGCAGTTGGCGTAATAGCTATGTTGCTGGACTCCCATGTAGTCGACCTGGGCTCAAATTCTGGACCTGGTGGCTTAAACTCAAGCCAGGCAAGTGTGTGTGTGTGCCCAAGATCCCGAGAGGAGAAGGGATTACGGCATGGCCATCCCCCCTGGAGAGGGTGATTTCTCACTTTCTGTCTCTCTGTGTCTCTCTGTTTTTCTGGCAAGTGCACACACCCTATAGCAAAAACCTTTCCAGAAAGGAAAAAAAAAAAGAAAGAAAGTCTGAGGATGATGAGGTCTATCTATCAATAGCCTCTCAGTCAGTGAAATACTCCAATATTTAAGCCCATCTGTTTAGGGCCTTCTTTGTTGTCTTTTTCAATCATCTCTAGTGATAATGAAGCAAGTTGCAATTTTGGGCCCGGAGTGGTGCAGAGACCTCTCAAAGCTCAACGTAGCCGCTTTCAAAGAAGAGAGCGTCAGACCTGACCCTGACATTTCTAGTGGAGGTAACGCAGGAGGGAAGTGGATTTGTGAGTGACGGTGCTTGGAGGGGGAGTGTGCCACTGACAAGTCGGTGAAAAGCGATGAATTCCAGCTTAAGAATCACACACCACCCGGGCAGCTCCCATCAGAGGTGCAATGAGAAGCGGAATCCTTCTTTGCTTCCTGCCCTGCTGTCATGTTGTCACGGGCCATGCACTGTTGAAACAGCTGCAGGGCCTCAGCGCAGGGGCAATGGAATTGCACTGGTGACGCCGATCCCCATGTGGAGTTAGAGTGGGGAGGAAACCTGATCGTGTGCAGACTGACAGGAACTGGGGCTCAGTCCTGCCAGACAGAGTAACACTCTCAGGGTAATAGTGAAGGGGTCTACAGAAGGGGAAGGCCTAGTACCGGCTGTGCTAAGTAAACACAATTTTGGACTTTCTCTTTCAGTACGAACCGGGAATCAAAACCAGCGTAGACGCACATGTTCAAAGAGTAAATTTCAAAAGAATGTTTAAATAGGGATATTTAAACTCTCACTGGAGTCTTTGGTTCAAGGAAATGGGAAGATGTCACTTGCTTATTTTTTTTTTCTGTAGTCTTCCATTCTCCTTTTCTTTTCTTTCTTCATATTTTTGTCATGGGGCATGTGTGCTCACCAGAGAGAGACAGAGAGAAAGTGAAAAATCACCCTCCAGTGGCTCCACTGCGGCCCTTCTCCATTCTCCTCTTGGGATTTAGGCACGTACGCACATGCCTGTGTGATTTTCATGCTGCCAGGTCTGGAGCTCGAGTGGTGGTCAGCCACGTGGAGCCCGGCGCCGTACCCACCACACAACCCGATTCTCCTCCCGTAACCTGCATCTCCCTGCTGTTATCACTCCCAGTCAATCCACTCTTGAGTGAGCAGATGCCTGCTCCTCACATTCTAATCCAGCATTCCTCGAGCTTTGCTGTGGCTTACAAACACCTAAAAGGTCTGTTAAAACACACCTTGCAAAGCTAGTCCCAGACTTTACTCCGTGGGCCTGGGCTTCCTTACAGCCCCAGCCTTTGCAATCTAAGGCTCCCAAGTGGTAATACTGATGCTGCTGGTAGGCGACACCTCACTTGGAAAACTGGCAATTCAGTGACTCCCTGAGAGGTGATGGTGACTGTGTACTGCGGAGAGAGAAGGAAAAGCAAATGCATCATTAGGAAGCTCGTGGGTCCGAAAGAGCAGCTCTGACTTCACCCACTGGGCAGGGAAAGTAAGGGTAACTGTAACAATTAGGTTTTAAATTTGGATGTCAAAAAAGGTTGTAAATATAATATACATTAAGTTGACCTTTGGGGGCTAGCAGGTAGTGTGGTGGGTGCTGGACTCTCACACAGCCGACCCCGGTTCGAGTCCTGAACCTGTCAGCTTGCTTTCTCACTTTCCTTCTCTCTCTCATGCTGGCTCTCTGATCCAATTAAAACAAATAAATGAAATTAACAAATAAAGTTAAATAAAATAATTCTTAAAAAATAAAATCAACCTCTGCAGGTGACAGCAAAGAAGAAGGCAGCATGGTTTTGATTTCCCTTAGAATATTGTCTCAATAACACACAGGAATGGTGTGCGTTCTTCAGGGAGCTCTTCCCTGTGTGGAAAGGATTCAGCATTCTTGTCATGCCTACAAGTTACACCATTGGGATTTTATTTCTTTCTATTTACTACATTCTTCTCTGTATTTTCCCCCCTTTTTGCCAGAGTCTCCTTCGATCTTATTACATGTATATTAACCTCAATATTTTTACCAGTTACTGCTTGTGTCTTCTTTATCTTTAGCATTCGGAGATTTTCCCATCACCATTTTATCTCGACTTTTTCTCCTCACTCATCTCTTTTCCAGAACCTTCTAACAACATAGTAGGATATCTAGTTTTCCTTTCTATTCAGGTTCAGTTCATATTGTTTATCAAAATGTTTTAGGATGTTTTTCAATGATCTACACAAGTCCCGGAAATATATACATAAATTAAAAAGCCAAGATCATGCAAATTATTAGAAAAAGAAAATCCAGGGAAATTTTAGGAAAAATATGTGTACCACGAAGACTTAAATAGCTGCGTACTTTTATTTGATATATTGAACTTTGAGCTTCTTGGCGGTTGAAGTAGAAGGAGATGTGTCATCATATTCCCATTTAAGAAGACGACACACTCGGTTTCTAAGGTTGGGCACACACAGCCACGTGGCTTTGCATAGCGAGTGGGGCTTTGCGTGGCCACTGCTGGTACACAGCGGGCGACTTGTCAAGGGCATTACCCAGCTACTACACTAGGACATCTCATAAACCTTTTTAAGAGCACCCATAATCCAAGCTGAAGGCCAACTACCACAAAGCAAGCATCTTGTCACATCACTAGGAAAACATGGCTTAAATATGCAGCTTTTTGCTAGCACAGCATGGTTTAGGGGTTAAAAACTTGGATGTCTAGAAATAGACACGCATTTCATTTTCAAAACAATCTCCAGGAATGAAATGCCTTTCAAATGGCTTCTGATAGATGTTAACTGGCAACTAGTTTAAAAGAATGTTCTCTGGCAAGAAATAATTCCTTGTGGCTGATTAAGAGCAGACTGTAGTTTAAAAATCAACCAACTGGGGACCAGCAGTTGGCATAATGGCTAGGTCATTGGACTCCCATGTAGTTGACCACAGTTCAAGTCCTGGACCTGGTGACTTAAGCTCACACTGGGCGTGTGTGTGTGTGTGTGTGTGGGCCCACCCAGGATCCCCAGAGGAGAATGGAGGAGAAGGGATTGTGGCGTGGTCATCTCCCCTGGGGGGTGATTTCTTGCTTTCTATCTCTCTGTCTTTCTCATTTTCTGTCTCTCTGTCTCTCTCTGTCTTTCGGGCGAGCGCATGCACCCTATAGCAAAAACTTCTCAAAAAAAAAAAAAAAATCAACCAATTGAACAGGCAGGTTGACAACCCTTTCTGAAAACTGGACCAAAAATCCACACTACTTCTTGAATAGAGGGCCACCCCGTCTCCACATCAAGGTGGGGTGGTCAAGCCCAAGAGTTTACTGAAGAAAGCTTCCGAGTGTCTTCCTTGCATGCGAACAAATGAATCATTGCATCTCCAAATTCTTCGCCATGCCATGTGATCGAGATGACTTGGGCTGGAACATTTTCAAAGCACACGTTACCAGCCATCCACCATGGCTGCAGAAAAAGTACCTCAGCAAATGAACCGATAGAACACACGGTTTTAATCATTGAATTTCCTTGGTGAGTCTGCCAGGATGTATTGATTATAAATGTACACTACAGTAATCAAATAAATTACTTGTCTTGTGATATATTGTTGATATAGCAAGATTTTGAAAGATAACTGACCCACATAATAAGTTTTGACCTAAAATAAATTATCTTTTTTTTTTTTAAGAGAGATTTTTTTTGCTATAGGGCGCGTGTGCTTGCTGGAGAGACAGAGACAAAAAATGAGAAATCACCTCCCAGAGAGGATGACTGTGCTGCAATCCCTTCCCCTCCATTCTCCTTGCGGGGTTTTGGGTACACATGCACACATGCCTGGTGTGTTTTAAGCCACTGGGTCTGGGACTTGAGCCAAAGTCGACTACGTAGGAGTCCAGTGACATAACCATTATGCCACCTGCTGGTCCCAACCTAAAATAAATTATTTTAAAAAGTACTTTCTGACACTTGTGGAGAGCAGAGTTAACATATAGAACCAATTTGTTCCTGAAAGCCCTGATAGGCTGAAAGTTCAAGGTTTATAACATGGATCTTTTACAGAATAGTCTTGTCCCCAAATCAATTATTTCTTATATAAACTATTGATCTGTGAAATACGTATTTGTAATTAAAAAGAAAACCAGCATGGAGTTTTTTGTTTTTGTTCTGTTTTGTTCTGAGAGTTTTGTTTGTTTGTTTGTTTTTGTTTTTGGCTATAGGGTACATGCGCTCACCAGAAAGACAGAGACAGACAGAAAGTGAGAAATCACCCCCCAGAGGGTATGGCCACACCACAATTCGTTCTCCTCCATTCTCCTCTGGGGTCTTGGACATGCACGCACACATGCCCAGTGTGAGTTTAAGCCAGGTTCAGGACTCAAACTACAGTCAACTACATGGGAGTCCAGTGACATAGCCATTATGCCAACTGCTGGTCCCCAGAGTTTGAGATAGAATGCATATTATAATGATATCTCCTTTTGGAAATACTGAGCCCTACAACTCTCTTGCTGCACACCCATGTTTTCATTTTTCTAGCCTGAGAGGGCGATTGTTCTATCAATGGAACAAAGGCTTCCTGACTTTAAGAGAGTTAGAGAGTTCTGGTGCCTGTGCCTAAGAACTGGCATGCTTCTCTTATTTTCCATTTCACTGCACTCATTTAACGATAACCAAATGTCACTGAAGCTTGGGACTCATGTGTGTTACACCAAGTGATTTTGCATAGAGAAAAATTCTAGCACCTTTTAGAGATATGACACAAGGAAAAAAAAACATAAACATAACTGGGGTCAACACTGAAGTTGATGAACTTGTTTTCAGAACACGCATGAAGCTGAACGAGCTGAAAAATGATTTGTTTTGCTCAGTAGAAAAATGATAAACGATACGAATGCACTGCGCACCATGGGCCGTGTGCTTTATTGCACACGCTTTTCATGCCACTCCTGGTGTGAGACATGCATGAAATATGTTTGTCTTTCAAGTAGATACATGTGCTCTCTTCCCCATGAGCTGGCTTGAACAATTAATTTATCTTATCTTTTTTTTAAGAGGTAATTTTGCTGTAGGGTGTGCGCACTTGCTAGAGAGACAGAGAGATAGAAAGCAAGAAATCATGCCGGGTTGAGGGGGGGGGGATGGCCACACTGCAATTCTTTCTCCTCCATTCTCCTCTCAGGATCTTGGGCACGCACACTCATGTGCCCAGTATGAATTCTAAGCTGCCAGGTCCAGGACTCAAACCATGGACTACATGGGAGACCAGTGACATAATCATTATGCCATTTGCTGGTCTCACAGTTAATTTATCTTACTAAGTGATGTGTACTTAGTGAGGATGAAGTCTTTCCCACTATACAAAGCTGTCTCAGATGAGCCTAAAGACATGGGTGTGAATGGGTAAGACTCTTAAAAAAAATAGTAACAAAATAAGATAAAAATGAATAAATCAAAGATATGGTCCACCCTTTTGCGTTTATTAGATCTAGAATGGGCCATGCAGGTTTAGAGACCCCGGTAAGTTAGATTTACTATGCAGGTTGAAAATTCCTCATCCGGGACCAGCAGTTGGCGTAATGGCTATGTTGCTGGACTCCCATGCTCCCATGTAGCCGACCGCAGTTTGAGTCCTGGACCCGGCAGCTTAAACTCATGCCGGGTGTGTATGCGTGCATGCCCAAGATCCCGAGAGGCGAATGGAGGAGAAGGGATTGCGACATGGCCATTCCCCTGGGGGGTGATTTCTCGCTTTCTGTCTCTCTGTCTTTCTGGCGAGTGCACGCGCCCTATAGCAAAGACCTCTCCAAAAAATAAAATAAAATAAAATAAAAAGGACAAGAGAAAGAAAATTCCTCACCCAAGTTCTTTCACTACCTGTCTTCCTCCTCAGTGAATGTTCTCCCTGTAGAAAAAAACCTGCATAAAGATCTTCCAAAAACACAGAAAGACTCCCAAATCACCCCTTTCTCTGTGTCCTGGTGGTTAAGGCAGATGGGTCCCACATGGCCGATTGAGTGGTTTGAGTCCTGGACCCGGAGATTTGAGAAACATGGCAGGTGCATATGCATGCCTGGCCGAACCAGAGAGGAGAGGTGGGGAAGGGGGGGAAGGGGTGCTTTCCCACTTTACTCTCTCCCTCTGGGAAGTGCACATGGTCTCTGGCAAAATTAAACAAACAAACAAAAGACAAAAAATGTATTCAAGTAATGACTGTAATGTATTAAGTATTGATATGGATAAATTGCTATAGGAGCAATTAGAGGAAGAAGTCATTCATTCTCTTAGAATATTCAAGCATTGATTCTGAAAGGATAAAATACATTGGGCCAGTCTTGTAGTTCAGTGCTTAGAGAGCCGGACCCCACATGGCCTACCACAGTTCAAATCCCAGTCCCACAGCCTTGAAAAGCATGCTGGGAGTATGTCCATGCCCTGAATCCCAGCACACTGGAGACATGGAGGGAAGACTGTAGTGGCTGCCCCATGGGGAGCCAGGATATGCTTTCTCCCTGTGTGTTTGTCTCTCTCTGGTAAGTAGATGTGTCTTTTGGCAATTATGGAAAAAAAAAATCTCAAGATGTGAAAGTTTCTCCTTTTGGAATGAATTAGAATTTTCTTTTTTCAGGCAAACAAGTAGAAAAGCACTTCTAGCAGTAAAACTGAGTAAGAGAAGTGTCTGATAGTGAACTGAGTGAGGAGGAGTGACTGCTGTCACCTCGTGTGAGAAGCAGGAGGCCTTTTGCTACGTAGAGAGCTCTTACTGGATGAGGGAATGGGTGAGCCATGGGCAGTTGAGGAAGGCCACTCAGGATTGACCAGTTAACCCAGTGCAGACTAGGTAGACCCCCTCAGATTTTAATTAAGATTTGAAAGGCTCAGATTGTGTTTTAGAAATCCTGGCAGGCATCCTGGGGGATGGATTGCAGAAGGAATTTACAAACAAACTAAAAATTCAGGGAAAAAATATTTTTGATGAGATCAGAGTAAATAATGAAAGTAGTTTTTGCCTAAATTAAGAACATCATCATGGCTGGATGTTTTCTGCTGTGCCTTTTCGCTGACAAGATGTCTCTTTTTCATCTTTTCAGATTTTTATGTCCATGCAGTAAGGAGAATGCTATTTTCCCTTATCTGTCTCCTGTCGGTGGGACGGCTCAGGGCGTATTATTTATCAGAGGCTTTGAAGTCTTTGAAAAGGGGAATGTCATAAAGTTTATAGAGTGCTACTGTCCCTTTTGATCAGAGACTCACCATATTTGTCTTACTTTTGCTACCTTCGATGAGGTCCTACACGATGCCAGCTGTTGACCCGTATTTTACATAGAAGTTTCTCTTCCTGAGTGAATTCGAAGATCAAATATTTCCTGGGGCTCAGCCCAGCAGAAAATGTTGCCTATTGACAAAATTTCTTGGATATCAATAAGATCAGTTTTTATAATGACAAATGTATTGAAAATTCCTAGCTTTTGATGGTGTTTTGCCATGAACATATAAATTGTTTTCCAAAAGAGAAAAAAAAAAAAAAAAGTCTTTCTGGAAAGAACTGTTTGGCTTTAGCAAGGGGTTATACTGCTTTCTAGAATGTTTGATGGCCAAGCACCTTCAACATGGTTCACAGCTCCCAAACCGCGTGCTATCACAGACTTCTTATTTCTGAAACGGCTGCTAAGGATGGTGTGTTCTGGGCCCACCCGAATGTCCTGGCTTTGGAGCAAGGCAGATCACAGGCAGCCTGGTCCCGTGAAGTAAGTGAGGCATCTTCGATTTCCTTGAAGGGAAAACGAGAGAACCAGGAGGGCTTGGTTCAGTTTTTAAGGTCAGGGCATCTCAGTGCCTTTTCTTTTCAATTTCCTGACTTTCATAAAAATAAAATGACCTTTTCTTTCCATGATCAGAGACTGAGGAAACTATAAGAATAAAATACTTCAGGCCAGCCGATGGCCTGGTGGTGGTTAAGGCAGCTGGATCCCACATGACTGACTGCACAGTTTGAGTCCCAGACCTGCTGGCCTGAGGAACATACTGGGAATATGTGTGTGTGCGTGTGCTCCCCCAAATCCCAAAAGGAGGGAGAAATGGAAGAGAAGGGATAGTTGTATGACCCTGCCCAGTGGGGAAGTGCTTTTGAATTTTCTTTCTCTCAGTTTCTCTCCAGTGATCGTACAAGACCTCTGATAAATTTACTTAGAAACAGAAAGGTTTTAACCTTCCACCTTTGCTCTGGAGCGCCCAAAGTGTGTGTGTGTGTGTGTGTGTGTGTGTGTGTGTGTGTGTGTGTATGTGTGTGTGTGTGTTATTCCAGGTCATTTAAAAACTCTCTAGGAATGAGAATGTAAGGTCGTAGTTTATTTTTGGGGTCTGTGTCATTTAGAAGTGTGGTATTTCCTCAAGTGCAGTGTCATAAATGACACCGGACATGGGACCATACTTCTATCAATTAAGATTTTGAGTTTTAAACTATTTGATTTTATGTTGTAATTAAATATGCTTCAACAAACATTTAACCCTTCAGAGCTAAGTCTGGAAAGAAATCTTCATACATCTGGTCACAGCTCCGGATGTCCTTGTAAATGCATGTGCACTTACAGCAACTCTCAAAGTTTGTCAACAACCTTAAGACATGAGGGATCTTGAAAGAGTCCATGGAGAATGCATTTTATGAAAAACCTATGCATAGGTATCAAAATTTGTTTGCACCAAATTAAACTGATATTTAATTGCATTTTCCCCGTGAACTTCTTCAAGTCACCTTGTAGTACCGCCTTCCAACCATGAACGCTCGCACTAACCGGAGAGGGGAGTCATGCGGGATTAGAGCTCTGCTTTAGCTGCTGCTCCTTCACTTGTCTTTCTTTCTTTTCTTAAAACTGACAAAAGTTATATATATATATCAAATGGAGACAACATGTTTGAAGTATGTATACATTATAAAATGGCAAAATTGAGCCAATGAACATACACACTATCCCACATACTCTGAAACCATTTTTGAATCTACATACATAGTCTCAATAATAGTAAAACAAAACACATTAAAACCGAAGTTAGTATCAGTCTATTAAACTGTAAAGGGATGGGAAATGGGCATCTATGTAAGGGATATAGATTCAACGTTAGATTTTCTGCAGTGTTCGTGGATAGATGACTAAGATATGATGAGTCCACCTGTACATAAAAAAGTACCACTTCTGTCCAATAATCGAATGTTCTGATTTGCCAGTTATTTGTTAAAACCAAGTCTTCCTGCATTTCAACATTTTGCCATAAAAATTTTCAGGTATACAAAAGTAAACAGAATAATAAAATAAACCCCCTCTTCCCAGAATCCATTCACTATTTATTTATTTATTTATTTATTTATTTTTTGGTCAGAGGTTGACTGTGCCCACCAGAGAGAGATAGAGACAGAGCAAAGAAGAGGGAGAAGGCACCCCTTAACGGGTGCAGTTGCACTGTAATCCCATATCCCTCAGTTCTCCATCTATTGGGATTTGGGGCATGCATGAGTAACATCTAGAACTGTGTTCCAATCCCTGGTGCTGAGATTTGAACTTTATTGTGGGCCAAGCGAGGTCCAGCTCTCTTGACCACTAGACAACAGGGATGGTCCTCAGAGTTGTTTAAAACATCACTTTTTTTTAAGTTCCAGATATGTGTGGGAGATAGGGAGTGGTGGATACAGAGGTCTGTCTGTGTGTATAATATTCCATTTGGGCATTTAATATTCTGCAATTTAAGTCCTGTTGGTTCAAAGCATTTTCAAAAATAAAAAAAATAAGGTTTAAATTTGGGCCACAAATGCAACTGCCCAGTGGGGATGAATCCTACGGGTAGGTAATGACCTTCAGCACTTTTACCACCAACATTTAAACAGTCAAAGCAAAGCAGGAGGAGGAATATGCTTAGCCCAGGGTGGGTGGCCTTACAGGAAGTCTGTTCATTTTCTTCACCTGACTGTTTGGAGATGCACTGAGAATATTAAAACAAACAAACAAACAAACACAAAGAAACCAAAACAAAAACAGCTCTCATCAGGGACCAGCAGATGGTGTCCTGGTTTTGTTGCTGGACTCCCACCTACTTGACTGCCGCTTGAGTTCTGGAACCTGTGGATTAAAGCTCACACTGGGCGTGTGTGCATGCATACCCAAAGTCCTGAGAGGAGAATGGAGGTGAATGGAGGAGAAGGGATTGCGGCGTGACCATCCCCCCTGGGGGGTGATTTCTCGCTTTCTGTCTCTCTGTCTCTGTCTGTCTCTCCAGTGAGCGCACACACCCTATAGCAGGAATCTTGATAAAAATAAAGAAATAAGTAAACCTCCCATCATGAATAATGAAAAGTGCAGTCACGTCACTCCACCCTCCTCCATGCGGCACCAGTGTCCGAGCTGCGTTTCTCCGTGTGCTTCCACACTGAGCTGTCTCCAGGACAGCGTGGGATTGGAGCGGCTCGGCTTCTCCTTTCATCTTCATGCATTGAGTGAGGGATGGGCAGGGTTGGGGGACCCTGTACTGCAAATATCACAAATGAGAAATGGGGGAGAGTGAGAGGAAAGGAATCAAGGACGGAAAGAAAAAAGCAAAATATTAAGGACTTAAGGGACACAAAAACGGAAAATTATCTGTTGATAACGTGTATGATAATATCTCTAACTGGATTAATATACAGCGTATTCATGCGGGGAATATTCGTTTTGTAAGCTCTAAGGATATATAGTGATTTAGTGTATAAAAATAATGAAGAAGATTACTTTCTTAGCAAGTTACAAGTATACCATATAGTATTATTTTTAGTCACTATGCTGCACTTTATAACTCTGACTTTTTCATTTTATAAATGGAAATTTGTATCCTTTGGCCAGTATCTTCTCATTTTCCTCATCCACTGCCATTCTTCTCTGTGTTTTTGCTTGTTTTTACATTTTTGGCAGAGGGTGCATGTGCTTGCCAGAGATGAGGTGTGGAGGGGCAGTGAGAAAGCACGCCTGGGGGATGGGCACACCGCAGTAGCGTCTCCTCAGTCCCCCTCCTTTTGGGGTTTTGGACATGTGCATGCTCTTGGCGTGTTTTCAAGCTGCTAGGTCTAGAACTCAAACTGGCGGCCAGGTGGGATCCAGCCACCTCAACCACCATCCCAGGGCTGACCCTACTTTCCACGAGCTTTACCTTGCTACTTTCTGCATACATGTGAGATGGTACAGTATCTGTTTTGCATGTATTTCATTTAGCACGTCTCAAGGTTCATCCATGTTGCTCCATATAGCAGAATTTTCTTAGTTTTTATTCCTGAATAATTTACATTACACACACCACTTTTTTCCTTATCCATTCATCCATGGACAGACACATACTATTTCCACTTTTTGGCTCTTGTTAATAATACTGGGGCACACATGTGATACATGTGCAGATGTATCTTTGAGATACTGATGCTATTTCCTTAGGACATACATCTAGAAGCGAGATTGCTGTACCTCTTGCTTAATCACCAGAGGGCTTATGCACTTCCTAGAGAGTGGTGGAGAAATGGGAAAGGGAGGAGAAAGCACCCCCAGTGCCGCCTGATCATCTGCTCTACCTCCTCCATTTCTTCTTCCTGTTGGGATTTTGGACTCTCACACACCTGGCATGTTTTTCAAGCCACCGGGCCAGGATTCAAACCGCAGTGGTCCAGGTGAGCTACAACTCCTTTAACCATGAGGCTACAGAGTCAGCCCTGGTTACTGGATCTTAGGGTTATTTCTTAATTTTTGAGGAACTGTCACGCTATTTTCCATAATGGAAATCATTCCCACCAAAGGTGCACAAGGGTTCCCTTTTTCTCTCATTCTCGGCAACACTTGTGATAATCTCGTCTTTTTGAAAATAGCCATTTTAACAAGGGTAAGGTGATTTTTTTGTTGTTGTTGTTGCTGCTTTTTGTAGTCTTATTTGGATTTCCCTGATATTTAGTAATTTTGAGCACCCTTTGGCCATTTATATGTTTTCTCTGGAAAAATATCTCTTTATGTCCTTTGCCTATTTTTTAAAATTAAAAAAAGTTTTTTTTTTTGTTGTTGTTTAGATTTTTGCCCTAGGACGCATGTACTCACTGGAATCAGAGAGACACAGAGAGAGAGAAAGGAAGAAATCACACTCCAAAAGGGATCCCTTTTCCCCCATTCTCCTCTCAGGATTTTGGGCACATGGGACCAACAGTTAGCGTAATGGCTATGTCGCTGGACTCCCATGTAGTCGACCGCAGTTCACATCCCGGACCTGGTGGCTTAAAACTCACGCCGGGCGCGTGTGCGTGCGTGCCCAAGATCCCGAGAGGAGAATGGAGGAGAAGGGATGGCGGCGTGGCCATCCCCCCTGGGGGGGTGATTTCTTGCTTTCTGTCTCTCTGTCTCTGTCTGTCTGGCGAGCGCACGCGCCCTATAGCAAAAACCTCTCAAAAAATAAAATAAAATAAAGGATTCTGGGCACACATGCACACACACCCAATGTGTTTTTCAAATCACCAAGTCCAAGACTCAAACTGTGGAGTCAGCCATTTGAGATCCAGCACCCTAAATACCATGCCACCTGCTGGTCCAATTTTTAAAAATAGTACTATTTGTTATTTTTCTATTGAGTTGTATTAATCTTTACATTTTTTGCCATTCTGTAGGTTGCCTTTTCATTTTATTGATCGTTTCTTTGCCGTTCAAAAGTTTTTCAGTTTGATATATAGTCCCACATGGTGTTTTTGCTTTTGTTGCGTGTGCTCTTGGCATCACATACAAAGAATATTGCTGAGGCCACTATCAAGGAGCATTTCTCCTATGCTTTCTTCTGGGAATTTTTGGGCTTAGGTTTTACGTTTCAATCTTTATTCCATCTTGAGCTAATTTTTGTAAATAGTATAATACTGGGGTCCAATTTTATATCGCTTGCATGTACATATACTCAGATGCCTATGACAACAGGGAGATTATTTTAAAATATTAGAATGCCGCATGTCGCTGGACTCTCATGTAGTCAACCATGGTTCACATCCCAGACCCGGTGGCTTAAAACTCACGCCGGGAGCGTGTGCATGCATGCCCAAGATGCCGAGAGGAGAACGGAGGAGAAAGGATTGCAGTGTGGCCATCTCCCCTGGGGGGTGATTTCTTGCTTTCTGTCTCTCTGTTTCTCTCTGTCTGTCTGGTGA
>NW_006159808.1:3793082-3830844 GCF_000334495.1 Tupaia belangeri chinensis | reverse complement strand
GGAGCTCTCACCACATCCAAAAAAAAAAAAAAAAAGAATGTGAGTATGCCGCTCATTTACCTATTCATTCTTTGAGTATATTGATAATATTTAGAACTTTGAACCTAAGAAGACTGATGTCAAAAGAAAAGAGTTAAAGAATACATGCATGAGTAAATAAAGCATTGAATGAATAAATAAGTCATTGCCTAACTTCAGAACTTTTCAGAAACATCTATATGTCTGGCTTTACTGTCTTTGAGGTTGTTGTTTACTTCATGGATTGCTGATTTATTTTTGGAATGTTAAACATAGATTAATGAGATCTCAGAAACTTAGTCTCATCCTTTCATTTCAAAAGAGAGACTTGAGGGGTAAGCGAGATCAAGGTAACAACAGAGTCAGGCCCAGAACACAGACTTCCTGCTCAGTCTGAGTTCTTTTCACCATAGCGTTCTTCTAAAAAATACACTAACATTAAATATATGAAAAGTGGAATTCAAAATTTTAATTCTAAAATTGAATAATAAGCAATGTTCAGGATTGGTTTGGAAATTTCTTCCACAATGCTGACAGTTAAAAGGGGTGCATTCAGATTTGAACCACTGTCTCCTAGAGAATATACTCATGTGTAGGCAATGTTATTTAAACTTCTTTTTTTTTTTTAATCTTCTATTTTGAATTTTAAAAATAATACCAGGGAAGTTTCAGGGAGACATGGGTTAACTCACTGCATCTAGTGAAAATTAGCGCGTTTATTCAAAGTATGTGCTTTACTTGGTGTTGCTTAAAAAGTACCCTCATTTGTCATCTCAGTGAATGCTGCTGCTCTCTCTGAGCTACTATACAAGACTGACTTTGCAAACTAGGACTACAACTTGTTCAATTGAAGTGATTTCACATAATGGCAAAGAACACAAGGCTAATACTATAGTATTCTCAGAAACAATGACTAACAATGGCAGGATATAAATGGAAAAAATGCCATTGATGATAATGCAGGGGATTTGAAACACTTGTAAGGGAGTCCAATTATAGTACCTCCTGCTACCTTCTGCCTTTCAGTACTACCCTACCACCACGAATGGGAACATGTATCACTTCCTCCAAAACAATTCCATTCAGTTTAATCATGAAGAAAACCTCTTTTATGCAGATCCCCCACTTCCTTCCCTCTGATGTCCAGCTCTTTGGAGCTCACTAAGTCACACAGCATTTCTGTGCATTGTTACCTCCTCCTCAAAGAGGTTGCTGGAAAACACTTCAAACAGTCTGCTCTGGAGGGGTACAAAACTGGCAGGGGTGTGGGGAAGGAAGGGAAATCAAGTCAATGCTTGCCAAACAATGAAAAGTAATGCGGGGGTTGGTGGTGGTGGTGCAGAGGGAGTAATTTTTACTGAGTCAAATGAAATGGTACCTGAGAAAAATGTTTCATTTGTTCTATAGAGAAAAATCAATGCAGGACATAGATGATAACTTAAAAATCATGGAAGTCATAAAAATAAAATTGGCATTAAGAGAATATTTTGAGTGTAAAAATGAAGCCTGAAAACATGTGGGGGTGACTTTGATTTCCAAGGTTTTTAAAGGTTCTGAACTTCCATTTTAACCCACGAGATAGCAGGCAGTCTGCATTAGTACAAATGCAGACTGTGGCTGGTATTCTTTTGTGGCTACATTTACTGCAATGTAAAAACCTATATATAAAATTTCTCCCAGTGACATGTTCCCTGCACTAATAATAATAATAATAAAACATTAAATATGTATTGCATAAAGGCAGGTTGTTTTTAAACAGGAGGCTTTTCAAGGTTTACTGTAAGGCGTCAGCCACTCTCTAAGTTAAAATAATATTTGACAGGTCAGTAATGAGACATAAAAGATTCTTCTTTTTAACAGACAATTTTGTACAAATAAAGGGGCAGAAAAGAAACATCAAAGCTCAGGAACTGTATACATTGCAAAAGCATTAAGAGTTTCTGTTCTCTTTAAATTTGACATATGTTGTGTAGTGTGGTTAGAGCTATTACGGGAATGCAAACTTCTTCCCAAGCAGTGCTTTAACCACTCATGTCTTCTCATGGCCATGGGAAGGCTGCTTTGAAGTTTTCCAGGAGTAAGGGCAAGGTATCCCTGTGATTTGCTGGATAGGCTAAGTAGCAATCAGATGCTGATTAAGGCATGCAATATAGTAATCTATCACTTAAATAATATTTATTTTTGATTTAAATGATATTTTGATTTCTTAAAATGGGGATTCCAAGAGAAATCTTCTGTGCTCTGTAGTCACTCCCACTATGGTTGAGGTGCATTGGAAGTGAGTTCTTGCAGGTCAACTGTCCAAGTTATGCAGTATGCACAGAGTCTTTCCCAACTGAGGAAGTGAAAAGCATATATATTAGGAAGAATTTTTTTTGTAACTATTATATTTTTTATTGATCACTTATCGTTTGATTGGGTAGTTTTTCATCTAGCTTCAATAGATTATCAGGAATTCTTGGGTGGAATAAGATAGGTGTGATCATTTCTGAAATCAAGTTTGAATACGAGAGAACTGCTTCTGTAGAGGAATGCATTTAAAAAATGTTATAGTTTTGGTCTTTCCACCATTTTTTTCTGAGCCTGACTTCTGGAGCCAAATATCCCTTAAGTAGTGCACAGCGAACATTATATAACATAACAATCATGGGTGTCAGGACCAGGCACACGGGGACGTACACACAGCCTCTACCAACTGCGGGACCTTGAGAGAGTCCAGTAGTACTTCTGGGCTTTGGTTTTCCATCTGTAAAGTGGGATAATGACACCCACTTATGGAGGTTTATCGTAGGAATTAAAATGCAATTTCTGTAAAGCTTTAACATTTAACCAGTCCCACTTTTCCTACTCTACCTGCAGCAGAAGGAAAGCCGATTGAGATTATGAAAAGGTAAACTAGTCTTTCTCTTTATACTAGATGTTTATTTTGGTAGCTTCCAAATCTCTCATTCCAAAAGTTCAGTTGCTGGACTCAGAACAAACGCATGAGGAGATTACATAGACTCACTTTCTCTGCTCCTCTTCAACTTCTTAAGTCCCTATCCCTACATGGTTGCCTTTCATCCTACACTGGTTGGGACCGGCATGTGCACATCGAAGGTTTGCACAGACTCCTCAGATTCAGCTTGTTCAATGCTGAACATAGGGTCTTTTTCTGCCATTACCAGACACTCAAGCTAGAATGGCAGGATTTATCGCTCCACCGTTTGTGACACTTCCTAAATATATCCACCTCCAGGAACTCTGACTGCTACCTTTAAGTTCAGAGTGGTTGTTCTTTCTCCCCTTTCCCTTTGGCTCTACATAAATCTTGGTCTCTCTGGTTCTTTCCTAGGTTACTATCAAGACCTTCTAATCGGTATTTCTTCATCTGCTCTCAATATCTGCCATATCCAAGGCTAATTATACAACTTCCCTGCTTAGAGCCATTGGAAGTCTGTCCATAACATTAAGAATTAACAGTTGGGGACCAGCAGTTAGCGTAATGGCTATGTCGCTGGACTCCCATGTAGTCAACCGTGGCTCCTGTCCCAGACCTGGTGGCTTAAAACTCATGCTGGGCGCGTGTGCATGTGTGTCCAAGATCCTGAGAAGAGAACAGAGGAGGGAGAAGGGATTGCGGTGTGGCCAGCCCTCCTGGGGGGTGATTTCTTGCTTTCTATTTCTCTGTCTCTCTCTGTCTGTCTGGCGAGCACACACTCCCTATAGCAAAAACCTCTCAAAAAAAAAAAATAATAACAGCTGAATTTCTTAGTGTGGTGAATCAGGCCCTTTCTGACGTGGCCCCGCCTGTCTTTAGCCACATGTCCTGCCATGCGTCCCCGTTTCCCACACTCCTCCACTGAGTGACAGTCCCTGCTGTGGCTGAATCTGCATCTGCACCTCTGTACATGATACTACCTGTGCCTGCATCTCCTTATCTTATTGTCCCTCAGAACACTGCCCAGTTCAAACATCACCTTTTCAGGACTATTCGCTGACTTTCCTTGCTTACCAGTGCCTGACCTTCCAAACCAGGGCGATGACTCATTCACCTCTGCACTCTCTGAACCTGTCTCCACCTCTGCGGCTGCACTTGCCCTACTGGATTCGATGTATGCACCTTCCCTGGATGATGCATGGATTCCCTGAACAGTGACCTATCTCTTCATCCTGGTGGTCTCAGGCTGTTACTCATAAAATCGTATCAGTTAAGGCTGGTCGAACAACTCAATTTAGGAGACAGAGTTAGGTTACATGGATGTGGCAACATGAGAGAGAGAGAGAGAGAGAGAGAGAGAGAGAGAGAGAGAATGAGACCAAACTGAGTATGAAACTTGGGAAGGAAATAAAAGGACAAGCTCAAAACTACTTCAAATGATTTTGGCATGGTACTTTGTATCATGAAAATATGCTAATAGTAAAAAAGAATAGTAGACAAAATTTAGTGGCAATGGTATCATTGTTTCAACATGTCATTGACTTCACCTTTGAACTTTGAGAGCCACTGTATCAGGCAGGGTGTGGCCTACAGAAATAGACTACAAATTGCTGTAGGTGAAGACAATCATAGTGTGTTTCTCATGACTCTATGATGAAAGTGTTGGTAAACTACTAAGAGACAGAGGAGGAGTGATTAATTAAAAAGTGGGATTGAGGGAGGTCTTCCAAAGAATTGATAATGAGGTTAAAATGTGAACAATACAATGAACTTTCATAGGAGAAATAAAGGCAGAAGCAAGACAGAACTGGTAGAGGGACTAGCATGAGAAAAACAGTTATGGAACACATGCAGTACCCAGGGAAAGCATGCCATCTGGTCCCATGAAGGAAGAAAGTGGTGTGGTCTGAAACTGAACAGGTAGGCGGTAACCACACTGTGAAAAACTTTAAATGGTAAGCTGACTATTGGGATTTACAGAAAGTCTACATATGATGTCCCAAATGAGAAGCCTACAGGAGGCCTCTAAAGTCGTGACATGACCCTATTAGGTTATCAGGAAAGTCATGACATATTTTTGTTTTTCTATGCAAAAATTCATCGTGACTTTCCTGATGACCCAATATATTCTAGAAGGATCGTTCAGATAGCAGCGAGTGGGAAGAAATGGTCTACCACTATAAGGTTATATGATACCCTGGTCGTTTCTGGGTATGTGCCCTGGGAAAGGTGGCTTACCGAGCTTGAAAGTTACACTTTTCTAATTCCTGGTAGAGAGGAGAGCTATTTTGTGCATTACGTTGAAGGCTGGCGTGAGTACCTTGGCATTCCCGTCTCCATTCACACGCCAGAATACCTGGAAGAGGGAAGGGTCAGAAGGTGAAATGTCTCCTAGGCCGCAGAGAAGAGCAGGATGTAATTAACTTCATGAGACACAGCAGGAGCTAAATGGCTCACTTCAAACCCAAGCAAACTTGAAATGGACGACCCTGAACTGCATGCCCCAGTCTATCCACAAGAAGGACTTGGCTGCGTACTATTTCCTTGGGGGTGGGGAAGAGGATAGAGTATACATTTCCTCACACATCTAAAGAGTCCTTTGAACTCATTCTACTTATATTCATACACACTTTTATTTGAAGGCTGCAGTGCCCACAAATCCAGACAGATAATTTACATTTTTATGTAAGCAATTTTGAACAATTTTTTTTTCTCTCTGTATTTTTGGCCAAAATTTTTGGTTGGCGAAAAGTGAATCACAGACTCATAAAAGAGGCATCTGTACCATCAGAGATGGTGCTGTAACTTTGAGCCTGTAACGGATTTTGGGCTTAGCTGGTTGTATTCTAACCTCGAAACCCACGTTGTGTGTTGTTGGGCCGGGGAATGCAGTGGATAGCATTCCTGTCTTTCATCTTCTTTCTGCCAGAACATTGTTTCCCAAAGGAAGAACAAAGACAAGAGTCCATAAAAGGTGACATCCTGGTGTCGGGAGATCACTGCGAATTTCACAAAATAAGGCCTGTAGAAAGTTAGGATTTGGGTCTATGAACCCAACAGAAAGACATTGCTCAGACGAAGGGGAGGGTAGGTAATGAGAGGCCCACACTCATCTGCAAACACTCATTAGGTGCCTACTAGGTGTCAAGCACAGAGCTGCAGACTGCGTAGACCTTGAGGAATGATGAAAGATCAATCAAAAAAGATAAGCAGGAGGTGGAGTGTGGGGGGAGCCCGAGTAACTCCCAAGACATCTGTAATTTATTTTGGAGGCATTAATGAGTCATTGAGAAGAGCCTCATGTTGGAAAGGAGCGTTGCCAGAGGACTAGAAGGGGAAGAGAGCACGGCTGAGGAGCAGTGAAGGGAAGCCCTGTAATTGCCTAAGGAGGGGGAGGCAAAGGCTCTTAGTTGATGACTCCTGGGTGAGGAGGAGAAAATCGACAGGTGTAGGCCATGAAAAATGGAAACATGGAGTAACTACAGAGAGTGTGACGGGGGAAATAGGAAACCCGTTTAGTGAGGGCAGTTCTGGATAAATACCATTTTTCATCATATCTAGCTTGGCATATTTGGGGCACAGGAATTTTTCTCTTATGAGTTCATTTCTGTGAAGTCTAATCAGACCTGGAATATTTAAGAACATGATTGGTCATCTAGAGAAATATATGAAAATTTAAGGTTAGAAAAATATTAAGTTTTCCTTTCTTGTCATGGTATTAAAGGGAACATAAGAAAATATGCTTAAATTTTTTTAAACTTCTCTCTGTAAATAGGCAAAGTTCTGTTAATCTCTACATAGGAGTCAAGCATTACCTTAGATATTATTTTAAAGTAATTATACAAAGATACAGCAATATATGCTTTGCTTGAGACCTGATGACAAGAAATGTTAGGAGTAGATTCCTATACCAAGTGATTGTTATTTTCATGTGTGTTTTTTTTCTTTCTAATTGCTAGGGGGCATCTGTGGGTGCCAGAGGAAAGAAAGGAAAAGAAGGGAGGGGAGAGGGAGAGAGAGAGTTAGGAGTGGGGCTCCAGTGGTAGGAAGATGTGGAGGGGCTCCCGTCATGGACTTACTGTGGGCTTGCTTTCTGTAGTCTGGTAAGTGCTCATCATGCCCCTATTACAAGTCACAGAAGAACTTGCAACTCCCTGTTGCTGGGCTAAAATCAGACCTAAACCAGTCCCTGTCAGGGCACAAGATAAGATAAAGTGATCTTCATCATTAACTAAAACAGAGCCGTCTGGCTTCCTACAGACGAAGAGTAACTCAAGACACCTTGGGGTCTTAAGTTCCAGGACCTGGGGTGATAACCCATTTCAAAGACAAACAGATTTTTCTTCTTTGTCAGGATCCTATATACTTAGGCCATTTTGGCCTGCCTGCGACAACTCCCTTGGGCCTCCTTCCTTCCACTGCCCTGTAAGCTTTTCCTCCTTCAATAAAACTCTGCTTGCTCTCTGCTCCATTTGTGTGTGCTTATAGTGGCAGTTAGACAAGAACCAGCAAGGGGGCTGGGCCTGATCACTCTTGCATCCCCATGTCAAGCACCCCTCAGTGGCGTGTAGTCACACCATAGTCCCTTCTCTTCCATTTCTCCTTCCCATCATGGTATTGGGCGTGTGCACACAGGTGCCTGTCATGGTTTTTGAGCCATTAGGACCAGCATTCAAATAGTGGCCCGCCATATTGGATCTGGCTTCTTATGCTCTGGGCCTAACCTCTATGCTATGGTGCTGGATGCCAACTTGGTGTTGTAAGTTCAAAATTAGTGGCAGAAAGCCAGATATTAGAAAAAAGATATTTCTGCTTGGTCAAGAAGCTCCTGCCATTTTGTTGAACTAATATATAGCATAGTTAACATTTAATGTTACAAAAGATGGAAAGTGTGAAGATCAAGTATGAACACAAACCTTTTCTATCAGACCTGTTAAAAAACAACATTTTAGGGACCAGCCGTTAGTGTAATGGCTATGTTGCTGATTTCCATGTAGTCGACCACAGTTCACGTCCCAGACCCAGTGGCTTAAACTCACACCAGGTGCTTGTGCGTGTGTGCCCAGGATCCCGAGAGGAGAATGGAAGAGGAGGAATTGTGGTGTGTCCAGCCCCTGGGGGCTGATTTCTTGCTTTCTATTTCTCTGTCTCTCTCTGTATTTCTGGTGAGTGTACATGCCCTATAGCAAAAATCTCTCCAGAAAAAACAAACAAACAAACAAACAAACAAACAACATTTTAGACAAACCAAAATTTTAACAGGGTTTATCTGAACAAATGGCGGGCGATTTGAATAGGGCAGTTTCCTGAGAAACGTTTTCTGAGTAAGTTTGTGGTCGGTCAGTATTTTAAGTTCCAGATAGGGAGAGTGACATGTGCAGGAAAGGGGAAGCAAAGGGATGAGGTAGAGAAAGCATTGGCTGGGTTACAGGTCGCCGCAGGAAAGGGGAAGCAAAGGAGAGAGGTAGAACGCATTGGCTGGGTAACAGGTGGACGCAGGCTGCACAAGCGGTCTGAAAGGCAGGCTTTCTGTGATTGAAGTGTGGCTAGGGTGACTGCCTGTAGCTTAGCAACCAGCTCAGGAGACAGCCTAACAGGTACGATCTGGGTTTGTCCATAGGAACTCAGTGTGAGAGTACAGTGTCCATTTTAGGCCAAAATCATTTGGTTTAACAGAGCCGTGACTAATATGTAACCCTACTTACTTGAGAAACGTGGAGCTCCTGGCTTTGGATAAAGCACATGAGAAGAGAGTTACAGAGAGAAAACGTTGGCCAGGACTAAGCCATGACCAGGAGGTAACACAGCTTGCATCAGGAAGGGTAGGCGTATGAACAGGTCCTCTCCCTTCCAGGAGAGAGCTGACAAGTGCCCTCGGCCCTTACATAGCCACGTGTACCCGCTGAAGGTGGTTCAGCCCTTGGGCGAACCTGGTTCTTATTCCTCTGGACACAGCACCACGCTCACCACGGGGCGAGTGGAATTCCCGCACAGTTCCTCACATTTCTCTTGCCCTGCGGCCTTGATCGAAGAGAGCAGCCACACATCTCTGCGCTTACTGGTAAGCACTAGAAGCTCAGTGATGGAATAGTGAAGGCCCGGTCTGCTGGGCTCACAAGGGAGCGTCTCACACACGCTTTCCTCGGGAGAGATGTCTCTGGAGAAGATTCATGTCCACCACTCTTAATTACTTAAACTCCTATGTCTGATTAGATGAGATGACAGGAGTTAGGTCGTGCACGATGACAATTTGAAAGCTTTCTGCGTTCAGCTGTCCGAGGGCAGAATGTGAAAACCGAATGCCAGCGCTGTGAGGGTGTCGGCATTGCGTCCCTCCATGAAAAGAGGTCTGGAAGGGATGGGGACTCTACTGCACTTTCATGCAGGTAGTAAAGTTAGTGAAGATTAAAAGTGGGGTGACCGGACATTGAACCTGCTGGGGAAGCGATGCCGTTAGCAGAACGGGAAGTTGTCCCTGGCCACGTCACGTACTCTCTTGCCAGGAGCACATGTGACTGTGGTACAGGAGAAGCTGAAAATGTCATCTCTTCACTTTCAAGGCTGTCCACAGAGTTCTGCCCTGAGAGCCACCGGGAAAGAATCGTGTCACTGTGGAACTGGAGAAAAGGTTTTGTCACAAGTAGGAACCTGGCTAGGAAGTAGGAAGCAGAGGGGAGGGAGGGATGGACACACTTTCTTGTTGGAAAAGGGAACAGGGAGGTTCTCAGGGCCAGTGCTGATTGAACTTTGCTTCAACATTTGAATACGAGACTCGTAAAAGGAAAAAAGCCTCTGGAATTTTCACATTGAAACGTTATACAACTCTTTCAGGAAATCCGAAATGTCAAACCAACAGGTTAAGCTGTGAAAAGACTTTACATGCTGCGCATAGGTAAAACCTTAGAAATAAAGGTCTCTTTACTTTTTGTTATCTTTAAATAGATCACAGAGCGTTGTATATAACAAACAGCACAGAGGGGTATGAAATGTTAGTCTTTCCACTCAGACCATCCTCCATAGAGATTCCGCCACGCAGGGTTTCTAGACCCTTCCGGAAACACTCTGAATGTACAAACCTTATTCCCCATGCATTTCTAGAACATTCCTTCATGTAAAACCGAAGCTTACTATGCCCTTCCTAAACATCGCTTATTTTACGCTTAGAAACAGATATTGGAGATATGTTTCCTGTCGGCAGACACGGGCCCACTCTGCCCCGTGTGCTGACTATGTGTACCAGTTCCTGGACCTTCCCTGTCTGATGGACGCGGTGCCCTGACGAGGAACTCGCAGGATGTTTCTTGTTATATTACCGTTATGTCGATATTGTTGTGACTTCTGCTGTTATTACAAGAAATGGTGCAAAGATGGTCTTTTTATTACAAAAGAATTATTTACTTGACTCTATCATTGTTTTTAAAATTTTCTATAGGGCGCATGTGCCCACCAAAGAGAGACAGAGACAGAGGGAGAAAGTGAGAAAGCAAGCCACCAGGTCCAGGACTCGAACTGTCCAGTACATCTGGGAGTCCATCACTTCAACCGCTCTGCCACCTGCTGGCCTGCAAAGACATTTTTGAATGTGTATATATATATATATATATATATATATATATGTATATATATACACATATATATTTGTATTATATTTTGTATGTATATATATTTGCCAGAAGGCTTGTGTGCTCGCCAGAGAGAGGTAGAAGGAGGGGGAAAAAACACCCTCTAAGGGGATGTGGTCAGACTATCTCCTCCTCTCTGTGCTGGGAGGAGTTGTGCACCCACACACACCTTCTCAGTGTGCTTTACCAGCCTCTAGGGCTGGGATTCAAACCGCCGTCAGCCATGTCAGCCATGTGCGATGTGGGATGTGGCTCCTTTCCCCGCTAGGCTCGGTGGTGGCCCTGCCTCTTTCTTCACGCATATCCATCTGAGGTACACCCCTAGACGTGGAGTTGCTGCTGAGTGGAAGGACAGGTGCGTTACAGCTTGTGTTGCTCTTGCCTTTCAAAAACGTCCTCACCTCCTCTGTCAGTTTCTCCATACCATAGCCAACCGTGGATATGAAAACCTCCAGTTCTTCAGAGTGTGATCTTTCTATTTTAAAGTCTGTCTTCTATTTTGCTTGTCCACGAACTCTTTATTTTCGGGTCACGTGTACACATATTTAGCGGCCAGATCATAGGCTGTGCGGTGAGGGGAGGGGACGCAGTGAGCACAGATGGTGTTTTAGAGAGGCTGGAGTGAAGGAGGCGAGAGGAGCAGGGTCTAGGCTCCCTCGGGGAAGAACGTACAGGCTGGGGACATTGAGTTGCCCATCAGCAGACGCGGAGCAAGCTCTCTCTGAGGTGTGGGGTCTCTAGCATTGGAGATGAGCAAGTGTTTATGAGACATTGCTGAGGATACACGCACTGGGACAGTGGCTCTGAAATTGTCTCCTCTTAGGCTCGTGTGGGCTGAAGAGTCAAGAAGGCAAGTACCTAAGAGTTCTTCAGAGTGTGATCTTTCTATTTTAAAGTCTGTCTTCTATTTTGCTTGTCCACGAACTCTTTATTTTCGGGTCACGTGTACACATATTTAGCGGCCAGATCATAGGCTGTGCGGTGAGGGGAGGGGACGCAGTGAGCACAGATGGTGTTTTAGAGAGGCTGGAGTGAAGGAGGCGAGAGGAGCAGGGTCTAGGCTCCCTCGGGGAAGAACGTACAGGCTGGGGACATTGAGTTGCCCATCAGCAGACGCGGAGCAAGCTCTCTCTGAGGTGTGGGGTCTCTAGCATTGGAGATGAGCAAGTGTTTATGAGACATTGCTGAGGATACACGCACTGGGACAGTGGCTCTGAAATTGTCTCCTCTTAGGCTCGTGTGGGCTGAAGAGTCAAGAAGGCAAGTACCTAAGGTCTAATTGGATCCTTCCAACAACGTGTACACTTTGTGGACCTGGAGAGACCACTGGACATCTCCAATCACAAAGAAGTCACCAAAGTGGTGGAAAGAATTCCTTCTTAAAATTCCCTCCAGTTGGAAGGTTTTATGACTCATACATTAAGAAATGTTTGTATTTAATATCCAAGCGGGAGCAAAATCACATGGCTGATTAAATCCCTGTGTTACTGGCCATCTAAGTCTGGCTGCTGCTTCTCGTGGTCAATGAGATGAGGGACAGAGGCTGGAGAAGGGAGCTTACTTCTGTAATGGGCTACGGGGAGACCGTCAGCAAGTGCCCCCCGACTGCTTTGAAAAGCTCAGTGTTTGTGGGTAGACGGTCCAAACAGAAGCAAGTCACTCCGCACTACGGTCAATCAGAGCCAGTCCCTTTCACCTCATCTGATTATTCTGATTCCTATTTTACCTTAAATGCCCGCTCCTGGTTTTGCATCTTCCCATTCCTCAAACAGCCCTCCCTGAGACTCAGCACGGGGTCAGGTTGTTTTTGATAGAGGCCTTTTGTAATTTCAAAATGGCTGCCATCCTGCTTTGACTCTATAACTGTTCACTTTAGGGCCTTACTTTTGCAGAGGAAAGGAGACTAGAGGAGGTATAGTTGGTCATAGATTCCTGTTTCTTGAAAAACATCATACAAGACCAAGAAATATTTTTAAACCAAAAAAGAGGTTTACGTTGTAACTTCTGCTTTCCCATCGTACTACACACACTTGCTTTTTTTCTTTAAATTTTTTTGGAGAGGTTTTTTTCGCTATAGGGCGCATGTGCTCTCCAGACAGACAGAGAGAGACATAGAGACAGAAAGCGAGAAATCACCCCCCAGGGTGATTTCACACTGCAATCCCTTCTCCTCTCGGGATCTTGGGCACGCACGCACACGCGCCCAGCGTGAGTTTTAAGCCACTGGGTCCAGGTCGCAAACCACGGTTGACTACGTGGGAGTCCAGTGACATAGCCATTACGCTAACTGCTGGTTCGCAACACACACTTGTTTTTTATAATGCTGTCTCCATCTGTTTACACGCAGTGATTCTTCTGTCCAGTCAAACACATTTTGCACACACTTGATTTTATTTACGACTGCCCATTTCCTGCGAATCTCGCACACATGCAGACTTACTTTCTCATTAGGGGTTTATGCAAATAAGTAAGATGCTTCAGCACCAAACAAAGTAAAAATAGAAACCTTTCTCAAATATAGAGATTGAGGCCTTTTTTTTTTCCTTGCAGTTTTCTTAGGATTTTGCCAAGAACCTTAGGTAGTACATCATGATCGCTCAGTTTAAAGATAGCCATCAAGGGTGTTTCAAAATATTTCAACCAATTTACATCAAGATGCCTGGTTTCAACTTGGGCAGTATTTCAGATGGTTGATTAAGTTCGTTGGAAGTTTCGTTTGCTAAAACATTTCACATCCTGGGAAAATAAAACCAAATATGCTGTTTTTCTTTGTTCTCCACCGAGCCATGCAAAGTTAAACAGAGTTAAAAAATAAAAGGGGGGGGGACGACAAAAAATCTGAATAAGTCCCCTTTAAATCAAATTGACCTTTTCTAGGCTTTTTTTTTTTTTTTTACATCTTGGAAGGGCCTGACTCTGTCTCCCTCTCCACTCCCGGCATGCTCTGTGTGTGGTCCACTTCCTGTGGTTGTTCCAGTCTCTGAAATGACAACATTTTACAACTACAGTAGCGTAGAAAGCATTACTTCCCAGTCATTGGAAATCACCTACCTTTCATTTAAGGCAAGGAATGGTCCCTGCTTTCTGACATCTGAGCTTTGTCGCTGCTGATTTGAGGCTGCCTGAGTCCGGGGAGGGGCTGGGAGCTGGTGAGCACAGGTGTGTGGCTAACTATTCTCAGGACTGTCCTCCTTTGCCACCAGCTCCCATCCAGGCTGCCCGCTCTCCTCAGGCCCTGGGGTGGAGACGGGGCAAAAGTGCAAGCCTGGAGGAATTTAGTTAGGTGTGTTTAATCAAGCGGTGAACTTTCACTTTTCTTTTTGTGAGTCAGAAAAAAATACTCCCTTAGAATGACAACTTGGGAACTGCCACTGAGGTGCAACGACATTTCGAAATCCATGCATAGTTTCCTCATAATGTTTTCCATAACGTTTTCAAAGCTCTTTGTATATTTTTAAGGAACATAATTGTTGCTTCACAGCTTTCCAAAAACTAGAGACATTTGATATGGCCGTAAAACAGCCATTGACAGTAACAGAGACTTTCAAATACGAGCTACCCTTAGACAGGTGGTTCACATCTAGCGACACTCAAACAAGACCAGCTGGCTCTGGCATATTTCTTGGAAGCAGAAACCAAAGCACGGATTTCGGTGTATGTGCTTTAGAGATGTTATTTATTTATTTATTTATTTTTTAGAAAAAGCAGTAGGGAATGAGGGAAGCAGAATATGAGAGTGGAAAGAGTAGGGCATGAATGCGGTCTCTGAGAAAGCGTAGCTGTGGCTTGACCCACCAGATGCAGGGCTTAGGGCCCCACTATTAGTCAGCCTTTGGTTGGCCATGGCAAATGGGTGGCATACCATTCTCCCAAGGGACATCGGGCAAGTTGGCTCTTGTCAACCAAAGGCACTGTCCCCGAGAAAGTCACAGATGGGAGCCCCCGGGTCCCCATTATCCTCAGCATGTGGGAGGGGACGAATCCTAGCAGGTTTCACCCAGCAGGGAGGGGCGTTTAAGGACTCAGGGCTACGCGATGTCTCGCTGTTTCCCCTGGATGCTGTTTACTGTATGTCTCACCTGCAAGGACCTCGGAGTCTAGCGGGAGGAAAAGTCAGTTGGACCAGGGTCACACTGGAAGTGTATTTGTGATGTGATGTTCTGTTTAGTATGGAGGTTCGTCAAAGGCTCATGGAAAATGCATGTTACCAAAAATCAGCATGGATTTAAAAACATTTTTATAGCAAAATAAATGCATACTTTAAGCCCATATTTCTATGAACTTTCTGAAGCATTCTTGTGTGTTTGGAGCTGGCGATGAGGACAGGGAGGACAGGAAGGATAGAGAGGGAGGAAGTCCGGGGATGACGCCAGAAGGGAATGACCCTGGCGGGGCTGCGTGGAGACCACTGGAAGTTAGCATGTGAGGTGAGGAAGGGTGTCCTGGGCAGTAGAACAGCATGAACAAGAGGCTTCCCCAGTCGTGGCACCTCTCGGGGATAGCGTCCGTCTCTGCCGTGGGTGAAAGGACCCTGTGAGTATATGGCGAGAGAGAAGCAAGAGCCGCTTTCTGAAGGGGTCTTGAGGTTTATTCCTGACAGTGGAACTTAGTGCTGAGGAAAAGGGAATCTGACGTGTGGAGAGAACTCACCAAGAGTCTCAAGTCTGTGGGCCACATCTAGTGATTGTGGTAATAATTACGTACAGACATTTTGCTCTGTAGTTAGAGTCATGCGGTGTTGCCTAGTTAGCTAACACTTCTCTTCTCCACTGTCCTAAGAATGTCTGAAATACCTGGTGGGCAGCCTTCCCACAGTAATAAAGCTGATTAAAGAACATCACGGATAATTCTAAGGCTGTGTGGAAAGGCAGAACATTGCCTATTCTTCAGGTCAACGAAGTATGGCTTTGGGAGTACTGGTCCACCCTGCAGGGGCTGGTCATGGCTCTTCCCCAGGCTTCTCTCAGTGTGGGCACACCCAACACTCACCCCTAATCTCTGAGCTTGCCCCACTTTCCATTCTTTGCATGGCATAGCCACTAGATAGACTCAGCTAGCCACACTGACACTGCTTTATCTCCGATCTATAGCTAGCATCATCCAACACTCAAAGACTTCTTCAGGGTGGGAACTGACGGATTTAGTTTTGCTTACAGTTTCCATTGTTTTCTCTCCTTTTTCATACTTTTTCCTTTTCCTGTTTTAGAGTCATATCGCTTTTCCATATGGCCTCTCTGTGGAGCAGGTCTGCCATGGACTGTGTGGGACTCTCCTGAATTCCAGCCAAGATGAATGTATTAGCAATGCTTTTCTGAAAGGGGTACGGAGCATGGGCTGCAGTGCAGAAAGCTGGGAACAGAGGTGCAGGGTGCAATGTTCAATAGGATGTATATATATATATTAGAGACCTTAGCAGCACTGTTCATAACAGAAAACCTGGAAGTAACCCAAATAGCCTTTAGGGAAGGGGATGACTCATGATGGCATAATCACACAATGGAATATTGTATAGCTGTCAGAAGGATGGATTACAGTCCCACCCAGCAGTATAAATGAAATGACCATATAATATTAATTATAAGAAATCATTCCCAAAGTTTACATACAGCTTGATATATTTTTATAATGTTAAAAACAATAAAAATAAACATTTGGAAAATACAAATAAGGTAAGAAAAATCATAAAAATGAAGTCAGGTGGGGGCCAGCAAACATGGTAGTTAAGGTGCCGAACTCCCATATAGACTGACCATGGTTCAAGTCCTGGACCTAGTAGTTTGAAAAGCACACTGGGCACAAGTATGCACATGCCCAAAATCCTGAGGGGAAAATAGAGGAGAAAGGATTGCAGTGTGGCTAGACTCTCTGGGGATGATTTCTCACTTTCTTTTTCTTTTCTTTTCCTTTTTGAGAGGTTTTTGCTATAGGGCATGTGTGCTCGCCAGAAAGACAGAGAGACAGAAAGTGAGAAATCACCCCGTCGGGGGATGGCCACACCGCAGTCCCTTCTCCTTCATTCTTCTCTTGGGATCCTGGGCACGTACACACACTTGAGCCCAGCATGAGTTTAAGCTATCAGGTCTGGGACTCGAACCGTGGTTGACTACATGGAAGTCCAGCAACATAGTCATTAGGTCAGCTTCTGGTCCCGATTTCTCACTTCCCCTCTGTCTCTATCGGTTGAGCACGTGTACCTATGGCAAAAACCTAAAAAAAAAAAAAACAATAGAAAAAAGAAGTTAAGGAATGAATGAAACAAGATTTTGAGTGATGGTGAAGAAAACAGAAGAATGAGAGAGTGAAAGTAATTAGGTATATATCAAAGCTCTAGTTTTTATTTCATTTATTTTTTAAAAATAAGCTTTTAGTTAATTTTTTTCAATTAGAGAAACAGAGAGAACAGAGACAGAGATGCCCCAATGAAGTCTTCATGCCAAGATCCACCCCCCGCATACCCATAGCAGCTCATGGGCATTCGTGCACACTTGGTACCCTCAGGAAGGTCTTAGGATCAAACCCAGGACCTTTCCCATGTGAGACTCCCACATGAGGTTGCAGTTCCACTGTGCCAACACCTGCCCACTTTTTATTTTAAATTATGGGTTCATGTATGCTTACTATACATTTTAAAATAATTGAAAACTGTTAATTGCATAAAACAGGGTCAGTTTGAACCAATGATAAGAGCAGGTCATGAACCAAGAATGTTAGTAAACTGACTCTGTGTGCCTGAGCCCCCAAATCAAATACAACCACTGAGGTCATTCAGGAGATAAAAGGAAGGTGTGATATTTATGGTATGAATTGTTTTGAGAATTAAATGAGGCAAGCTGTGTAGAGTATGAATTTCTAAGTACCAAGTAGGCTGTGAAAATATGATTACATTTCCTTATTTTCCTTAAATTAACGGAAATTTGACTCTGAGTTTTAAAGGACTTCCACTTAAGTTGTCAGTAGGGTTTACTCCTTCTACAACCTGCTCCCCCACCAAGGTTGAGTCAAGGATCTTCCATAGCAGGGGAGAGTCGGGGTGATCCTGCTGGTCACTAATGAGAAGTCTGTTACCCTGGTCTGGGGGACCCCTTAGGCTGTGATAACTTCAGTTTCCTAGCTGCTTTGGGAATGGGGATGAGTCTTTGGCGAGCCTGGGAACCACGGTCCTGAAAATTCGACTTTGTTGGGTAAAACAGCACAGCCTTTCCTTCTGCGGCCTTGCCAGCTGGATCAGATTTTAGTTAATGCATAGCTCTCCTGCTCTTCACACTTCTAGGGACCTTGTCTTCCTTCTTGTTCACGGGGTCATCTCCCTTGCCTCTATAATACCTGCCACATTCTTGCTATGGTTGGTCCCAACCAAAACGCGTGTGGAAGTTAGCTGCTATGATAAAAGTACTAATTGTGAAACCTAGAGAGGTGGCTAGGTCATAGGGCATGGATTCCCGTCTGTCCTGGCCTCATTATCACAAGTGCCGCTGTTATGAAGTGAGTTCTTTCTGGATTTCTTGCCCTCATGCCCTGGGATGTCCCCTGGCTTGTTTGGAAGAAGAAGGCCCTTGTCAGATTCCTGAACCAAGCGAGCCCTTGGACTTCTGAGCCTCCAGAACCACAAGTTAAATAGCTTTTTTTAAAAAAATGAATTACCCAGTCTGTGGTATTAACAGCAACACAAAACAGACTAAGACAATTTTCTTTAATGAATTTAATTTTTTTTTCAAAAAGATAGAAAAATATTGACTTCACACAGCTTCTACTTTATGCTTGAAAACATACCAAAGGCAAGAACTATTCCATAGAAATGGAAAAAGAAAAATTGTACGGAGAAGAAATGCAAATATTACAGTAAATTTTCCTTCTCATATGTTCGGCCCTGGTCAGTGGGACATTCGATCTTCATGAAATACTTTAGACCTGCCTCTACTCTAAATCAATAATGAGAAATACGGGGGCCAGCAGGTGGTGTGGTGGTTCAGGCACTGGGCTCCCACATGGCTTACCACTGTTCAAGTCCTGGACCTGGCAGATTGCTTTCTCATTTTCTCTCTCTGTAGTCAAATTAAAAGATACTACTAAGAAATAAAATTAAATAAATAATTCTTTGGGGGAAAAAAGAAAGAAAAGAAGAGACAAAGAAAGGAAAAAATGACTGGCTTTTGCTTCCCTATTTGGCTCAGGAAATCTTTTCCTGAAAACATGTAAGGAATCTCAGCTGGGCACAGTAGAGAAACCTGCGGTCATGTTTGCTTTCTCCCACACAGCAAAACTGGGGCTCCGGCACCCAGAAGACTGTGAATATACAGGAGGCATTCCACGAAAATTTCCTGAATGCCAGTTGTGAAATAGGAGGTGAGAAAATACCACTTTTTTTTTTTCCTCTGGGAAAGAAAAGAAAGAACCTTTCTTGGACAAAGGCAGAAACATTAGAACATGCTCTAGAAGTGGCCTCTGTCTTCATGGGGCTGGTAGAGTTCAGGTCATTTCCTGTTTGTAGTCTGAAACATGCCAGGCGTTCTCCAGCCCAATACGAGGTGCACTTCCTGGAGTGCCCATGGAGCACCCCGACGTCCTCTAGACAGCCAGCATCTCCCCGCCCACCTCCCACATAGGCATGTAGAAACAGCCCCGCGCTCAGACTGAACCATGAATCAATCTTCATTGATTCATGGAAGCAAAGCAAGGCACTCTTTAAAGAACAATACTTTAATCTGAGAAAAGTCATTCTAGATGACAAACTGGCCACTCAGGACACACTCTCTTTGCCTCATGGCGGTTGCATGAAGGTAAGGCCTATCAGTTGCCGGCTTCTCCTGAGGGGGCAGCAGAACCCGGCCTGATGTCCAGATGGCCCTTCCATCACTGGGTGTTGCAACAACATAAAAAGAAACCTTGTTTTGTGTTGGCTAATGTGAAAATGGATCTCTGTTGTGGAGATAAATATAGACACCTTATCAGGTTACTAATCTGCACTGAATGTGGGCCTCAAAGGAAAGTCATAATCGTGCTTGTCATATCTGTCTTCAAAGGCTGTCACAAACAGAGCCAAAGAATGACAAAGGCACCTGCCTCCACCTTTATCGGCTTTCCTTTATGTACTTTCTTTGTCTTTGAAAATGATATCAGCCGATTTCATAATAATTTCATGATGATACCAAACAAATAGCGACTTCTGATCTGATTCGCCACAAACCTCTTATCAGCGTGTGTACGTTTTCATACAGCTAGAGAATTAAAGCAATTGAAAATTCATCCATTTTTATCTGCGGTCAATTTTAAATGTTCTTGAATGAATAAGTAAATGTATACACTCAGTTATCTTAAACTCCCTCAAAGCTGTTTAAAACTCTTTTTTTTTTTTAAGACTTACATAAAAAGTCTCCATGATTTCAATTAATAATCCGTTTCAAATTCATTTTAAAAATTGAATCTTTTTCTCTGTTTAAAGATCCAAAATAGTGGATTATTGTATGTCACATACAACTATTTGGTATTTTAAAATTAATACTATTTAATAATTTAAATTTACTAAACTACATTCTGGGCTTGTCACTTGACTATCTTTTTGCCTTTTTTCCTTGATCTAACTTTTCAAAACTGTGTCTCTTCCGAATAAATAGTATTTTCTGATATTTGTAACTTTTAGACTAGATCTCAGTCTTCTAATACTAACATACCACTTGTGAGTATAATAGAATGACAGATAACTTTTCCTATGAGATTCAGAATCATTCACTTAAAAATATGTTTAATATTAACATTTTAAAACTCATTTCTAAGTTATAGAAAATGTGATATTTTGGGCATAATGATTATCTTAAAATGTAGGTAGAAATATTTGATTAATGATTGAAAATACTTGACTATTTCTATTTTGGTATTATGCATGGCTAATGATCATTTCTATCAGTGCAAAGTGGTTCTTTAGTGGAAGATATTGTTTCCTTTATTCTTTATCTAATCACACAATCTCCAAACAGCTTTTTCTACTAAAACAAAATTCTCGTGGTGGAATGGTTTTAGATTTCCCAAACGTTGCAAAGATTGTGAAGAAATGCCTCATCGCCCCGTCTAATCCATCCCTCTGTTTTTAGATAGGCTGTTGCAGGAGGGCCCTGCGGAGGCCAGCCTTTTTGACACAGGGTCTCACTAAGTTGCCCTGACCGGCCCCAAACTTGGGATCCCCTGCCTCAGGCTCCTGAGCTGCTCAGAGTATAGGTATGTGCCAGCCTCTTAGGTTGGACTGGGACTCAAACCCAGGCCTCCATGTGTCCCAGCCTGTGGAGCTCAGCATCTCAGCAGTGCGTACCACAGGGCCGGGGCTAGTTTCCCTTCTAGCAACATCTTGTATTAACATAGTACATTTGTTACAATTAACAATCCAGTATCCTTATATTATTATCACTCAAGCCCATATTTTGTTCAAACGTCATTCATTTTCACCTGATGTTCCTTTTTTTGGTGTTTAGAATGCCATCCAGGATGCAGCTTTACATTTAGTCATGTCTCCTATGAGGCAAATGGGTTGTGAATGGCATACCACACCTGAGTGAGAAAAAGGTGTTAGAAAAGGCATGACGTATCGTTTCTACGTTTTTGTATGCAAAAATGCAAAAATGCAAAAATGCTCCATTCTGACCCGTACCACATGGATGGTTTTTGTTTCCTCCCACGTACATCTGTGAATTCCTGTTCCAACAGCTAGAGGTCTGGCTCCCACTGCTCACAATCCATTTACCTAAATGCGAATTCCAGCATGCATGTAGAGCAGAATCCAAATCTTCTCCCATGCTCTCGTGGGAAGCAGCGCCACTCACTGAGGTCTGCCCAGCTCTTACGTTCCGTTTGTCCTTAGTCTTCTGGACGCTTCATTCCCAAGGCTACTTAGCTCAGCAGCATTTCCAACCACCCTCCACTGAGTCGTTCCATGCGCTTACACAGATGATGCTGAGACATTCTGCCTTCCATGCGGGGACCCCTGATGTCCTACGTGGTATTATTAAGCTTCACTTGAGTTGAAACATTCTCTGGGCTTGGTCCAGAACCGCAGTTCCACACAGAGCAGTTTTACTGCCCTAAGATGTTACCGGTGCTTCGCCTTCCCCTCCCTGAACGTCTCACAAATACGGACCTACTTATTGTCTCTATACTGTCACCTTTTCCAGAATGTCATCTCACTGAAATCATAAGCTATATAGTCTGTTCAAACGGATTTTTCTTTTTCCATGGAAAAGCACCTTTAAGGTTCATCCGTATTTCAGGAGCTTGATAGCTCATTTTTTTCTGAGACTGAATACACCATTGCTTGGATATGTCATGGTTTGCTTAAGTAGTGCCATGGATATTTGTATTATACTTTAGGCTGTCATTACCAATGACAGACATATTGGTTTCTTTCAGCTTTTGACAATTATGAATAAAGCCACAATAAATATTCATATGCAGACGTTTGACCTCACTTTTCAAATCAGGTGGTGAATATCCAAGAGGGTTATTGCTAGATCATCTGGCTCTGTTTAGCTTCGAATAAAATGCCAAACTAACTTCCAAGTGGCTTTTTTACATTTCTGCCAGAATGAACAAGAGCCCCTGTTGTTCCAGCCCTCATCAGGATTTGGCGTTGTCGGTGTTTGAGATTTGGGCTATTCTGGTGGGCATCTACGGTATCTCAAATGTTGTGTTAATTCACAACTACCTAATGACACGCTATGTTACGTCTCTTCATCCTCTTATTGGTCATCTGTGCGTCTTCTTTGCTGAGGTGGCTGTTCAGATATTTTGCTTGTTTTCTCAGTCAGGTTGTTTTCTTACTGATGAGTTTGAAGATTTCTCTGAATATTTTGGATGAGAGTCCTTTATCAGATATCTATTTTGCAAAGATGTTTTCCCCACTCTTTGGCCTGTCTTTTCATCTTCTTGACAGTGTCTTCACAGAGAGAAGATTTTCATTTTAATAAAGTTCAGTTTAAAAGTTTTGTTTTCATGGTTCATGCTTTTGGCATTATATGTAAAAACTCTTTACCAAACCAAGGTCATGTATATTTTCTTCTAGAAGTTCTATAGTTAACTCATCTTGCATTTAGGTTTATAATCTATCCTGCACTTGTGTGTGTGTGAAAGGTAGAGATCTGTTTGTAGGTCAGGTTTTTGCATATTTCAACAAATCGGATATTTATATGGATCTAGCATCACTTGTTGCCAAGTCTGTCCTTTGTCCATTGAATGGCCTCTGCTCATTTGTCAAAGACTGGCTGACTACATTCATGGAGGTCAAGTTCCATGCTCTCTAATTTTTTCCTGTTGATCTGTAGTAGCCTGCTGTCTGGGTTACTGTGGATCAGAGTAAGTCCTGAAGTCAGGCAACGACAGTGCTCCAGTTTTGTTATTCTAGAGGTGTGTTGGCTATTTTGGGTCTTTTGCCTTTCTACATAGATTTTACTATCAGTTTCTTGATATGTGCAAAATAACTGGAATTTTAATTGAGATCATATAAAACTAGTTATATGAGTAATTAATTAATTATACTGAGTATATTAGCTCAGTGGCCAATGTTCCCAGGTTTAGGCTAGGCCCTGATGGAAGAATCGAGGTGGCTGATTCTTATTTTCTATACACTCAGCAAGTTCTATGTCTACAAGTTAACATGCTAATTGCACAGAACTGGCTTTTATGCAGCTCAGTAAGAACTAGAAAGTTAGGACAAAGTTCTGTTATTTACTACCAGTCAGCTAGGTAAGTTTAAGAGTTTCCAGAGCCAGTTAGGATTTAAAAAATTCCAAATGATTCATCTCTTATCAGAGTGGAATATGCTTTTAAAATTTCTTATACTGTTGCTATATGGTTAGAGACATATCTATATCTATCTGTCTATACTTTGAAAAACCAAGGGTCCTTTTATCAACTCTATAAATAGGTTTAGAAAAATTATCAACCCTCTGAAGCATGCACAGTATCAGTCCGCAAGCTTTTTTATTAAGAGTGTCATAGTGATGAAATATCTGATAGCCGTGAGTATTCAGCCTGGAATATAACGGTTGCATTTCCATTTGATGAATGTCCTTGTACCCATGGTCTTTTGAACCTTGCCTTAAAGTCTAATGCTACTCATAAGCCGAGGGTTGGAGAGTGAAGCCTGGCTCTTCATGACACATACTAAATTATGTAAAGGGTCTGCTTTGGATCATATGTACTGTTAAGTATGTTTCCTAATCCCATTTTGATAAGGCTCAGTGAACGAACAGGCTCTTTAGTGCACGCACAGATAACGACAAGAGATTTCATGTTCTGTGTCCAGCACTCTGCAAACTCAGACTCGAGGTGATCCGTGCAAAGCTCTCCTTTGAAGCAGGCTCTCACTTCAGTACTGGCCTCTGATGCTCTCGCTCCATCAGTTTTCCCCAGACTTTGGCCATTCTAATTCTTACCAGAAACCCTCATTTCTCCCACTAATGGAAAATTTTCAAATTTTTCATTTCTTTATCTTTTAAAAAGACATTTTCCTAATCTATCTCAGGAATAACTCCATGCTTTTTAATTTTTTGAATTTGCTAGAGGGTGTATGCACTCAACAGACAGAGGCAGAGAAAGCGAGACAACGAGAGGAAAAGTGAGAGAGCACCTCCCAGGGGAATGGCCAAGTGACAATCCCTTCTCCTCCGTTCTCCTCTCCAGATGTTGGACATGCACACACACGTGCCTGGCATGTTGTTCAAGCCCTCGGATTTGAACTGTACACTCAGCCATGTGGGATCCAGTCTGTAACCCACCACAGCACCTGCGTCCTCATCATACCTTACCTTCTGTACATGCTCGTGCAGACTGTCTCAGCTTTTTGGTGCTCTGGAGCCCATTCTCTATTTCTTCTTTCACGTTTGTTGTATTTTCTCATTTTTGTGGGGTAGGAGGATATGACAAACTGGTGGGACAACGATAAACTTTGAAGGGACGAAGCTTAGGAGTCTTAATTCTTTAGGCCACTAACATCTTGTACAGCTGAATCACAAGTTAAGCTAAGTTTCTTACTTATTTTAGCATGCATAGTGAATCTCCCTACTCTAAGGCTGCTTATTGCAGTCAGTATAGTGGGCATTCATGATTAGAATATTTCTCGGGGCTGTGATTTCTTCTCATTTTCATACTACAATTCAGAGACTAAGCTAGATATCCATCTGGGCTCAAATTTTTATGTGTTGCTCAATACGGAGCTTATCTTTGGATATATAGAAAAGTAAAATTTTATTTCTGTTGACAAAACAAATAAACATGAACAAATAAATCAAAGAACTGGAAAAACCAAGTGACTTTTGTTCTGACTTCCAACTTTAGAATTAAGGTCAGCATTACATTTTCAGCCAAGGCATACTTAGAAGTGTTTAAATGATGGGAAGTTAAAAGATGAAAAACACTAATTCTGAGCTTTATATTTGGGGGGAAAAAACTCTAGATTTAGAAATCTGTCTGTTGATCTTAGCCCACATTCTTTCCTTTGTAACAATAGGTTTGGGTTGGTTTAAGTGTCTGTCAAAAGTCCTCTTGTACAAGGCAGTCATGTTTCGGCAATTAAGAGATTTCTTACCGCCAGATCTGGAATGGCTACTCCACCATCCTTTAAAAAAATAAAAAATCTTGATTATTATGTTGCACTCCAAAAGAAATTATCATGGATCCTTTTTTTTGGATAGATTTGCTTATCTTATTGCTAAAATAAAGTATATCAAAACCTAGTGAGTTTCAGCTCCTGAACTCAAGGAAAAGGTGGAAATTGCAAATGACACACCCTGTGATTATTTGTGGGAGGAACTTAACCTTCTTGTGAGAAAGACCTTAAGCCAAGGGGGAAAATGGAAACAAACATGTTATTTGGTATCACGTATCTGATAAATGAACAATAATGGCAACTAGAATTTGGAGAACATTATGCTATGTATACAACTCACTCAAAAAACATGGGTTCAAAGTTTGGAACCCATTTCAAACTTTTTCCTATTCAACATAATTTACTTTTGGCAAAGCCACATTTCCCATTCTTCAGAAGATTCCTTTGAGAAATTTATCCTGAAGGATGGAAAAGCCTTGTAGACATTGACAAATAACATTGATAACTTTTGTGGGAAGGGACCATGATTGGGTAAGTAAATCAGAAACCAAGTGAATTTTGAATGATGGAGCTGAGTCAGGGTTTATTTTCCCTTTTACTCTTTTATATGATGATAAAAAATATGAGTTATGTCTGAAAGACTAAGACAACAGTAAAGAAGAAAGTAAAGAGCTTGTGAGAGAGGCTCTTACAGAAACGGTTTACTTGTTTAGAGTTCTGGTAACTAATGCAAACTCCAAAAGGCATTGACCAGTGTAGACCTGGAACGTATCGCTGAAAAGGAAGCTTGAAGCCATCTTTACAAGGATCCAGGAGAGATGATTTTATGAGTCCAGATATCAAGTAAAAGGGAATGGATAATGTCACACAGAGCAAAGTGGTCAGTCTTTGGGAAGAAGCAAAAGGAAGATGAAGAACTACAGAAAAGTTTACAAATAAGGGAATGAAAAACACTCCTTTTATGCTAAGTGTCATGCTAAGCATATGGCATTGGGTGGATATAACTCTTCCATGGTGTTGTACTGATGGGGCAGTTGGTGAACAAACCCATGGAAGCCATGGGGCCCTCAGATGCATTTGGGTGTAAGTTTACTCCTCTTCTGGGTGTAAATCCCTTCTTCTGTTCTTACACTTGTAATCATCAAGAGGGTAAAACTTAGTAGTGGGGCAGTGAGGATTTAGAATCTTCATCTCCAATTTGAAGTCCATGATCTTTAAAATCTCCTGCTAAAACAGGACCAGCTGTTTGGAAAAGAATCAAAGTCAAAGAGTAGATCGCTGGAGCCTCATCTCACCAGTCCTGCACAGTGATGAGAGGCACCATTTCAGAGGGGAGAGCATGCTCCATAGTCTCTTGAGATTTTCTATATTTCAAGACTTGCTGTATTCTTGGTTTTGATAACACTGGTTGGGAGTTAGACTCCTTTTCTAATTAGAAAAACTTTGTTACTCTTTCTATACATGTGTTTTAAAATATGTGAAAATACACTGTTACTAAAGGTTCTCATTTACATTTTCTGATCTCTAGAAAATATCTCTTGTTTTTGACTGTTCAGCACTATCCTTTTCATGGATAGTGAAATGGCTTTTCTCCCATCTAGTATGACTGCTAGGACTACCAGTCAATATTACACTGATTTGGTCACAGAAATGGGTGTGGAGGCCAGCAGGTGGCATGGTGGTTAAGGTGTTGGACTCCTACTTGGCTGACCACAGTTCGAGTCCTGAACCCTGTGGATTGAAACTCATGCCAGGAACATGTGCGTGTACACCCAAAATACCAAGAGGAAAATGGAAGACAAGGGATTGTAGCATGGCCATCCCCTCAGGGGAGTGATTTCTCACTTTCTGTCTCCCTGTCTCCCTGTCTCTCCAGCAAGCACACGTGCCCTATAGCAAAAATCTCAAACAAACAAACAAAAAATAAAATGCGTGTGGCCTAGACCATACATCTTTTTAAAAAATTCTATTGTTTTAGTTAATTAACCCAAAGGGAGACAAGTGATCCAAAGCAGGATCCTCTCCAATAGGCCTCCTTTGGAGGTAGGAGCATATTTAAATAATAGTGCCTGGCACATCTTGCGTCTGTTAGCCTATCATTCCACTGATATGACAAAGACCTGCACTGAACATTAGCTTACACCCGAAGGAAATTTATTAACCAGTCATATAAAAGTCTCAGCTCTATGGTAACCCTCCTCAGCTAGGTCGTTAAAGGCTCGAGCCCACTCTGCCTTGTTAACCTGCCTTGTTAAACATAGACTTTTTCCTGTCTCACAGTCCAAGATGAGCACTCCCCCCTGCATCTGCATTAGCCAGTAGGAGGGAACAGAGAGGCAAAGGGAGGTCCCACCCCGTCCCTGTAAAGGCATAAATAGAAGATGTTCATGCCACCACTGTTGAGGTCATACTGGCCATGACATGCCTACGTGACCACTCCTTGTTACAGATCCCAAGATGGCATCATGAGGTCTCCCAGTGCATGCTGGGTATGCACATGCATGCCCGCCCTCCTGGCTGGCTGGGGCTAGGGGTAAACTGCTATGAGAAGACCCTGCTGGAGGGTTTTCTCACAGAAGGAGAAATAAATACTAGGTGGTCAGGAAAGTCATGATGTTGTTTTTCTATGCAAAAATGCATCATGACTTTTCCGACAACTCAATAAATAAACTTGAAAAGAGGGACCAGTGGATGATGTAAAGATTACATCCCTGGGCCCCCATATAGTCAGCCATGGTTTGAGTCTCAGACCCGGCAGCTTAAAACTCATGCCAGGCTCATGTGTATGTTAATCCAAAATCCCAAGAGGAGAATGGAGGAGAAGGGATCGCAGCATGACCATCCCTCTAGGGGGTGATTTCTCACTTTCTGTCTCTCTGTTTCTCTGGCAAGTGTGCACACCCTATAGCAAAAATCTCTCTTAAATAAATAAAAAAAGAGAGTATAGCATCCTTTTAAAAATAGAATGTTTTACATTTAGAATTGTATTATTTTTGTCTTATTTTTTTAAAAAATTAGATGAAGATTATGTATCCTAGGTCTTTCTTTTAAATAATTATTTTATTTTATCTACTATTATTATTATTTTAATTAGGCCAGAGAGAGAGAGAGCGAGGGAAAGTGAGAAAGCAAGCTTCCAGGTCCAGGACTCAAACTATAGTCAGTCATGTGGGAGGGAGTCCAGCACCCTAACCACCAAGCTACCTGTTGACCCCTATAGTAAAGCTTAATATTATATAAGTGAGACATACCCTTCTCAGGGAACTTCATGCAGGCACGCACATGACTTCTCGTCGATGTGAATCCTGACCCCTCATCGAGGAATTGTCTTGTGTCCCCAGGTAGTTACTGTTTAGGCTCTGCAGCCTCCAGGCAGTTATACAGAGATGCTTTGTGACCACACGCATGGTGGAAGTTCTTCATTTACTGTCCTTCACTCCTCTAGGGTTTGTCATCCACCCATGATCTCTCCCGTGTGTATTTATCTACTTACTATAATTATAAACCCCTGTATTTTTATTTTTCAGGTTAAGTAATGCATTACTATCTTTAATCATTTTGCTTTTTAAGTTGACCCAGACCCACCCAGCTTGAGTATCCGTTTTCATCCTTAGACATGAATTCTGCTGCTGTTGATATTTAGTTTAACATCTGGAGGTGTTAATGTAGGGTTCTTTATTAATCTAGCTTCTATTGCTGAATTCACTTTCGTATAGTTGAAGTTTTTTATTTTTTTTTAAGAGATATTTTTGCTATAGGATGTGTGTGCTAGCCAGAGAGACACAAAAGTGAGAAGTCACCCTCCCCGCCCCCATGGGGGATGGCCATGCCGCAATCCCTTCTTCTCCATTCTCCTCTCAGAATTTTGGGCAAGCATGCACATTTGCTCAGCGTGACTTTCAAGCTTCCAGGTCTGGGACTTGAACCCTGGTACAGCATATGGGAGTCCAATGACATAACCAGTACGCCATCGGCTGGCCCCAGTCTATCTGAAGTTTGAATTATTAGTAGGATACACAAGTGGAGATGCCCAACAGGCTGTTGGACATCAGGAAGGAGTTCAGACTGGAGCTGTTGCCTTGAAAACCACCAACAATTAATAAATTGGTGATCGTGGGAGCCGATGGTAGGCGAGCTTGCCAAGTGTGTCTGAGCGAGCTGCCATCTACTGCATCAATGTGATGGAGACGGCAGTAACTAGACGACAGTGACAGCGAGAACAAGTACGGAGGTCACCTGAAGTTACAAAGGTAGTACGTTCCTACTGGGGATAGTTTAAAAGCCGAACAGTGAGAGGAGGCGCACGTTACCTGCTGCCCGGCGCGTAGCAGACTGGGCTGGACTTCGCGTTCCCTGGTGCATTCGCCCTCTCTGCTGCTTGTTCCAAATTTCTCACTGAATGTCAGCTTTCAGAGTAGACCTTAAAAAAAGTCTGCTTGTAATTTTTCTGTGTTGATCCAAATACAGTCTACATTTAACTCCTCACAAAGAATCCAATATTAAAATGTGCAGGACTTAAACCAAATATCAACAGCAGAACTTACCTCTGAGAGCTGAAAGAAAACGTTCCCGGCCCGTCTGTGAAATGCTCTCTTTTACTGCTCCTGGTGGAACGGCGCGGCTCAGGTGCTCAATGACTCTGCATTTAGTGATGTTCCAGAAGCATGAGGACGAGGGGCCAAATGTTTCATGGAAATTTCCTCCACCGCAGGCCCCCCACACAGAGTCGTTAACCACGGCCAGGATCCATTTCGTGCCTGTATTTCTCTCCTCTTGGGCAGGGAGGGTTGTAAATGGATTATGTCACACAGGATTGAGGAACTTGAGGTTGGAGAGCACAAGTTCAGAGCGCACACAGGATAAGGCGCTCCTGCAGAATATTACCTAGTGGCAGGGTTAAAAAAATCACCAGAACATGTGTTTTTAGTCACGTGACCAGAAAACATAAAGTTTTTGAAAGGGAGACAGCATATCCGCCTCAGAGGAATTCACAGAATTCTTGGGTGGGTTGTCATTCTTAGCTGAGCTGAGGGATCAGGGTGGCAGAGGGTGGCCTTCGGTTGAATCAGTGTTCCAGCTCAGACCTCCTAGTGAGCTGTGGCAACAGTCAGTGAGTTGTCCCTGTGGTCCCTCGTAACGCTGCTATGCAGCCTTACAAGATATTTGTAATTATAGACGACACCACATGCCTGGAACAGTTCCAAGTGTTCAGTAAGTACTGAACACTATTTAACCTTCCAAATGTACTTCTAAGTTATGCATCACTGTAACTTCCATTTATCAGGTGAGAAGACTGAGCTACCAAGAAGAGGCTATGAAGCTGCCTCAATTCACGCCCGTCCCTGAGCAACTACTGGGCTGTCAGGAAAGTCATTTCACGTATTTCTATGCTTTTCTATGCAAAAATGCAACGTGACTTCCCCAACAACCCAATAAATGCTATCATGACTCATTCAGCTTCTTTTCGAAGAAGTGAACATGGAGAAGTGAACTCTGCTTGAGAACAGCTATGAAATAGTCCGTTAAGCTAAGCTTTGGCTCAGTCAGTTTTTAGCTCAGTCTACTCTTTTTATTTTTATTTATTTTTTAAGAGGTTTTTGCTATAGGGTGTGTGTGCTTGCCAGAAAGACAGAGAGAGATAGAGAGACAGAAAGCAAGAAATCACCCCCCCAGGGGGGATGACCACACCGCAATCCCTTCTCCTCCATTCTCCTATTGGGATTTTGGGTATGCATGCACATGCACATGCACCCGGTGTGAGTTTTAAGCCACCGGGTCCGGGACACAAACCGCCATCGACTACATGGGAGTCCAGCAACATAGCCATTACGCTAACTGCTGGTCCTAACATATAGTATCTTAAAGATATGTCATTATTTCATAATTATCCATTTGATCTAAAAATCTTAACCAATTGAGTAAAAAAGCTACATAGCATCAAATTTATTTTTAAAAAATTTAGGAGAGCTTCTAAATGTGACAGGCAGAGTATAATGCGTCAACTCCATTTTAACATCTACACAATTAATAAGAAAACCTGTTACTCACGGAGTTGCCTGCCAGTGTATTAATAACCCTAATAACATTTATCATTTTGTGAACTCTTTCACAATGATTCTGGGGACCAATTGCTGCTATGCCTAATGCAATGAATGGCTAAAACATCTGTTACTCCTCTTTTTAAGTTGGCCTATACATAAACTGCCTATCAACCATAACCCGGCCTCCATCCACTGCACTGTGCATGTCACTGGAAACTGAACTTTTTCCAAGAATTGACTTTGAAGGCTTTCCAACATAAGTGGCCCCTTTAATTGTATATGATTTGAACACAATGTGAATGCTAACACTTTTGTATTCTTTAATGTACTTTACGTTATTGTATAATAAAACATTATTAGACACAACGGCTTCATCTATTATAACCAAAATTTCCCTTACTGTAGCTCATTAGTGGATTTTCTACATCTTTCTCAATGTTTATTTTTCTTCAAAAATAATCATGGCTGGCAGAATAGAAAAAATTATTTCATTTGTTTTTTTTTCTTTTCATTATTTATAAACTCTCTCTCCCTTAATAATGCTAGTTTCACTTGCGTATCATAAATCCCATCCTACTGTGTAATCATATGCATTCTTCTTTAAGAAACAACTGCTTAAAAGAGTTTGTATTATTATTTTCGAAGTGTATTTATTTATTTCTTCCATGAGCAAGAGAGAGACAAACAGGCGGACGGACACAGTACCCTAGCAGGTCCTGATACCTAGGTCCACGCCCAGCCATGGCTTCTGGGATCGCAGGCACGCTTGTGCCTGCTGTGCTCAGGGAGGGTTCCAGGCTTGAACTAGGAACCTTCCCTTGAGCGAATGTTTCACTGCAGCACTAGCAACTGGCCCCTAAAGAATTTTTAAATTCATCCGATGTTGGTATTATGATTTTCAGTCTTTGTCTTCGAATCCCAGTAACGTAATACACATTTGCCAATTTTATCATTTCTGCCAGCATCCCTTCCCCCTTCCTTCTCTTTCTTCTCTCCTCGGTATGTAGACAAGTTATGCTTTATTTAACACATTCTTAACATTAGTCATTTAAGTTTACCTTATTTTTTGCTGCAAAAAATTAACCTCTTTTTTTTTTTTTTTGAGAGATTTTTGCTATAGGACAAATGTGCCCACCAGAGAGAGGAGACAGAGAGACAAAAAGTGAGAAATCTCCTCTCCAGGGGCAATGGCCACACCACAGTCTTTTCTCCATTCTCCTCTCAGGATTTTAGGCATGCATGCACACACACCCAGTGTGAGTTTTAAGCCACTGGATCTAGGACTTGAACTGTGGTCACCTGCATGAGAGTCCAGAGACATAACCTTTATGCCATCTGCTGGTCCCTAGTTAACCTGTTCTTAAACATGCTTTTGCACACTTTCTACGCATATGTCTGTGACTGCTAAGTGCTACGGAGGGCAGGACATTTCCCTGTTTTGGGACAGAGGAGCTGGAATGGGGCTCTCACTGGTGACCAGTGGCTAGTTTCTCATGTTGCCTCCATCTTTCATTTTTGAGAATCCTAAAATGCTATTTGTATTTCGATGCAATGGTACATGAATGTGTATTTGACAAACAATTATCTGGAGAAAAGTTTCATTCCTTCTTTCAGCTCCGACAAGGTGTGTGCAGGGGCTTCACACACGCGGCACAGCTCTTCATGTGTGGATAACACTATTGATACTGTACTAGGAGTAAGGCAGATCATTCGGTCAGATCTTTTTGTTTTCCTTTTCAAGTCAATTTTACTGAGATCCAATTTTAATACTATCAAATGCATGTTTTTAAAGGTACAATTCTCTGAGTTGTTTTTTTTTTTAAGAGTTTTTCGCTATAGGGCATAAGCACTCGCCAGACAGACAGAGAGAGAGACAGAGACAGAAAGCGAGAAATCACCCCCAGGGGGGATGGCCATGCCACAATCCCTTCTCCTCCATTCTGTTCTCGGGGTCTTGGGCACACATGCACTCATGCCCAGCGTGAGTTTTAAGCCACTGGGTCTGGGACTCGAACTGCGGTCAACTACATGGGAGTCCAGCGACATAGCCATTACACTAACTGCTGGTCCCTAGTTCTCTGAGTGCAGTGAATGTTCACACCAGGTGAGCACACCACGGTCAGTTGTGATCTTCACCCAGCCAAGCTCCCTCTGCTCCTTTTGCAGTCTGCCCTTCCCCAGATGCGCCCCAGACGACCCTGACCTGCTTTCTGCTGATACAGATCACGTTATCAGATCTAGCAGTACATCCCCGCAGTGTCACACAGCAGTCTCCTGAGCTGGGTCTTTTTCTGATACCAGGTCTTCGTCGCTGGAGTCACTCGCGCTGTTGAATGGATCACTAGTTTGCTCTGGTTTGAGTCTATCTTGAGTCTGTTCATGAATTTGCCTGTGGTGGACAGTTGTTTCCAGTCTGGGGCTATTATAAAAAAGCTGTTATGTACATTTGTGTATATGTCTTGATGGGAAAGCTGTTATGTACATTTGTGTATATGTCTTTTTGGATACAGATAATTTCCTTTATTTGGCATAGATAATGAGGAGTAACATAGCTGGCTTATAGGGTGGGCGTATGTTTTACTTCAGATAAAACTGACCGGGAGTTCTCCAAACTGTACTTTTCCCTATGTCCTTTAGTACTTTATCTTCTTAATGTCCTTTAAAAGCAAAAGTTGTTAACTTTGGTGCAGACCAACTTATCAACATTTTTATCAATGGTCTCTAATTTTCATCTCTTTACTAAAGACTCTGCTTCTGGGCTGGCCTGTAGCCTCATTGTTAAGAGAATTGGATCCCGCATGGCTGGTCATGGTTTGAATTCTAGCCTCAAAACCCTGATAGAACGGAGAAATGGAAAAGAGATTGCAGCAAGACCATGCCATGTGGGAAAATGCTTTCTCCCTTCCTCCTCTTTCTGCCTGTCTGCCTCTCTGGTGAAACCACATACCATGTGGCAATTAAACAAGTTATTAAAAAAAAATAAACAAAGAATAAAAGAAAAAAAAACGACGAATCATCTAAGAGGAGATTTTTCTCTTATGGTTTCTTCTAGAGGTTCTATAAGTTTAGCTATAACTTTTATATTTAAATTATTTTCAGTTCATTTCAGTATATGCTGTGAAGTATTGAACACAATTTTTTTTCCCATGTGGATATTCAATTGTTGAGCACTATTTTTCAAAAGACTATTCTTTTTCAATTGAATTGGCATTGCACCTGTGTTGAAAATTAATTGACCAACTATGTGTGGGTTTATTTCTGGACTCCATTGATCTCGATGTGCATCCTTTGGTCAATACAGCACTGTCTTGCTTATATATCCTGAAAATAATCCTTAAAGCTGGGTGGTGTGTCTTCTAAATTCATTCTTTTTCTAAACTGCTTCAAATTTTAGAATTGGCTTGTCCATATTTTTAAAAATGCCTGCTGGAGTTCAGATTTTCTATCTCTGGTTTTCAGAAATCTCATCGATGTACCTTAGTGCTGTGTGTGTGTGTGCGAGTGTGTGTGTGTGAGTGCATGTGTGTGTATGTGTGTGAGTGCATGTGTGTACATGTATGTGACTGTGTACATGTATGAGTGCATGTGTGTATGTGTGAGTGTGTATGGCATGTGTGTATGTGTGAGTGCATCTGTGTGTGAGTGCATGTGTGTATGTGTGAGTGTGTATGTGTGTGAGTGCATGCGTGTATGTGTGAGTGTGTGTGTGTGAGTGTGTGTGTGAGTGTGTGTGTGTGAGTGCATCTGTGTGTGAGTGCCTGTGTGTACATGTGTGTGACTGTGTATATGTGTGAGTACATGTGTGTGAGTACATGTGTGTATGTGTGTGGGTGCATGTGTGTACATGTGTGTGACTGTGTACATGTGTGAGTACATGTGTGTGAGTGCATGTGTGTATGTGTGTGAGTGCATGTGTGTACATGTGTGTGACTGTGCACGTGTGAGAGTACATGTGTGTGTGAGTGTGTGTATGTGTGTGAGTGCATTGTGTATGTGTGTGAGTGTGTGTATGTGTGTGAGTGCATTGTGTGTGTGTGAGTGTGTGTATGTGTGTGAGTGCATGTGTGTGTATGTGTGTGTGTGTGTGTGAGTGCATGTGTGAGTGTGCATGAGTATGTGCGTGAGTGTGAGGGTGCTTGTGCACATTTGTGCAACTTCATCCTACTTTGGATTTCTTGTGTTTCTTGGGTCTGTGATTTATATTTTTCATCAAATTTGGTGAGTTTGTAACCATAATTTCTTCAAATATTTTTCCTGGCCAACCATTCTGGGACTTGCGTTGCACGGTTTAAGACCGTTTAGTATTGCTTGCCAGGTCCCCGAGGTCTCACCCGTGGTCCTCCTCAGCCTCCCTACACCTCTTGGTCACGTGCTTTAAACGGCTTCTGTCGCACGTTATGAATAGATTTCTCTGGCAGTTGCAAATAGGATGTTAAGTCTGTTCAGTGGATTTTTTTTTTATTTAAAGTGTGTATTTTGGTCGTGGACATTTCACTTAATTTTTAAAAGATGATTTATCTCTTTATTATATTCATATTTTTCTTCAAATCCTTGAACGTATTATAAAAGCCATTTCAAGACCATTTCTGCTAATTCCATCATCTCTGTTGTTTTTCATCCTAATTCTATTATGTTTTTCTTATGGTTTAGGTCACATTTTCCTGCTTTGGGACACTTAGTAACTTTTTATTGGATACTGCTGATTGTAAATGGAATATGACTGAAAATCTGAATTTTTGTGCCTTCTAAAAATATGTATTTTGTTCAGAGAGGGGTACAAATTACTAATACTTGCAGATCAACTTGATTTGTTCAAGTCTTATTTTTACACCCGGATTAGTTTAGTCTTTCCACTAAGAAACGCCCCGTATAGGATGTCTGCCATGCCCTGGGGATCCCAGGTTGTCTCCTACCGCCGTTTCTGTACGTTTGAGGATCTTGCGCTCGCATCTTGGGGTCCTTTACCGGCTTCTTCAGCTCCATTCCTTTCATGAGCTACTTCACCCCAGCCAGAGGTGGGGTCACCCACGCACAAGGCACGTGTGACGCTCTTGCTCGGGGTAACAGCTCCTTTTCAAAGCTCTGCCCCCAAATTCCAGCCACCTCGGCCTCCCCCCAACTCTGACCCATCTGTCCTACGTGTTCCACCTGTGCCAAACGCAGGGCAGGGGCTCCCCACGGCCTCCCCTTCCTCTTCCCGGCGGCCTGGCCTGCGCGGTGGCCTGCCCTGCCCGGAGCAGGCAGGCCTAGCTATCCTGCCTTTTCTATTGCTTTCACTGCGAGGGCCGGCCCAGTACCAGGCACTTCATCATTGCTGGGCAGAATGGTAGGCACATTTGATTTTGATAAATTTTTCCACATTTCCCTTTAAAGAGATTGTAGGAATTATCACTTCCGCCCGCACTGAATGATAGCGGGCACTTAGTGCGCTATGGTTTGAGAACGGTTTCATTCAGTGTTTGAATATCTGTCCACTGGGGAGGCCGTACGTGGCACGGTGATGTTATTCTTCATTTATAATTCTCTGACTAAGTTAGGTTATCTTTTTATATGTGTTATCGGCCACTGCTATTTATTTTTCTGTTTGCCTTTTTGAGGCCTTTCACCAATTCCCACTGAGGGGTTTGCCTTCCTTTCATATCTATGCAACTCATTTATTCAACCACTGGGCAAATACGAATTTTATAGCTGCTATGTGCCGGGTCCTGTTCCCAGTGCTGGGCTACAACGGCAGGTTTCCACGTGCTGGTGGAGTTTATGTTCTGATGAGTGATGGGGAGAGAACCACGCTAACACATGTAACACGGCACGTGTTGCTGCGTGCGTATGGACGAGAGTGAGCAGAGGGAGGAGATTCGGCAGTGGGCGGTACTATAAGGGCGGAGGGAGGAGATTCGGCAGTGGGCGGTACTATAAGGGCGGCTTAGAGGACATTCTCTCATTTCATTTTGGTTCGGTTTGGTCTTTAGAGAGAGAGTTTTGCTATAGGGAGTGTGAGCTTACTGGAGAGACAGAGAGACAGAAAGCAAGAGATAATACCCCACCCCCAGGGTAACGGCCGTGCCGCAATCCCTTCTCCTCTATTCTCCTCTTGGGATTTTGGGCACACGTGCACACATGCCCAGTGTGAGTTTTAAGCCTCCAGGTCCGGGGCTTGAACTGCGGAACCGCGGTCAACTATATGGGAGTCCAGCAACATAGCCATTATGCCATCTGCTGGTTCTGAGAGACCCATCTTTAATTTCATTTCATTTTATCTTATTTTATTTTTGCCAGAGGGCCCTCACCTCTTCATGGGGAGTAGCCACACCACAATCTCTTCTCCATCTCTCTCTCTCCTTTCAGGATTTTGGGCATATAAGCACACGTGCCTGGCATGTTTTTCAAGTTGCCTGGGCTGGGGCTTGAACTGGGGTGTCCACCATGTGGGATCCAGCCACCCTAACCACCATACCACCAGATGGCCTGAGAAAGATTCTGTAACAGGCGATATTTATGTGAAGACTTGAACGAACAGGCTGGGGAAGAATGTGCAGTAAGATGAAGGCTCTGCCATGGCTGTGTCTGACTCCCT
>NW_006159808.1:3787288-3792679 GCF_000334495.1 Tupaia belangeri chinensis | reverse complement strand
CCCCACCGCCTCCACTTCCTCTTCCCGGCGGCCTGGCCTGCGCGGTGGCCTGCCCTGCCCGGAGCAGGCAGGCCTAGCTATCCTGCCTTTTCTATTGCTTTCACTGCGAGGGCCGGCCCAGTACCAGGCACTTCATCATTGCTGGGCAGAATGGTAGGCACATTTGATTTTGATAAATTTTTCCACATTTCCCTTTAAAGAGATTGTAGGAATTATCACTTCCGCCCGCACTGAATGATAGCGGGCACTTAGTGCGCTATGGTTTGAGAACGGTTTCATTCAGTGTTTGAATATCTGTCCACTGGGGAGGCCGTACGTGGCACGGTGATGTTATTCTTCATTTATAATTCTCTGACTAAGTTAGGTTATCTTTTTATATGTGTTATCGGCCACTGCTATTTATTTTTCTGTTTGCCTTTTTGAGGCCTTTCACCAATTCCCACTGAGGGGTTTGCCTTCCTTTCATATCTATGCAACTCATTTATTCAACCACTGGGCAAATACGAATTTTATAGCTGCTATGTGCCGGGTCCTGTTCCCAGTGCTGGGCTACAACGGCAGGTTTCCACGTGCTGGTGGAGTTTATGTTCTGATGAGTGATGGGGAGAGAACCACGCTAACACATGTAACACGGCACGTGTTGCTGCGTGCGTATGGACGAGAGGCAGCAGAGGGAGGAGATTCGGCAGTGGGCGGTACTATAAGGGCGGCTTAGAGGACATTCTCTCATTTCATTTTGGTTCGGTTTGGTCTTTAGAGAGAGAGTTTTGCTATAGGGAGTGTGAGCTTACTGGAGAGACAGAGAGACAGAAAGCAAGAGATAATACCCCACCCCCAGGGTAACGGCCGTGCCGCAATCCCTTCTCCTCTATTCTCCTCTTGGGATTTTGGGCACACGTGCACACATGCCCAGTGTGAGTTTTAAGCCTCCAGGTCCGGGGCTTGAACTGCGGTCAACTATGTGGGAGTCCAGCAACATAGCCATTATGCCATCTGCTGGTTCTGAGAGACCCATCTTTAATTTCATTTCATTTTATCTTATTTTATTTTTGCCAGAGGGCCCTCACCTCTTCATGGGGAGTAGCCACACCACAATCTCTTCTCCATCTCTCTCTCTCCTTTCAGGATTTTGGGCATATAAGCACACGTGCCTGGCATGTTTTTCAAGTTGCCTGGGCTGGGGCTTGAACTGGGGTGTCCACCATGTGGGATCCAGCCACCCTAACCACCATACCACCAGATGGCCTGAGAAAGATTCTGTAACAGGCGATATTTATGTGAAGACTTGAACGAACAGGCTGGGGAAGAATGTGCAGTAAGATGAAGGCTCTGCCATGGCTGTGTCTGACTCACTCAAAGATCCGCGCAGATGGCCGGGGTGGGGGCAGGAGCGTGAGGGGGCAGAGTGTGGGTCAGCGACACCACGAGGAAGCGTTTCTAGATTATGTGGAACTTGGCCAGAAATTGAGAATGAATTGCAGCCTCATTTATCTAAGATGGGAAGCCACTGACGGGTGAAGGGCAGCACACGCTCTCTGTAGTAAATTAAAAAACAGAACCAACAAAACAAACAACGCCAACATGTGGAGGAGTGCATGGCAGCGAGCGCCGCATACCTGAGCATCATTAAGGAGCTGAGCTAGTCTGAGGAAGTGCATGCTTTTGCCCTCCCCCAGACTGTCTACAGTGAAGTATGTATGTCTTCACTTTTATCAAGTTTAAAACATAAGCACACTTTGTATCCATACGCTCTTGTAGTTCCTGGAGAAGTTCTCTCCCTACCATGCCTAGACTCGTGTGCAGGACATAAAGTGCCCTGTTCACATGTCGGTCACAGAAAGCAACTACAACCAGTGACAGAAAGTGGGGAGGTGTCTCTGCCCGTCGTGTGTCACGTAGCACACGTGCTAGCCTGGGAAACCAATGACAGCAGCGCTTTGCTGAGCTCATGGGTTTGGAAGTCCCAGTCGAGGGACCACAGCCGGCCAGGGTCTTCTGGCTGGACCTCAGGGCGGGCGAGACAGCAGGTACGAAGCAACGATCTCGGTGTCATTTGTCTTCCCACCCGACGGTCCGAATCTCCTAAAGGCCCCTTCGTCCAGCCTCATAGTTGGGCTAGGTTTACACCCTCTTGAGCCCATCACTTTGAACACGGAAACTTTGCAGGACACACTTGAATCAGAGTGGTAGGTTACAGTTTTTCGGGAGGATATGCCGCTGTCTCTTTTGCTGACCAGAGCTGAGGTTTGAACCGCCATTCAGGGAAAGGAGAAATGGCTTCCTTCTGTGACTGGGCATTCCTCCTGAGTCTGAATTTATAGCACGAAGCTGGGTGAGGGTGGTTTAGGAAGGAAAGCTCCTCACCTGCAAAGGTAGGTGACAAAAATCTTGACCACAGCCTAGACTTTGGAAAGAGAAAAATCTCTTGACAGTACCTTATCTATGACTCATCCACAAATGGGCGAGGTGTTTTAATTTCCTGTGTGATTTTGAAATTAACATAAAAAGTGGTCCCTAGTTACTTACACATTTAGAGCACCTGGTTAAAGCAAAACAAAATATCCCTGGAGGGATATACCCTCAACCCAGATGGTACGGTCAGAGATAAAGTCTCACAGAACATGAGGTCATAATCCAAATTAGAGCGAACACGGGGATGTAATTTACTGCAGAGCAGCAGGCGACAGAGAAGTTTGTCGAACTTCTCTGAATGAAATGGTAATGAATATGAAATAGTACGCTTAAATAATGGCAGATAGAAAGCAAAAAAAAATCGTGATGTGAACTTGTTGGTAACAGTGGAGAGTGAAAGAAATTAAGTTTTGGGTATACTCGGAAGGTAGAATTGGCTAACACATTGGATTTGAGGCATGGGAAAAAGGACATCCCAGATTTAGGGCTTGGATTTTGGTCTGAATAAATGGAATAATAGACATGAAAGCGAAAATCATTATGACCAACAATAGAAAATGATTTTTTATTAGGAAGACATCATGAGTACTTTAAACTTGTACATACATATAATCAGAGCATCTGAGTGCATGACGAAAGTGACAGAATGACAAAATTATTGACGGACCCCCCTTCATAGTGTGGAATGTTTAAGAAACTTCCCAGAGTAATTGACAAAGCAAACAGATCATGTAAAAGCATAAATTATTTCAATAGCACATTAAAAAGTTTGGCCTCGCCAACACATATTAAGTTCCTGCGTTCAAAAGTTAGTAAATACATGTTTTATGCACCTATGTCCTATATATAAAAATTGAGCTGATATTGAACACAACATCCAAAGTGAAAAATAGATTTTTAAGAGGACATCTTGTGTCTATTTCGTCACAATTTCTCTACTTATGTGACTTGATGTATTTCTCTTCTGGTTAGTCAGGACACATCTCCATTCGCTTTGGAAAGCGTATTATATGACCACTACATGTTATATTGTATATTTCAGAATATGCTCACCTACCCCCACTGTACTGGCTCTCACAGGCCACACTCTGAACATTAACTCTGCTGGTTTCATTGTATCAAAATGAAAGTCAGGGTGGGCTTAAGAAAAACAGTGAGCCTTCACAATGCACATTTGCTGTGGATTATAAGAATGTGTCAGATGTGTGTGTGGGGCGGAGGGGGAGGAGTAGAGGGTAGTTGCATGATCGATTAATAAGAAACAGTGAATGCCTAGATCACTAAAGTATGGCTGATTCTGAGCCAAGAGCCACACGCTCTTAACTTTCCCCAGCTATAGACCCGCTCTGCACATGCTCGGTGCAGGCGCTGGGCCGGGGTTCTTTGAAAGCGAAGCCGGTGTTTAGAAAGTCTGAATTGAGCTAACAGCACAGCACATAGAAGTCACACAGGATGTTGTTTTAAACCCTAATGCTGAAATGGCAGTTCATTTGATACCCTTATTCATTACAGGTGAGCTTGGAGAAAGCATGGTACGCCCAGCTTTGCTCTGTAGACTCTCTGTAGACTCTCTGCAGACTCTCTGTAGACTCTCTGTAGACTCTCTGTTGCAAGGTATTTTCAAGTGTCATAGAAGTCTGAGGTCCATCAGATAGACGGGAGCTTTGCTGAAGAGTTTTTGAGCTAGAGAGAGGAACATACGCTGCTTTCTCTCATGCCTTTCCCTGGGATGATACACATTTAAAAATATCACTCAGGAGTTGTCAGAAGGGATGTCTACCTGGGAGGTCACATCGGTCAGCTGAAACGTGCAAATGAAGCGTCTGATTGGCCTTCTGTTGGCAGCATGCCATCCATGCACGTAGCCAAGACCTGACATACCATGGCGTCCCAAGAAAGGGACGTGTGATGTCCTCGGGTAACGGATGTCTCTTGTCAGGTGTGCCCGGCTGCCGCTGTGCCGGCCTCAGACTGACGTTAGGGTCCCAGCCACTGCACGGTTTCTCTTTTTGCTTCATGAGCAGCTGTAGCTGAGTACTCCCAAAGTGGTAACGGGCACGGTAATTGGGGACCTGCTAAGAAATTAACTGCTAAAAGGAACAAGTGAGATATGAAGTTTTAAATCATAACACACGCTTTCATGTGCACGGGAACTTGGAGGTTGTACATCTCTGTTTCGTGTGAGATATACAAAGAGTTACTTAGAAAAACTAGAATATTTAATTCTACATATCCCTGTCGATTTACCTCTTGATATGTCTCTTTGAATATTTAAGTGTAATTTAAATGTCATTAAACATTAATCACATTTGAATTAGAATGATAAATATCTTGATAAAAGACAATATGAACTCTCATTCATTTTCTAAAAAAAAACTCTCCCGTACTTCCTACTTGTGGTAGACTCCTTTCTAAAGGTTTTCAGTGCTATCCTACCATTTCTGACAATGGGTCTGCACAGGCTTTTTTTGAATGTCTCTCTATAAATTTTTTTACCTCGTAAGTGAGGGGGAAGAATGGGTGTCTGCAGATGGCGGTCATCCCAGGAATAATGGTGAACAGTGAAACGAGACGTGAGGTCTCCACGTGGTAGCTAGCATCTAGATCCACCTACAGGATGGCACGGGAGGGCAACCCCACGCCCCTCACTCAGGAAAGGCCAGCAACACTGCTCAGTGCTACCTCGGTCCGACATCATGGGAAGCACAGCAATACAGACTTTGCTCCCGCAGATGTGCCTTAAAGCAGGTGCAGGGTGCCAACGCCAAGAACGCGGTTCCTCGCATTCTTCCCAGAGTTGGCCATGGCGGGAGGAAGCTCAGTGGAAGACCTGGGCCTTGCAGGGCACCAGCCAGGGCGGCCGCAGTGACATTCTAGCTCATTCCAGCTTTGGTGGCAACCTAGGAGGCAGCCCTGCTCCCTCTGCCCGCCCATTCATGTTTGTGCAGAGACAAAGGAGTCACACAAACGAACACAGCT
>NW_006159808.1:3762633-3786828 GCF_000334495.1 Tupaia belangeri chinensis | reverse complement strand
AGGGAAAGACACGCACAGCAGGCAAGTCCAAAGTCTCGCGTGTTTTCAGGAGGAGTACCCAGAGCTGCTTCTGGGTGATGGTCTTGAGACAGGAAGGGGGATGGGCAGGCGTGGACTGCGGCCATGGCCACGTGCATTTGCTGCTTTCGCCTTCCTCCACTCAGAAAACGAAAATGTCGAAGACCTATTTTCTAAGTTTCTAGGATAGAGGGCTCACTCAAATCACTGTGGGGAAAACTGGCTTTAGTATTGTTTAGCTTTCTTTCATTTCTAAAATGTATTTATGTTTTTCTTCCATGAGGGAGAGAGAGGAGGCAGCCCCACAGGTCTTTATGCCATAATTCCCCCATCCTGGGCTGGCCCAGATCTCGGCCTGTGTGCCCCGTGTGCCCAGGGAGATCCGAGGACACCAGCCCACCTTTCCCACACGGTCCAGTTGAATCACCACTACCAACACCCGGGCCTCATTTAGCTCCTTGGGACTCATTCTGAAAGTGCCCAGGTGAGGAGATGACGGCGCCAGCCCGGACACGCAGCAGCCCGCAGTGCTGGTGTGCCTTGGTGCTGACTGAGGGTAGGGGTGGAGGTCCTGCCAAGGACGGCTGTCAGCTTCCTGTTCCTAAGTGAGTGCAGGAGCGAGGTGCATAGAGCCTGGGCTCAGAGAGGTTGCCTCACGGTGCCGGCGACAGCGCCGCACAGAAGCATGGGACGTGCAGCTGCCTGCCAGCCAGCCTTCCCTGCCAGCCTCAGCACTTCAAATTTTATGTTGATTTAAGACAATCTAAGTGAAAGTTTAAATAGCAAAACAGAGACTGAGGAGAGGCATGTTTTATATAATAATTTGTAAGTTTATAAAATGTTTAAATAAAGAATCCTTGTTAAGAGAGAACTCAAACAGGCCAGCTGGTGGTGTGGTGGTGGAGGCGCTGGACTCCCACATGGCTGACGGTGGTTCAAGTCCCAGACCAGGCAGCTTGCTTTTTCACTTTCTCTCTCTCTGTCTCTGTCTCTTCTGGTGAGTGTATGTGCCCTGCAGCAATTTAAAAAATAATAGCGATGATAAATAAAATTAAAAATACTAAAAAAGGGAACTTGAACATATGAAATTATGAGTACTGAGCTTCTTAGTATTGAATATCCTCTCTATTGTTGATTTTTCCTCTTGGACAAAACTCGACATCTCCCTGTAAAATTAAAATGTGATAACTGCAGACAAACAGATTTCAAAATCTATTTCATGAAATTCTGATGTTTAAGCAATAATTTAAAGAGGCGCCTTGAAATACAGCGTGGCCATGGAAGGCTTTAACACCCGCACTTTGGGGACCAGATGCTGGCGATCAGAGTACATGGGAGCTAGCGGATGGAGCCGTCTTCTCTGGCTGGGGGAATTCAGAGCTGCGTTAGGGAAACAGTGACTAATTTATGACAAATATTTGGAGAGAAGATAGTCTGTCAAAATAAATGTATCTTTCTCTTTTTGCGAGAACACAAGCTGTTTTATGGACTCACTCAAAATAGCAGGAAGAAAAATGTTTCCATTATTCGTGGCATGCTATGGTCCTGCAGGCCAAGCAGGCCAAACACCTGCACTTGTCCAGGTGAAGCTGGGAAACTCCACGGCATATTGCCTACTGAGCCCTGGGCCATGACCCGCAACGCGGCTTATATCCGACCCCCTTCTCAGGCTTCCTCAGCCTACACACTGGTGCCTGGTTTTAATCACATGCAGGATTCCAACAAATAGGAAGGTCAAACATTGGGGGGGAGACTGGGGTGTATGGGAACCCTCAAGGTAGGTAAGAACTTGCTTTCTAATTACTCTTCAAGGTTTTTGGTCACCGTCTTCTCTGCACAAGTCAGGCTATCTCCTGGCCTGAGAAGTCCCCACAGCTCCTGTCCCCGCCCCGTTAGACCTAACCCTGTACTGCAGTCCTGTGCCACAGGCTTACTCCCACGGCTCCAGTCCTATGTGGTTTGGTAGGAGGGACTTTGACAAATTCATGTCAAAATGGAACTAAAGTATGAATTTATTTTGGTGCCCCAAAAAATGGAATCCATGCATAATTTTTTATAATACCTATTTTTCGTAAGTTTTTCAAACACTCCATACAATATTTTGAAAGAGAAATCACGTTCCCATAACTTCTGTTGCAGCATATTGGTACAAGAGCAATTAATGCTATGCCTCTCTTACTGTGCCTAACCTAGGGATTAAACTTTATCTCAGGCATGTGTGTAGAGAGGAAAACACAATGGGCCCAGGGACTGGTACTGCGGATGGTTTCGGGCAACCACTGGGGTCTCGGAACAGCTTACTCTTGGGAAAGTGGGGACTGCTATACTTTGGGAAGCCTCTGAAGACATATATCCAGAGTTCAAAGCGCGTCCTGGCCAGTAAATTGTATATAAAGTCAGTTACTTACCTGGTTATGATAAGGACCAAGTGAGAAATTTATTCCGAGCACTTAATGGAATGTTTGGGACATAATAAACCCCCCATAAGTGATGGCCTGAAGCCAGACATACTAAGATCTGCACCTAACCTCAGAACGACACGACACATTCCCCGGGGGTCTTTGCTTATGCTCAGTCCCTCAGCGAGCGCTGCGTGTGCTCATTTCCTATGTCCATAAGATAAACTGCAGAGACGTTTCACCTGTAATTTCTTCTGATTATAGGATTTGTTTTTCTAGCATGCTTAGAGGCTTACTCAGGTAGAGAAATAGCTAACTTCCTTTCTCTCCCCAGGGCCTATCCTAGACACATCGTAGCAGAATACATGGAACGTCTTTGATAAATGATTGTAAATGGATTTTGAATATTTAAAAGCACATAGGGGCTGGTCCAATAGACTAGTGGTTAAGGCCAACCCACTTTGAATCCTGGACCACTCAGTGGCGTAAAAAGCATGATAGGGGTATGTACACATATGCCTGAAGTCCTGACAGGAGGCGCGAGCACAATCCCATTGGGGTCTCCCCCTCCGTCTCTGTCTCTGTCTCTCTCTCTCTCTCACACACACGCTCATACCCTCTGGCAATTAAAAGAAAAAAAGCATATAGACCTTACTCCTGATCGTGGATCAAAAACAAGCAGTTTTCACTCTCGACTAGAAACAACTGTGCAGGGTGAGTTTGTAGATGGTCTTGGCAGATCAGGATCCCCTCGGAAGACAAGGAGGAAAACAATGCTTCATAGCGATTCTAATTCAATTTAAAGTCTATTTAAAAGTCTTTGTCTTTGGTTATTATGGTTGTTTAGGGTCTGGACCTCCTTTAATTACCACGATTTCTGGCCCCTTCAACTCCTCCTTTATTTCTTGCCAAGGAATAAAATGAAACCCTGCTGTGATCATCCTTTCTCTTTTCCCAAACAAGCACTGTCTTTCGGGAACGTGAAAAGTAACTTCTGGGTGAACTCTTCGTCTCTGAATTGCCCTCCTCTGGGGTTTGTTTTTACACCTTCCCTCCTACAAATGTCTATCGATGGAGCTACTCCTAATTACTCATTTTCACACTAGTCCTGCCCCTGTACACACTGGGTTGTTTTTTCTTGTTTGTTTATTTATTTATTTATTTTTTGTTATTTTGCCTAGGGCACATACATTCGTTAGAGAGAGAGCCAGAGACAGTGAGAGAGAAATTGAGAAATCACCCCGCAGGGAGAAGGGCCACGCTGTGCTCCCTTCTCCATTCTCCTCCCAGGATCTTGGGCACACACGCAGGTACCCAGCCTGATTTTCAAGCTACCTGGTCTGGGACTTGAACCATGATCGGCCATGTAGGAGTCCAGCAGTGTAACCGCTACCCCCTCTGCTGTACACATTGCTAATCTTCCACGTTGTCCTCTAACTGACACCTTTGCACTCCCGTCTCCCTTCTGAGCCTGCTCACTCCCAGAGGGTAAAGACTGGACTGACAGCATCTTTGTATCGGAATTGCGGCTGGAAAACAGGAGTGGCAATTCCTCCTCAAACTGAATTGTGAGTTCTCGGGTCATTGCTGTTACTTTTATTAATACATCCCACAAACGCATCCCATTTCCACTTTGACAAGTGATCAAAGGTAACTATTTGACGAAGCCATAATTTTGAAAAATTATCTTTAATTAGGAAAAGAGAAATTTTCATAGAAAAGTAAATTACGAACATAGTCTTTGTGATACGTCATGTCTCCTATTTCCGAACGTTGCTTCTGTGACGTTCTTTCATCCCTGGACTCTGGGGACGGGTCACTCGAGAGTCACGTGCACTTCGAGTTCTTGGTGAAGAGGCCCGCCTGTGCTCGTCTCTGACCCGTGCTTTTCTGTGGGCACACACATTACTTACCCTGAAATGGCACCTTCTGCCCAGCTACGTGTGCCTTCCGCCTACGCTGGTATATAATACCCTAGAGTGAACTGCCCTCGAGATAGTTTGATATTTCAGAGATTTACATGCACCCTGTTATTACTCTGGTAAATAAATTTAACCAATACCAAAGAATACTTTACCGAATATGGGTACTATGTTTTGTTTTAACTACCTTAATTTGGGGAGGGGAGATAAAGGTGAAAATATATAAATTAACAAGTAAGTTCTGTTTATCTCTTTACTTCTTTGTTTTTTTTTTTTTTGAGAGGTTTTTGCTATAGGACCCATGGACTCACCCCCCAGGAGAATGACCATGCCTTAATCCCTTCTCCTCCATTCTTCTCTCAGGCCTTTGGGCCCACACACATGCACACAAGTCTGGTGTGAGTTTCAAACTGCCAGGTCCGGGACTTGAACTCAGTTGGCCATGTAAGAGTCCAGAGCTTTAACCACTATGCCATCTGCTGATCCCTCTTTCCTTACTTTCACCTTTTTAAAAGCTTATTTATTTATTTCTTATTCTGACAGAGGGAGATACACATAACCTAACGGGGCCTTCATACCATGACCTCAGCCAGGCCAGATCCCAGGCACATGTGCACTGGTTCATACGGGGATCCTCGGGGTACAAATCGGGGCCTGGCTCTGCGGGTCCAGCCCTGCAGAGATGTGTGTAACTGCTGTGCCACCAGGGTCCTTGTTTGGATCTTTTTCATTGCCCAGAGGCACATATTCTGGCTAGAGTGAGACAGAAAGAGAAGAGAAGGCTAAAGCATCCCCCAGAGGAGGGGTCATGCCACAACTCCTTCCCCACTCCCCAGGCTATCAGGGTTTGGGGCTCACACATGGACACAGTAAACAGGTTTTCTCAAGCTACCTGGACTACAGATGAGGTTCAACCTGCTATTGATCACTTGGGATCTACCTATCTTAATCCTAGGCTAATGGGCTGGCCTATTCTGAACTTTGACATTGTAATTATTCTATTCTATAAACTTCCAAATATGAGTGTATTATAATGTTAATACTTAGTTTTACCTATACTCATAATAGAGAGGGATGTGTATGTGTCTGTGTGTGTGTGTGTGTATATATATATATATATATATATATATATATATATATATATATATATATATATATATATATAAGTCATGATGTATTTTTGCATTGAAAAACATAGAAAAATACGTCATGACTTTTCCAATGACCTAACAGATATTTTTCATATATAAACAAATAACGATATGACCACATTTATTATTTTTTTTGAGAGAAAAATTTTTGCTATAGGGCACATGTGCTCACTGGAGAGACAAAGAGAGACAGAGACAGAAAGTGAGAAATCACCACCCCAGGGGGATGGCCATGCCACAATCCCTTCTCCTCCATTCTCTCAGGTTTTTGGGCACAGAGACACATGCTTCGGGTGTGAGTTTTAAGCCGCCAAGTCCAGGACACGAACCACAGTTGACTATGTGGGACTCCAGCAACATACTCATGATTCCATCTACTGATCCCGATGGCCACAGATTAACAATGACAGTAAAATTATTTTCATGCAGTTAGAGCAAAAGGGCAGAAATTAATTTCATGTTACGAAATTAAATAATTTTCTAAATAATAGCAAACAAGTGGGATTAAGCACATGTTTTAAGACTATTTAAAATTATATTTAAAGTAAAATGACCTCGCACTAGCTTTAACTGTTTGAATGGTATTATATTTTTATATTAGTTTATAAAATCTTTTTTTCTTTGGTCTCTTCCATTGCTATTACTTACCCGTCAATATGTTATTTGCCTCTTTCATCTTCTGACCCATTGATTACTCAATTGCTTCATCAGTTCTCTCTCTAGGAGAGATTACTTCAATGTGTCACACTTCAGAAAAAATACTAGGTCTTGGAGAGCTTGAATTTTTTTGCTTTAGTTTCCTCCAAAATTGCTTTGCATATTAGGTCATCAAGATTTCCTAAAGTTAAATCAGGCATGTTGGATTTTGTATGGTTATAGTTTCTTTGTTTTAGATAAATATTATCTATAGCAGTAAGAATATGTTTTAAATTATTTTATAATGTCTTGAAAAATTATGTCTGCTCTAACATCAGAAATGATTTTGAACTTTTTGATCGATCTTATGGAATAGTCAATGTTCTTCCATTTCCCTTCTTTTTCCCTGCTCTGTCTAGTAAAACCAACATCTCTAAACAATTATCAGTGAATGTGATGTCTGATTTATTTCTAAAATTATTGTTTAGTCTTGGAGTGTGTGTGTGTGTGTGTGTGTGTATGAGGGGCATTCAAAAACTCATAGGAATTTAACGCTATAAAAAACCATGGATGGATTTCAAAAATCATTTGCACCAAAATAAAATTGTACTTTAATTCCATGTTTTCCACCGATTTTTAAATTTAAAAAAATTTTTCCTTTATTAATTGTCAGAGGGCATATGCACTTGCCAGAGAGACAGAGAGAAAGCAGGAAAGGCTTCTCCGGTGGTTCAGGGCCACACTGCTCCCCCTCCTCCCTGTCTGCATCCCATCAAGATTTGGAGCGTGCAAGCACAAATGCCAGTATGTTTTCCAAGACACTGAGGCTGGGATTCAAACTGTGGTTGGCCATGCAGGATCTCACTCTCAATGCACAGGGCTTAACCACTTTACAACAGGGCGAGCCCGCCACAGACTTTCTGAAGTCCACTTACTTACGAATGTGTGTGTGTGTGCACTCACATATACAATATCTATATTACAACGAATAGTATGAAAGTAATACTGTTGATTTTAAACTTTATGACACAATGGGCAGAATAATCTCAAATAAGTCTAATGAATCTTCTAAGAAACTTAAGGTTTTTTATCATTATTCTCTAATACAGCCTAAGTCCTTTGTAAGGAACATAAATCATTCGCTAGTGCTCTTAAAGTATGAATTAACGGTTCAAGTCATTATGACCTGTTTCCGAATGCTATGTCTTGTGATTTTATCCTGTTTTCCCAGTGAGAAGTAGTATCAATATTCCTGTCATAATCAGCATCGTTTTTATACTTTCTCCAATAGGAAAAGTAACCTTTGCCTCACTGCTCACATCCTTTTTGTAAAGTTCCAGGGAGATGCTGACCCTAGGTAGCCTTGTGACAAGGTGACCCTGCCCCTAGAATGACTCAGACTGAGTCCCTTAACCAGGAATGTGGAGTCGAGAATGATTAAGCTGAGTGAATCATCTAGCTGAGAAAAACCGAGTCCCCAAATCATAAAGTTGCGATGCTATTGGTGCTCAGCAATACAGAGGGAATACAGGGGGAAACCAAAGCTACACAGAGGAGAGCATCCCAAGTCAGCAAAGACCAGCAGCAGAAGTAGCAGAGGTGCAGAGCTGGGCGGGGACAGCCTCCACAGTCCCACACAGAGCAGGGGTGTGCTCTCGTCCTCGCCTTCCAGGCCCACAGCCTGTGGGTGACACTGATAGGGCAGACTGCTGGCTGAGCTCCACGTTCAAGCTGCTTCCATACCTGCTTCAGACTGTCCGTGTACACTTGAGGACTTTTGTTCTTTTTTGGAGGGGTTATTGCTATAGGGCATATACGCTCACTAGACAGACAGAGAGATAGACTGACAGAAAGCGAGAAATCACCCCCCCAAGAGGGATGGCCACGCCGCAATCCCTTCTCCTCCATTCTCCTCTCAGGATCTTGGGCACGCATGCACACATGCCTGGTGTGAGTTTAAGCCACCGGGTCTGGGATGTGAACCACAGTCCACTACATGGGAGTCCAGCGACATAGACATTATGCTAACTGCTGGCTCCTGAGGACATTTTTGTGAATTGTAAGCTAATACTCTCAAGAGAGGTATTTATAAATCAAGTGTATAAGAAATGTTCCTTACAGTTTCAGTTTGTATAAAACTTCCAGACCCAAAGTATACGAATAACAAAATACATTCCAATCTTAGAACTTTTCAGTCTTAGCGCACACACCCTTGTACACTCACACACACTTGTTCACACACTCCATGGACAAGAGGGTCAAGTTCTCCAGCAGACTTTCTGACATAGTCTTCCTCTCAGTCACACCCGAGCTCTTGCACACGTTGCACTTGGACCTGAGCAAAAATACACTTATTTGCTCAAGAGCTTTGATAGACAACTTTTTCTATTTGTATCTAGGCTAGACTTTTCCCACATGTGTATTTGGAGTCCATATTTTTGTATGTTTTCTGTTTGTTCAATCAGAGCTTTTTCCATTGTAAGTGGCTGATGTGAAAGGGATGTCGTCAGCTTCATGGTGGGGCTCTCGCTAGGGTTCCAGCCCAGCCAGGTCGCTGTCCATTCGCGTGGTCATCTTCACCTCTTGACTTGGGTTCCCTTGCCCGGCCTTCCCGGGCGGGTTCTCTCCTACTTACGTCCTGCTAGGTGAGAAACCTCGGCAAAAGAACGTATCCCAACACGTCAGCGAACGCCTGGCCCTGCTGCTAGGACCCAGCCTTTGTGACCAGAGATACAATGCTCCAGGTGCTGGGCCTGGATCCTGTGTCTGCTGTCCGGGTCACCTGAAGGAAGAAGGGACAAGGAGATGAGGGTGGTTCCAGACAAAAACCAGGATGCTCTGAGGATAAGGTGAAGGCAGAGGGTGCTGGGACATGCCGGCAGAGACAACACATCTCCCAACGTCTCGCCGCTCTATGCTCTCTGACCTGACAGGGAACTTGTCAAGCCTCTGCGTACAGTGGTGTCGTGGTCAGCTATGGGTCATAGCCCTGCTCATCTCAGACCCCCAGCGTGTGTTATCTTTCAAACGACCTCTGCCAATTCCAGAATCCGACGATGGTCTTAAAGAGCTGAAGCCACTTACGTGATGCAATTCAAGAAGGGCCTGGAGATTTCTCCTCCTCCTTCTCCACCACCTCCTTCTCCTTGTTCTTCAAATATTCCCATGTACTTCCTGACACAGATGTACTTTCTGGGGCCTCGGGGGGTCCTGGAGATTTATTTGAACATGACTGCCACCTGAGAACAGTGCGGCTTAGGCTACTCAGAGCTGCTGCTCTAACAGGGTCTAATTGACGGCCAGTGATACAGGGGCTTCCTGGAGGGCAGTGGCTAGTGCAGATGGACAGTGAGAGCGTTTTGTTCACAACATAAAGATCTGCTCGCTCTGACTTCATGGTTTTGCTCATAGTTATTCCTACTTTAAGAATCTTCTATCATTCTCAAACTCCAATGGAAAAATACAGATGGGTTATAATGGATACAAGAGAGGAGAAACAAACTAAAAAAAAAAAAAAATGGTGGAAACATTCTTTATTTATAGACGTTGAGAAAAATGAAGGCATTTTGAGTGCCAAACCACAAGAAGACAAGATAGGGTAGTTAGCCATCAGTGTGCGTCGAGTGTGAAGTCGCTCTGCCAAAGGAAGATAATATGATCTTTGCAAGTTTTTCTGGTAAGGAAAACGTTTCAAAATAACAGATGTTGCAATTATGAAGAATTTTAAATACAAGTACAAAGCAAGAAATACGTTACTGAGTTAAATTGAAGGGGATTTGTTTAACGTTCAGTGCCCTCTCCGTACTAGATGTTCTGGCTACATCATTCTGTAAAGCAGGTCGAAGCCTCTCCCTCGCCCTCACCGAGCTCACAGTGGAGGGTATGTATAAGAAACATAATAAAGGCATAAAATCTGGGGGATTATAGGGGCTTATCAATGCAACGAGGGGAACTATCAATATGTTCGCAGAGACTGAAGGGCTGTGGTGGTAAGGTGTGGTTTTAAGTAAGGTAGACTCAAATGGGAAGAGGACACTTGGACAAAGACTTACAACTGGTGGGAGGGTGAGTCACGCAGACGCTGGCCCCGGGACCAGACAGCATGGAGGGTTCAGAGGTGGAAGGTGGTGTTCGGGGCTGAATGAATGAAGAGGAGGAAAGGGGACAAGGGAACAGAGAGGATGTTGTCACAGTACTTTGTGACAACTCAGTTGTGGAACTCCCTGTGATGGTCTGAAAACTCAGGTCTCATGTTTTTTACGTGTTTTGCTTTGTAAATAGATTTTTAACAAGTCCAAGCAGTGGTTTTCTTTGGTCAAACGTCGTTTTTCCCCTATTGTAGATTTCCTCCATTTAAACGCTCATTTTATAAGGCCACTGAGCTTCCCACCAGTGTCTCACGCATGCATCAGCGGAGTGGCATGGCCGAAGCGGCCCTGCATGGCTGTGTGCAGCCACCACCGGCTCGTGAGGGCGGGCACAGCCTGGCTGTGAAACGTGCCCCACACTGGAAACCCACAAGCAGTCTCCCTAAAACACCCGGCAGGGAGAGCATGCAGCCCTCACGTGCGGGGAGCCCATTCCCTGCCATGCTCAGGTGTAGCTGGGATGGAGCTCGGCGTGGGCCTTGGCAGGACGCCCGGGACCCCCAGACCAGCTCTTCATCAGTGCCTTCATGACACGAGGAGGGGTGACTGCGTCCTTGTGAAACTACCTGCTAAATGCTGAAATCTATCTGAGACCAGTTTTGACTATGAGTGTTTGTCAATTTGTAATTGAAGTGATATGTACAGTAATTTACTTGATAAACATTAATCACTATAAAATTGTGATGGAGCTAAAGCATTTTGGGGAAAGAACATTAAAAATGTTAGTCTTTCCTCTTAACCATAACACATTTTAGATTTTCTGTCTTGAATATTTATTCCTAGCACTGTCTCTGCCACTGACTGACGCAATTTATGGCTTCTTCCAGGAAATGTGAATGCCTAGGGGACAGCAATTCATTTAATGTTAGCCTAAATAAAACACACAAGGCAGAGGTAGGAAATGAAATGAAATATTACATCCCCAAAGCCATCAGGTGGTGTGGTGGGTGATGGACTCACATGGTTGACAGTGGTTCGAGTCCCAGGCTTGGTGAATTGAAAATCACGCTGGGCATGTGTGCATGCTTGCCTCAAATCCCAGAAGGAGAATGAAGGAAAAGGGTGATTTCTCACTTTCTCTCGCACCGCCTCCCTCTCTCTCTCTCCCAGGCAAGCACACATGCCCTATAGCAAAACCTGAAAAAATTAAAAATGATATCTTTGTGTCTTATGACATTATGTGTCATTTGTAGTGAGAATTAATAGAATCTTTTTAAGTGATAGGATATTAGGTCTTCATTGATCAATTATTTTAAAGTCAGTTTTTGTTTTCCCCTCTAAGTCTGAAGTTTTTAATCGAATGTTTTGTGGGTACTAACTTTTTAAATTGTTTTCTTATTTACTCAGGTCATACTCAAATATAAATATATACGAGCATTTAAATGAGTAAAATAATATTAGAAATTAGCTGAAAAAATTAAATAATATTGAAATATATTAGCTCAAAAATGAACTAAAAAGGGAATTCAAGTATGAGTCTATTTTAGTGCAAAATATGTTTGAAATCCATGCATAATTTTTTATAACACCCATTTTTCTGTGAACACTTTTAAGACCTTTTATAGGTAATGAAAAGTTAAAAAGCACATTCCTCCTTCCCTGAATCCTAATCTGCCTTCCTCACATGCTCATGCATCTAGCAGACCCCCTGTAGTGTCTCCACGCACCCTATGGCTCTTCTCCACCGAGAGCCCTAACACGGGCCTTTGGCTGGGTCTGGTATGACACCAAATGCACCTCTGTCCCCAGGGAGGCAGATGACATGATAGGAACACAACCGACCAAAGTCTGCCCTGCATCTCCAAGAATGCAGATCAGAAGCAGTTCTCAGGGAAACATTTCCTGCCACCTCGGTGGGTCTTCTGCGTCCATCACAATGTTGCAACATACAGGTAAACCACCTCTTAAAAATTCAATTCAGCCGTAAAACCAGCCTCTCAAAGGTGGAAGCTAGCTTTCGAACTCAAACACATCGCCCTGTGTCAACAAACATCGGGTCTCAACAAATCAGGTTTTATTTGTCTTCCAACTCACTAACCTCTCCCCAAATTACTTTGAAACGAATCCCAGACATGTAGACATTTTGTCTTTTTAATATTTCAGTGTGTAATGTAAAACATAAAACTCAAAAAAAAAAAACCCACCCCTCATTCACGATAACCATTACCTCACCTTAAAAAATGAATAATAGTGGGGCCATTAGGTGGCATGGTGGTTAAGGCAGCTGGACTCTCACATGGTCAGCCGTGGTTAGAGTCCCAAACCCAGCCACTTGAATCTCACGCCAGAGCCTGTGTGTGCATGCTTGAAATCCCAAGAGAATGGAAGAGAAGAGATTGCAACTGAGGGGTGATTTCTCCCTTTTTGGCCCTCTGTCTCTCTCGTGAGCACAAACACCCTATAGCAAAAATCTCTCAAAATAAATAAATAAATAATAGCCCTTAAATTGATAAAATTCCACATTGTATCATTTTTTAAATGTGGTGGCTTGAATCTAATCCATAGAATACCTATGCATTACAATCGCTTCATGCATCTTTTAGTTATCTTTTAATGTAGGAGTTTTCTTGCTCCATCTCCCTTTTTTCTTTATAGTCTGTTGTTGCTGCTGCTTTTCATAAAAATACAGTTATCTGGGGCTTTTAAAGTGTATTTACTTATTTTATGAGTAAGAGAGCCAGAGAGAGAGAGACACGCACATGTGAAGACAGAGAGAGAGACAGGATCTCCACAGGGTCTCGTTCAGTGGTCCTTCCCAGAGCCTCCAGTCTGCCAGGACCAGGACCATATGTGCACACAAGGTGAACTGGGAATTGAACCCCGACCTCCTGTATGACTCCAGCACTGGGGAGCAGCACAAGACCACTGCACCACAGTGGCTGGACCCAGAATCAGCTGTTACGTGAAGTTTGCATGGTCAGAACTTACTGATGGTGTTCCAGTGGTGGTGTTAAATGTGCCCCTCAGTTCCATGTATGTCTGAAAACTGGTGCTTCCACCTAGACCCTGGCCAGATTCAGATTCGATTTTGGGCGAGACTTGGCAGGTGGCAGTGGGACCACCAGGAAGCAGCACGTGAAGCTCGTCCGTCTGTTTGGGTGACCGACCACGCTCACTTAGGTCCCGTAATTTCCTCGGGGTTGCAAAATGGGGATGTTCTACTTGTCCCATCTAATTTCATGCATTAACCCCTATGTGAAGAAAACGTCTCAACGATTCATTCCGTTATCCTCAGGTATCGTAAGGATAGGGAAGGCAGGATAAATGCTCGCTTTTCTCTTTTATTAGTTTTCTCAATAGTAAACCAATTACTTGGTATTCTCCAGAGGTTGACTAATGATTTTTAATATGAACTATGGATTGAAATGTATTTTCTGGGTTTTAATGTATTGCAGTTATTATCCTAGTAACGTCTACTGGCTCAGTGGGCTCTTTTGAGTTGGCTCCTAACCCTTCGGCCTGGCTCCCGTGTCTTCAATGACGCTGACTCTCTACATGTCAACATGACGTGGCTAATTTCGCATCTGCCCTACCTTAGGCTTGCAGTTAGCCTTTAGATCCTTTAAGTAGGAAGTTCACAGTGAAACTGAGCATTTACACTCCAGTGTGCAGGGTCTGTTTTTATGTAGCCTTGTGGCCCTTAGATCCATTTTTCCTTTATTCAATACCAAGTATTTTGCTCCTCCACTACACAAATGAAATTATTATCCCATCAAAGCTGCAGAACAGTCTCAGGATGGAAATACCAACCCTGCCACTAGGAGTGTGGCTCTTGAAAACAGTTCAATCGTAAAGAGTCTTTTTGTAGTTTTGTGAAATGTTTATGTGTCTATGAAGCCAACACTGTGAAATAGATCCCATTTGTTCCATGGTCCCGACACCCTTTTTCTATCCTCCATTTTATTTTTCTGGCATGTCCTTAGTTTGTCAAAATCCTAAGCAAAGGTAATCTGGGGAGGGGGTAAACCTGGGGGGTGATTTCTCGCTTTCTGTCTCTCTGTCTCTCTGCCTCTCTCTGTCTTTCTGGTGAGTGCACTTGCCCTATAACAAAAAAAACCTCCCCCCCAACACCAAAAAAAAAAACCCCTCTCTCTCTTTTAAAAAATCTTCTAGAAGTATTACGGTTATTCTCATATATCTCAGGTTTTGTTGTGTTATCAGTTTTTGGCCATTGACATGGAGTCTTCTCTTCCATTCTAATTTCTAGGTTTTTCTTGTATATGAAGATTACTAATTATTGAATAGTAAGATTTTTTTTATTACTTTTTTTTTTTGAGAGGTTTTCGCTGTAGGGCGTGTGCACTCGCCAGACAGACAGAGAGAGACAGAGAGACAGAAAGCGAGAAATCACCCCCCGGGGGGATGGTCACGCCACAATCCATTCTCCTCCATTCTCCTCTCGGGATCTTGGGCACGCACGCACACGCGCCCGGCATGAGTTTTAAGCCACCGGGTCCGGGACGCAAACCGCGGTCGACTACATGGGAATCCAGCGACATAGCCATTACACTAACTGCTGGTTCCCTTGAATAGTAAGTTTTAAAACAACTTTTTTACTAAGTGTTGTGTTTTAGGATTTTCAGATATTATAACTACATAAGCCACCTGCAAATGGGAATCATTTTACCTTATTCGTTCTAATTCTTATGACGATACTTCATTTCTCTTGCGCAAACAAAAATGACTGCCACTTCTCTTTTTCTCTTTAGATTTCTGCTCTACATTGTACATGAGCTGGCTAGAGAGAAACAGAGAGGGGAAGTGAAGAATCATACCCCCAGGGGGATGACCATGCCACAATCCCTTCTCTTCCATTTTTGTCTTGGGATTTTGGGCAAGCACACACACATACCCAGTGTGATTTCCAAGACACTGGATCTAATGCTCAAACCACACAGCCAACCTTGTGTGACCAAGTGCCTTAACCTCCATGCCACCTGCTGGCCCTAATGATGGCCACTTCTAATACAGCTCCCAGCAGTGGGACTTGGGTATCCTGTCTTGTTTCTGACCTTCTCACTTAAGCATCAAGTAATGTCCCAGTAAGTAAAGATGCTACCCTTTGTAATAGGTATGTACTATGATAATAATAATGATGATATATAAAAGCATTTGCCAATCATTTTATTTAGTAATTTTTGATATGAATAGTATCTGTTGAATGATGCCAAAAGCTTTATCTTTTTGCATCTGTGGAGGTGATCAGACAATTTTTAGCCTTAACTCTGTTATACTGATGGAGCTGAAAATTTATTTTGGAAAATAAATTTTCCAAACATAATGCTTTTAAATAAACTCCTTTTAGCCATGGCGTATTATTTAAATGGGCTATTGGGTTTTCTTTACTTCTATTTTACTTAAGATAGTTTCATGCCATTATTCATAAAAAGATTAGTCTGTCAGTCTTTCTCTGTTTGTCTTATAACTTGTTGGTGCATGTAGCTAGTATACACTACTCTGTCTCTCTGAAGAACATCACATAGTTTTAGTTCTACTGCATATTTAATCCCAGGCATTATTTCAATTATCTCTTCAACCGTTGTGGTTGACTAAATCTTACTTTAAGGTAAACTTCCAAGAAGGGCTTATGTAATAGCATCCTCTTACTTTTTGCGTTTACAAATCATTTTGTCTAGAACCTTTGTACATGAAGATCAGTTTATCTGAATTTAGAACCCTTGGTTCACATTTTTTGTTGCTGTTGAGTATATAAATATGTTACTTAATTATCTTGTAATATAAGACATGGCTTTTGAAATGTTCATTGTGACATGGTCTGTTTGCCCACTGGTCAAAAGATCTTTTTATTTCATGTCCAGTAGTATAACTAAAATATGTTATGGTATAGTCTGTACTGGACTGACTTTCTCCTATGTAAAGTTATGATATGTAGTTCTAAATATTTTTGTTCATGTCCTGTTTTAGAAAGTTTTCTGAAATCATTTTAGTATTTATTTGTTCCATTGCTTGCTTGGCATTCTCATTTGGGAAAAACTATTTGAAGTATGTTGGATCTTCTTTTTCTGTCTTCTATATGTCTTATTTTTCTTGAAGTCTGTTTATCCTTTTCCTTTTTTAAAAATTTTCCTCCTTTTCACTTCCTAAAGCGTTACATTTTGCGTTTTTGTTCTTTCCAGTTTATTATAAAATTGTTTTTCTTGTTACCTCTCTTTATGAAGATTTCTTTATGTAAGCTTTGCTAATTCTGTTTTTTGATGCTATTTCATAGTTTGAACATATTTCTTCATTTCTTTTAGAGTGTTTTGACATATTTGGTTACTGTTTGTATGTATCTTCTGGGCGTTGCTTTCTGGCTTGCTTTTAGTGATGCTATTCTAGTCCTTGTTCTCCTTTTTCTCATTGCGTTTGTGCAGATTGGACCAGGACTCTTTTTGATGGCCTATTCTTAAGTCAATTCATTTTTGCTCTGTTGTTGGAGAGGATTGGGTCAGACTAACTTTTCTAGCTTTGTGCTTGGCACTTCCTCTTCTCTTGTGTGTGAAGTGATTTTTTAGATGGCTTTATATTTTGGGGCTCCATCTCCTCCCCTGCACTACCGTGCCTGTTGCCTGCTCAGTTTGGAGTCTGTTCCTCAGTGTCTCCTCACTGAGTCTGTGTTCCCAGATCTCGGGAGCCTGCAGAGCCCGCACCCTCCCTGCTCTGACTGCTGCTCTTACTGGCTGTGTGCCCTTCACCGTGGGGCCCCCGGAAACCCAAGGCCCTCTCGCTCCTCCATTGGGTTCACGTTCCCTCAGACTTTCTCTCTCATGGACACTGATACTAGGTGGGCCTTGTATTTATTGGTAATTTGCTAACTCACTTTCTTACCTCATTTTGCTGTAGATGTTGTCTGTGTGTGATGCTGCTCTTCGGTTTTGTTGTCTTGCATCTTGTATTTTTGGTGTTATTGTTGTTTGGTTTTGTTGTCTTGTATCTTGTATTTTTGGTGTCGTTGTTGTTCGGTTTTGTTGTCTAGCATCTTGTATTTTCGGTGTCGTTGTTCGGTTTTGTTGTCTTGCATCTTGTATTTTCGGTGTCGTTGTTGTTCAGTTTTGTTGTCTTGCATCTTGTATTTTCGGTGTCATTGTTGTTCGGTTTTGTTGTCTTGCATCTTGTATTTTCGGTGTCATTGTTGTTCGGTTTTGTTGTCTTGCATCTTGTATTTTTGGTGTCGTTGTTGTTTGGTTTTGGTGGCATGGCAAGGCGCGTTATACCATCATGCTTTTCTGCATTCTAACGTTAAAGTATTCCCTGTAGGATTTTTAAATAACATTCTCCTCACCTCCCCTTGTGGGGGTGCTTTGTGGGACAGTTTCTCTCGAGTGGAAAGACAAGGATAAAGCCAGGAGAGGGTGAGAGAGAAGGAAAACAGCAGCTGGAGTGACTGAAAGAACAAGGGCCAGAGATGGGAACGTCAGGGTGATGGGTGGTCACGGAACCCAGGAAGGGTGAGTGCTGAGGGCCTCGGGCTGTATTGTAGCCAGAGAAAGAGAAAAAAGTGGTAGTGAGATTCAGAAAGTGCTTTTAATTTCCAGTTCATCCTGTACATTCATCGAGCCACTTACACATCCTAGAGCTGCCTTTGCTTCTGAGTAGTTTGGGAGAGCTTTTACGATACCAGCCACCTCTGCACAGGCTCTGACAAAGGAAGGTAGCCCCTTGTGTATAGTCGTATATGCAAGAGCTTTCTGAGTTAAAACAAACAAACAAAACAAAACAAAACAAAACAAAACAAAATATATATATATATATATATATATACACACATATATATACACACACAACCTATTATTTGAGGAATATTTAATTTCATATGTAGATATGAAATATCCTGTTATTTAAGGAATATTGAGGATATATATATATATATCCTACTATTTTGTGTATATATAGGTATACATGTAAAATCTATTATTTGAGGAGTACTGCAACCTTTTCATGAGAGGAATAGAATTTACTCGTCAATTCTCTTCACCCCGTAACAGCAGAGTGGGAAGGCCGTGTACACCCGCTCTCCCAGGAACATCCCACAGCAGCCTGGTCAGCCCTCACCCCCCAACTCTCCTTTCTGGTGACGAGTGTGCGTTACCACCCTCTGCTGCTCTCACAGTCCTTTGGGCTAATAACTGAATGTTTTGAACCCATCACTAACAGTTAACAGAAACACTCGTCAGAGAATAAAACCATGAGGGGTTGCAGTTTCCATCTCCACATCTGTGGGTTTATTAGAGGCTTCCCTGAGAATGGCTCCCTTAGAGGCATTGTACCGTTAAGTGGCTACAGAGATGGGAATCACAGAGTCGTGTCTGTGATGCTCAGGAAGTGCTTTACAAGTGAGCGGCAGACCTCGTACGAGGTAGCTTACAGTTCTTGGTCTCAGGCTGTTTACACTTGGTTAGGAAAGTAGAGTGTGTTGGACTGTAATGTAAGAAGCATAATTTTTGTTTGCACCGTGCAGCTGTGGCATCCTTAAAATTGTGTTACTACACAGGAGGAAAATGAGGTAATTTGGTGAGTTTGGGAGTAGAGTCCTTCAAAGGTTTGACATCTTGCCTTTACGAAAAGTCCCAGTTGGCAAATTACTGGCTCCAATGGAACGAGGAGGGGGAAATACATTCAAGATCTGATATCCAGAATATAGATACAGATATTTTCAAAGTTGAATATTTCTATTAAGTGGTAAGATATTTTACATACTACATTTTGGTATCTAAAAGGCAAATTGACTAAAGATTTTAAGAATTCCATTTCTTAATAATTAAATAGTATGACATTGATGCTGGCGAACAAGGCTAACACAATATTAGCTGTGACAGATAAGCTGCTGTTGTAATCTAGATGTTATTTTATCCTCAGTAGAAACAAACTATACATATATTCTTGACACTAAAAGCTGAAATGCATTTCATAGATTTCAGAAACAACAACAAATAAATTAAATTTTAGCTTATTTCAACTCATGTTTCTTGATAATTTAAAGACTAAGTGGTCAAGTGTACAAACAAAAAGTGATTTCATGCATGACCAGTAAATGGCATAATGGTTATGTCGCTGGACTCCCATGTAGTCAACTGCAGTTCAAGTCCCGGACCTGGCAACTTAAAACTCATGCTGTGTGCATGTGTGTGTGCCCACATGCCCAAAATCCTGAGAGGAGAATGGAGAAGGGATTGCAGCATGGCTACCCCCTCTAGGGGCGATTTCTCACTTTCTGTCTCTCTGTCTCTCTTGCAAGCACATGCACCCTGTAGCGAAATCTCTCTCTCAAAAAAAAAAAAAAGATTTTATGAGCAGTTTCAAATAAATTAGGTATTTCCCCAGTTCTCACATCCTTAGTACTGCCTTGAATTAATTAAAGGTACTGTGTACTGCCTTGAATTAATTAAAGGTACTGTGATTCCAAGTGACTATTAATTTACTAAGTAAATTGAACAAATCAAATTAAATAAATGGGCAAATTAAGTTAGTAACAGGCCCCGTTGCTGGTTCCTAGCCTCTATCTCTGATTGCCGCGTCCTTTTTCTTTGATCTGTAATGGCTTCCTTTCGGTATCAAGGACTCCTGTGTTTTGTTGTCTCCATCTTTTATTAGCTGAGTGTTACGGTTTTTTTTTAAATATAGAAATGACCTTATCTTCTTGGCAGATAGCTTGTTTTGCTTTTATGATTTTTTTCTTTTGGGCCACCATAGAATCTTGACAACCATGCTCAGATGCAGCTGAGAGCAAACTTACCCATCAGTCACGTATAGAGAGAAATTAAAGGAGTTAATATCATGAACACAGACCAGAGATAAAATGGTGGTGGAAAAGGCTTTAAAAATTGCCAAAAAGTATGTGCATTTGCCAGAGAGAGAGAGAGAAATCGATAAAGCACCCTCCATGGGGGATGGTCACACTGCAATCCCTTCTCCCTTTCTCCCTCCTCCTCTGGGGATTTTGTGCACACAAATGTGCACACACATGCACCCAGCATGTTTTTTCAGGCCACTGGGTCTGGCACTCCCATCACACAGTCGCCATATGGAATCCAGCCACTTACAACCATTGCATTAGCTAGCCTGAGATTTAAATGACATTTTATTCTTTACATTTTTGCCGGAGAATCCAAGAGAGAGGAAAGGGAGACAACTTCCCCCATTGGGATTGGTCCTGCCACAATCCCTTCTCCTCCATTTTTTCTTTTGTGATTCTGGGGACACACACACACACACACACACACACACACACGTTTCCAGCATGCTCTCAAGCTGCTGGGTCCAGGTTTTGAACTATGCAGTCAGCCGTGGAAGATCTAGTTGCCTTAACCACCGCACTTTGGCTGACCCATGTTAAGACATATAGCAGCTCCCCGTTACGTTTAGGACATCTGATGGATTTCAGTATGCCTTTCATACTCTTCCCCCAAGTATTTAACATGTTCTATCTCTATCAATCAGTTGTGGCTTGAATTGTGTCCTCTTTTCCCAAACTCGGATGTTGAAGCCCCTAGCTCCCAGTACTCAGATAGCAAACAGTATTTGGGTTGTGAGCCTGCTCAGGGCCAAGCCCCTCCTCACCCACCTCTGCTGGCAGAGTGAAACCAAGATCTAAAACCATTGCTGAGAAGGTGTGGCCTTCCCATGGAGCCTAAGTGATCCCAGAGCTGATGGAGCAGAGAGGGTGTACATGGGTGAAGGAAAAGGTGTGTACGCGATGCTTGAGTCTAGGTAAGGCCCTGTCCTTCTGCGTGGTCTTGCCATGCACTTTCTCTCTGAGTACATTGTGGCAAATGGCACAAAACTCTACTTTTCCAAATAACATATGAAGTTTGTGTCCGGGGTGGGACCAGCAGGTGAGCAGGTGGAGTGGTGGTTTAGGCGTTGGACACTCCCACATGACTGACCGTGGTTCCAGTCCCAGACTTGATGGCTTGCTCTCTCTCTCTCTGTCTCTCTGGTCAAGTTGAAATAAACAAGTGAATAAATAAAAATTTTCAAAAAAGAAAGAAAGAAAGAAAACACACAGGGGAAACACATGTGGAGGTAGGCCAGTAATCCAGAAAACTGGTTATTTGCAGTTAGTCGATGTCTACTTGTCCACATTGGGGTGTCTGTTTCTGTCTGTCAAACAATTTTACAGAAGGCATTTGGGTCATGAGCAGGATTAGGTTTTGCCTCCTTTTTATCCTAAGATTTAGCTGTGTATATTTTAACCTTTGATTCCATATGCGTGATTGTGTGTTATTATTATTTTTTAAAATTTGCTATAGGGCACACGTACTTACTGGAGAAAGACATAGAAAAAAAGAGAAAGAGAAGAGGGTAGATGGAAAGAGGCACTCCCCGGTTGTGGGGGGATGGATGGGACGGTCACTTAGCAGTTCTTCCTCCTTTCTCTTCTTGGGATTGTAGGCACCTGTGAATGTGCACCTGGTACTTTTTCCAAGCCACCAGGTCTGGGACTAGAACAGTGGAGGTAGCCATGTGGGATCCAGCCTCCTTAACCAGCACGCTACTAGCTGGCCTGCAATTAAGTTTTACTTAAAGAGCGTTGCACAAGTAAATTTCACGTGAACTTTGATGAACTGTATTTGCCTAATTGCTTCTGGAGCGTTGGGGGCTGTGTGAGCTCTTACCTAAGCTCTGGGTACCTGGAGCTCGGGAGTGTCTCATGATTCCAATGGCCTGTGTTTTTCTGTCCCCAGTACCTCTGGGAAGAGCGAGGCCTGCCTCTGTGGCATATTGTTTCTGTGCCAGGTAGAGACAGAACCACAGAAATGGGCAAAGCATCTTCGAATTGTCTCCAGGTTCCTTTGGGTTTTCTTGTTTGTTTTTCTTTTTTTAAGAAAGAACAAGAACATATAAGAAACAAGAAATAGAAAATAATCTGTTGACGAAAACATGTATGTTCAAGTCAACAATCAGTGTGTTCTGTCTGGATGGGAAATCACATTTTGTGTGCTGTGATGTGCAGTGAATGAATGTAAAATAAAATTTTTAAAAAATTTAAAAACCCAGCGGCAGTTTACGCCCTCGGAGCCACCTGGAGTGCTTTGCTGCCTTCCTGATTAGCTAGCTACCCTTTGCCTTTGCCTTTGCCCTGAAGTCCTCTTCAGAAGGACCGTAGACTGCCAGCGGCGTTGTCCCTGTCTGTGATATGTCCAGGACAGCACGTGGCACTGTGAGGCACCCAATAATCTGTTGACGAAAACATGTATGTTCAAGTCAACAATCAATGTGTTCTGGATGGGAAATCACATTTTGTGTGCTGTGATGTGCAGTGAATGAATGTAAAATAAAATTTTTAAAAAATTTAAAAACCCAGCGGCAGTTTACGCCCTCGGAGCCACCTGGAGTGCTTTGCTGCCTTCCTGATTAGCTAGCTACCCTTTGCCTTTGCCTTTGCCCTGAAGTCCTCTTCAGAAGGACCGTAGACTGCCAGCGGCGTTGTCCCTGTCTGTGATATGTCCAGGACAGCACGTGGCACTGTGAGGCACCCCGAGAGCAGAGCACCAGCCGTAGGGTTTGTCAGGTGTCCACCAGGGTTGAAATCAGAAATCAGGAAATCTCAGGGCAGACGGACTCGGGGCTGGACACAGAAACATGTAAAGCTGGGGACCAGCAGTTAACGTAATGACTGTGTTGCTGGACTCCCATGTAGTGGACGGCGGTTAGAGTCCTGGACCCGGTGGCTCGAGAGGAGAATGGAGGAGAAGGGATTGCTGTGTGGCCATCCCCCTTGGGCGGTGATTTCTCACTTTCTGTCTCTCTGTCTCTCTCTGTCTTTATGGCCCACTCAAAAAAAAACCACCCAAAAAAAAAAAAAAAAAAAAAAAAAAAAAAAAACGAAAGGAAACATGCAAAGCTGGACCGCCTGGGAGAGATCCGCTCTAAATCCACACGTTAGAATTCGGCAGGTTTTGGGGTGTGTGAGGGTGAAGGAATCCAGAAATTCTCATTGAGCGACCAGTTCACCTCAGGCTCCTGGACACGCGGGGGTGGGCAGGTCAGGAGTGAGAGCCGAGGATCTGAGCTCCCCCAAGACCCATCTCCTAGGGCCCCTACGTCCTGGCCGGGAGTTCCTCCTCCCTGGGAAGGGCAAGCTCAGCCACTCTGCAAAAGCCACCGACCTCGCTTAACGCGCCCGGAGCTGGGATGGAGCTGGGAGCCTGCGCGGGGCACCAGCTGGTCTCGCAGCCTCGCCGCTCCCCGCGCCACCACTGGCGCCCCCAAGCGCCGCGTGCGCGTCCCTCCGGGTCCTCTCTGAGATGCTTTGGCCCTTCGCAGAGGAGAACCGAGCTGGGGAGGCGCAGGATGACCCCAAGGCTTTCCTGGGAACCCCTGGGGCTGGGGGCAGGAAGGAAGACTGGGGGGAACCCCGCGCCGGTTCATTCCCGCTGGGGATCTCCTCTTGGCAAAGAAGGCAGCGTCCTGGCCCGGCAAAGATGCCCTCTCGAGCTGTGAGGTCTAAACCCATGGAGTGTGTCCGGGGGCACCCCGTTCCTCGCTGCCCCTCAGACACTTAGGGTGCGCCACGAGAGCGGCGGGGTCGGAGGTGACAGAGATCAAGAAGATACAGCTTCTCCGGAGGGGAGAAAAGCTTCCTCTCTCCGCTTCTTTGGTCCTCTTCTTCCCCCCTAAAGTCTCCATCCGGATTCGTGGGCACCCCCCTGGAGCACCTCCGCAGCCCACACGCTCGGGGAGGCGCAGGCGCGCGGAAGACGTTACCACGTGGATGCCGCGCCTCCGGGGCTCCCGGGGCTCCTCCAGGCTCCTGGTGGACTCGGGGGCTGCGGGTGCTGGGCGGCCCAAGGCGGGGTGGCCCCGGGCAGGGCGCGCGGGGACCGCTTACCCCTCTGCACTTCCACGTTGGCCTGCGCCCACTGCAGCCGCCGTCGGGAATCAGAGCCCCTACGCCCCTAAGGGGAACCCGCCTCTCGGG
>NW_006159808.1:3762058-3762366 GCF_000334495.1 Tupaia belangeri chinensis | reverse complement strand
CGCCCCCGCGAACTTTGAGACGGAGGACTTGGGTCCTGCCAAGGCTGAGGCAGAAAGGGCAGTAGAGGCCAGGAAAGCCCCCAGGTCGGAGAGCACGGCGTGGGCCTCCCGCGGTTAATCAGGAGGCTCGAACCACCGAGACCGGGCGGGCCCACGGAGCTGCGGGCCCGGAGCCGAAGCGGGACGGCCGCAGGGCTGGGTCTCCTTGCACCTTGGGTCACGCCTCCTTGGCTAGAAGGCGCCGCGCCTCTGCCTGCTCGGTGCTGCAGCGCTTCCTGCCCGGGCGGAGAAGCGGGGCGCGCTCGGGG
>NW_006159808.1:3729198-3761906 GCF_000334495.1 Tupaia belangeri chinensis | reverse complement strand
GGACTCTTCCCGCGGCCTGCTGCTGCTGGCCGCGGCGCTGATGGTGCAGAGCGCTCAGCTCGGCGGCTCCCGGGCCAAACTCAACTCCATCAAGGCGTCTTTGGGCGGGGAGACGCCGGCCCAGCCAGCCAATCGATCTGCCGGCATGTACCAAGGACTGGCTTTCGGCGGCAGTAAGAAGGGCAAAAACCTGGGGCAGGTAGGAACCCCCCCAAACGCACTCCTCAGCCAGGAGAGGTAGGGACCCGGCGCTTCGAGCGCACGGTTGGCCGCTGCGCCCCGTCACTTGCCGAGCGCCGCTCCAGGTGCGGCGCGCTCCGGGTCGGGGTCTGCACGGCTGCTGGTCCCCCAGTGCTGGGTGGGCGGGTGGGTTTCGGTCTCATCTTCGCTTTGGGACGAGGGCGCTTTGGGACGAGGGCGCGCGTTGCGATCTGGCGCGCCGCGGTGGGGAAGAGGCCAGGGCGCTCCTTCGCTTCCACGCGGCGACATCGATGTAGCGCGAAGGACCGCTCGCGCGCGCCCTGTCCCGTCCAGCACCGCTGCTTTACGTGTACAAGGTCACTCGTTTAACCTTTACCGCTCTGCGCTGGGCGTTGTTGCCTTGCCATTCTGCAGATGGAGTCGTCGAGGCCAGCAGAGGTTTAGAGGTGCGCCCTTCGCGCAGGACAGAGCGCCTGTCCGCGTGGACCGGCCGCAGCCAGGTCCTGGGGCTCAACGATTCCGTCTGCAATCTCGGGGATCCTGCTCCCTTTCAGGTTTTCTCTCTCAACCATTTCCTCCTGTGGCTCGCGGTCACAGGAAACACCGCGTATGTGTCACTCAAGTAGTCCTGCGAATAAATCACCAGGAGGAAGCAGAATGATGAGGTGACAATCTCAGTGTCGCAGGCGCCTGGATGTAGCGAGGTCACCCAAGGCGTTTTTGCTAGAGGGAACTTTCCTCGGGCCCCGCGTCTGTGTCACACCGACCAACTGATTGACAGTCACGTGCAAGCAGTTAGACAGGCGCAGAGACACGAACTCAGCACACTTGGTACCAGCTGCGGCCAGCGCGCAGCGGCCAGGAGAGGGGGCTCTGTGGGTACTGGAAACGACAGCTCCCTCTTCTGCTCCTTTTGTGGAAAGCCCAAACCGAAAGCCCAGTTTGCCATACAGCAGAAGTGTCAGCCCGCAGGGGCCCAGGCCCACGGACCTGTTTTCTCTGCTTCCCGGGAAGGGCCGGCTACTGCGCCTCTGCAAGCGCTCCCGCCCGCCGCCGTGTTGTCAGCGTGGGTAGCAGGCAGGGGCGGACAGCAGGGGCAGTCCTGGACCGACTGGGAAGAACACAGCCCAACTTGGTCCCCTACTGCCCTCTCACGGGAGAGGCACCGTTTTGCTAGTTCTGTACGTCCAGAAATCTTCCGGGCTCTGAAATGCCAAGCATTTCAGCTCTCCTCTCCCACTGTTCCAAAGACTGCAGTCGCAGGAGTTTTTTCTTAAGGTCTCAAGGAACGTAAGGAACGGCATCCATAAACATGCAGGGTGCCCATGTACACACAGCGCTGCGCACCCTGAACGTGTGCTCCGACCTCGGCGCTGACGTGGTCGCCCCTCATTCCCTCCCTCTCCCAGGGACACACTGGCATTTTGACTAGCAGGGCACCTAGGAGTCTCCACCGAGTCCTTAATGAAAGAGGGCCAGGGTGAGAACAGGCTCCAACCAGATCACACGGTTTCTCTTACTACAGACTTCAAAATCTATCAGTTTAAGAGCCCTATAAGTAGCTCCACCAAGGACAGAGGGAAGGACCCAGTACCTTGAAGTTTCTTTCGATTTTATTTCATGAGTTATCTGGGAGTTTCTATAAAGGGTTTTTCTTTCCGTCACTCCACTGGGTCCCACCACCTAACGCCCCTGTGTCAGTCTATCAGTTATTGGACTCTGTCGCTAGCCACAGCCTAGTGGAGGACACCCAGGCACGTGTCCCCAAACCTAGCTCATCCCTTCTGTTTTGTTCTTTTATCTGTGTGTCGATAGGCATGGACTATGTGCGTTGGCTTCACTAGCCCATATGAACTTCTGCTTGGTCATGCTAAGAGGGTGTGCAAGTCTACTAGCGTCCCCTCAAATTGAGAATTTATTTGTTTTATGAGTTGAATTTCTGCTATGCTCCTTATAACTTCGTAGCTCCTAAGATTAGAATTCTTAGATTCTATGGAATCTATTTCATCATAGTTACTTAACTGTAATACCAGATCCTCAAGGCGGGACATTCGGTTTCTGAGAAAATCGTGATGTACCGGAGATGACGGTAAGACGAAGCCCAGCATGGGGTGGCTGTCAGGACGGTTAGTTGGTGGACAGAGGGTTGACTGGAACATTCTGCCTGTGGCTTGTTTAGCGGATGCTCTGAAACGCGTAGTGTTATGCAGAAAGGAACAGAAATGTCTTTCACCTTAGAAGTAGAACGGTCTTAGGATTCTTATTTTCAAACACAAATAGAAACTGAGAAAATTTCAAGAGGGAAAACCGTCGCTACGTTTTATAGAGAAAAAGTCTGTCATTGACAGAGCTGGGCTGAGTTTTTATCCCCCCAATAGCAAAATGCAATGGAGAAGACTGGGAGCAATGGGCCAGCTGTTTGAACCAGCTGGTTCTCCGTGGCCAAGTTCAGTCCCCCCTTCCCTTTCTCTTTGATTGATGGACGATGAAGTGCCTGCCTTTCGGGGATCTGGGAACAAGGGACTGTCAGAGGCAACTTCAAGTGCACAGATTCGAAACATAGAGTTTTGTCTTCTTTTTCCTAAATGAAAACCAAATCATGGCCTATTTTAATTTTTCAGAACAGAACATTAAAATAAAATTATATTGCCATTGCAGAAGAAATTTTATAATTTATTAATCTACAAAAGTGAAAATGAGACTAAATAAACACAGGGCTCCCTTGACTCACTGCAGCCTAACCCATAGGGGAAGGACCGCTGTTGTGGACAGAAATTCGACAGTGTAAAGGCAAGGAACACTTTATAACATCACTCTTAGAAAACTGTGCCCTTAAATTTTAGGGAAGATTTAGAGGGTCCAGAGAGAAATCGCGCTGTTCAAGATGCTGAAGTTCTTATTTTTAGGTCTGCTTTCAAAGAAATAGCTGTGAGTTATGATGGAACTGAACACAGAAAATTGAGAGTGAGGATATTTAGATTATTGATACAGAATTAGCAAAAACAATTTTACTAAATTATTCTTATTAATGTTAAATTGGACTCTTTGCAGCTATTGCTAATGAATTTTAAACAGTCATGCATGTATGTATGTGTCCGTGGGACAAATTAAGTTGCAGGACTATTACTGATATATACAAATACTTCTGTATGCCAAGGTTGATACGGCTCATTCCAGCAGACTCTATTACAAAAGTCTGAGTCCAGAGGAGTTTTATACAGACTCTTCAATATCCCGAGGATAAAATATGTTTTGATTCAGTTCACATTGTTGGACATCACTTCTGGAGTTTGAGGTATCCACTTTGGCGGGTCACGCTCAAAAGCAATGAAAGTAAACCAAGCAGTTGAGAACTCATTCCACCTTTGCAGTTCGCGGTTTCCCGTGAGCGAGTGAAAACCTTTTGGATGTAGTTTGCAATTGCTTTCTTATTCTCTACTCTTGGCTTTGCCTTTTTGAGATTAGCAGATGAATTTAATTTGGATGCAGTGCATTTTGAAATTCTTTTAAAGATGCTGAGTGACACAGTAACAAGCAACTAATTATGTTCTAAATGTAGATAAGCATCCTGACACATGTGTCTAAAAGGACCTGAAACTGGTTTAAGATAAATTCAGATTCCGTGATTTGCTAATACAACTTGGACACTTGAAGGGCAGTGGTTTGGATGGACTTATACTGTGAGAAAAGAATCCTTGAAATGGATCGAAACAGAAGCTTGAAGGGTGGGTTAGAGAGCACTAATGCGTGTAGATTGCATTTTCTTTAATAAAAATGTGGTATCTATGTAAATGCATGAGCAGTCATGAAAGTGCTCACAGAAATAAACTGTAGCCCTATTTCCTGTAGGTGATCTCTTTGTTTTCTGAAATTATCTGTGACTGTTTTTTTAAAAACCCCAGCCCAACTTTCCTCTTTTAGAGAGCAAGGAGCCTGTCGTCCTCGCTGGACATCGACCGACTCTAACATAATCGGGGACGCAACTCATTCTTAGGGTTAAACTTTCCAAAACATTGAAGATTTTTGAATCAGTTTCCATTGAAGTTCATTCTCTCTCTCTGTAAGTCATAGAGAATTGATCGTTACTATAAGCGGAAGGTTACTTCGTGAATAGCAAGAAAAGTATTTTAATGATAATCTAAGTATGAACATCCATCATTTGGTTTTTGGGCTGGACTGGAGCGTGCAAGAGGACAAGGTTACTTAAATTCTCTCCAGCTGTGACTCTGACCCTGGCGCAGTTCCCTCCTGATACGAACTTGCCCTCTTCCTTCCCAGTGTGTTTCAACTGGACAGTTCTTAAGGCAGATCGATGGGGGATGTCACAGCAGGGTACTTGTATGTTCTGCCCTAGGAGAACATCCACACTTCGCTACAGTCGCTTAAAATACGCAGTAATGTTACGTTTTAGAGGAAATTTGTAATGCTTAATATATTTGCCATTTCAGACTCAGTATTTTGTGGGTGTGTGTGCTTTGGTATTGCAGCAACATCAAAATGAATTGCAAGTGTCTTTCTGCCTGACAGTCTGCTCAAGTTGCTTTGCATTCGCCCATAACGAGGAGCTAAACCTGCTTCTAGTTGTTTATCTGGCCATAGAAGAGATTGATGTGACATGCATGTCTACCCGAGCCTCTTACAAACTCGTTTTTATTTGTTTGTTTGTTTTGTTTTGTTTTGTTTAATGGGAAGGAAAAATCAAAAGGAAATGAAAAATCAATAGATTGATTTTTTTAAAATGGTATAACATTGCTTTACGATTACATAGAAAGATTAAATATGAACTGCATTTAAAGATTGGTTTTACGATTTAAGGTAAGCAGGGGTCAATTTTCTCTTCCTTCTCTCTACACTCTTGCCAGGAACCAAAGCCGAAGGACGCATTTTTCTCTAATTGTTGTTTTTGTTAGCACAAATATAAACCATCCTCTCAGAGAGCTTAATTGATATAAAATTTGGGAGGGTTTGTTGAGTTTTTTTTTTTTTTTTGGATAGAAACATCTGTCCACAGGAAGAAATGTCACCATCCAAATATTTTAGATAATGGATTCCTAGTGAGACTAAGCTAATAACTTGGGGTCATTGTCCACTTCAGGCCATATCAGTAATGGGAAGGTCGGCCACGAATCCCACAGCTGATAAGAGGGCCTTCTGCAGAGCTCAACCTGTGAACTACTATTATCTTTTGGGAATGATGGTACATTGAGTCAGAGAAACCTTTAGGGAAGGGAGATTTGAATATCGTGTCTAAATTGTTACATTTTTACTCACATAATAAGTTTATGTAGTACTAAAAACAGAACTGCTGTTCTAACACTCCGCAGCCACCAAAGCACACGGCAGGCTGTACCTCTGGGATACAGTCCTGTTTACACTCGTCTCTGGGCTTTGAACAATAAAGGCGGAAAGAAAATCAGCAAGACCACAAAGAAGTACGTTTTTCACAAACATTACTTCTCTCTCCCAATTGTTAAGTGGAAGGGGCTAAAGGACATCAGAGATGTTTATACATACTTTGAAGTATCTGATTTAATTGGCTGACTCTGTTATGGAGTAACCGATTTGTAATGACACACAAATTACAAATTCTGTGTAATATGGCACACAGAATAGCTGAAATTAATCATACATTAAACTGCCCCTACCCTGCCTAAAACGAAGGGTCAGTGAGCACGGAAGGACATTAAAGGCTAAGCACATTAAAGTCACGATTGCAGGGAGAGACTTCAAAGCGGATGACCAGCCCTTTCCAGAGATACCGGCTCTCCGCGTTCCATGCTGTGTCCTGGGACTGGAGGAGTCGCGTGGTCTTCAGACATGTCCCTTCCTTATCATGGCTTGCAAGTAGTCATGGCACTCCTTAAACTATGGGAGAGGTGTCACCCCTGCACCAGGCATGGCTCCACGAGCGTCGCTTGCATGGACACTTGGACCCTCTGATCTTCTAGGCAATCCTTGTAGCAACTTCTAGGAGCACTATTTTTATAAATGATGAGATATCCTATAAATTACAAAATAATAATTTTCCTGAGACACAGAGAGGTTATGCAGCATGTCCAAAGTCACACAGCAGGAAGTGGAAAAGCTGGTGTCGACCTCAGCGGTCTGTCACAGAACCTGTGTACTTACCCACCGTGTCGCGCTGTTACGGTCTAATAAGCTTATTCTGGATTTCGGAGGGGACGTGGACTATTCTTTTACTCTTGTATTTTCTAATAACATGGTTATAACCCTAGCTTCATAAAAAGCCGTGACAAAACACAGGCCTTCTATTGCTGCCGGCGGCTTCCCCGAGAACCCTGAGTGAGCCCGCACGGGGCGGTCAGGAAGGCGGCCCGTGGCTGTGTTTCTCTCCATCCCTGCCTCCGTGTGCCTCCCTGCACGAAACCTCGCTGTTACCAAGAAACACCTCCCACCCCCCGTTTCTGCTCTTTTCTCTTAAGCTGTGTTGTTGCCCAAGCAGAAGGGGCTGCGGCTGGATGACCCTCTTTTTTCTTGCCCACCACTGCACTCGCCGTGCCACGTCTGGAATCTCCGCGCAGCCGTGCGCTCACAGACACAGCGGGGCACAGGCCTCCACAGCACTGCTCTGCACTGGCCTCCGCGGGGCGCGGGCCTCCACAGCACTGCTCTGCACTGGCCTCCAGCTCGGGCCACTGGCGGCCCTCACACCCCGGTCAGACTGGTCACGTAGGAGAACAGTCTCACCTTTTTGTTCTGTTCTGGTTTTTTTTTTTTTTTTTTTTTTTTTTTTTTGCCATAGTGTTCGTGCACTTGCCGGAGAGAGAGAGACAGAAGCAGTGAGAGGGAAAGTGAGAGATCACCCCCCAGGGGGGAAGGCCATGCCACAATCCTTCTCCTCCATTCTCCTCCTGGAATCTTGGGCACACACACACCTGCACCTGGTGTGATTTTCAAGCCATCAGGTCCAGGACTTGAACCGCGGTCTGCCACGTGGGAGTCCAGAGACACGAGCACTATGCCATCGTCTTACCTTGGCCTCTCCTCACTGCCCCTCTGGAGCCAGGTGACATGACGTCAGCAGTGCGTCTCTTCTGCACCCCAACCCTTCCCATTCTGGTTCACTGCTAGGTAACCTCACAGCCCTGGGAAGGTTCCTTCATCTTTTTAGTCCTTTATTTGAATAAAAAACGACAACAAAAAAACACAACTGTACAATAGGCCTAACAATAACGACAGCAACTGTAATGATAATAATACTAATCCTGAGCTAACTGGACAAGAGCAAGGCCCCCATGAGCTAACCAGGTAGGAGCCCTGGGGGAGCAGGTGACTTCCGGCGGCGATGCTGTGCCGATTCGGAGGTGGCCGCTGCATCTTCCCCACTGCGGAGGGCAGGGGCGACCACCGCACAGGACGCCCACAAAGGAAGCGAAGGGACTCAGCAACTCTGAGGCGAGGATTGTGAAACAAAACAGGACAAACACACGCACTCGCACACGCATGCCACTGCGTCTCCTGTGTCGAATATGCGCATGAAGAAGGATGGAGAGGCTTTGCAGTCCTGTAGGAAATAAAACAAGCCAGCACATATTTGAGCAACTGGCGACACCGTGGACAGAACACAGGGGCAGGGCGCCGCAGGCATTGACAGTGTCATCACAACGCGCCAGCCTCCAAGGCGTGTTAGCCGTTCAGCCACAGAACCCGCTGTGCAACCGCGTGAGTCTGCTGCCACAGCATGGGTTTGGTATTCTCCAAAGGGAGGTAACCCCTGGAAAGCAAAACTCGACGCTCTCTGCCCAGCCTCTAGGCCCAGCTGTCTTGCTGAGGATCCGGAAGGCACACAACCCTCTCTGAATGTCAGCTCTCTCTTCTAAGAGGACTCATGAATTGAAGGTTCATTCTTTTCATCCCATTCCTTTCATTTCCTTTATTCTTTTTCACTTTGAGTTATTTTTCCATGGATTCAGGTAAATTGGAGATCTTAACAATACTGAGAGTAAAAGTCATCTCATGAAAGCATATGATTCTTTTTTAAGTTTATTTATCTTACTTTTTTTAATGAGAGAGAGGAAAAATAGGGACCTTGATAGAGTCTCTTTGGCCAGGATCCCCCAGCTGCGGCCATCTGACCGCAGGAGCACAGGTGCATGCACATGTGCAGGTGAGGTTCAGCTCAGGGGGTCAGGAGTCTTCCGCATGGCTGACGGAGGGCATAACAGCATCCCCCCGCCCCTGTTGCCCTGGCTGATCCAATTTTTCTTACATTGGAAACAAACTCCCAAGTGTCTCTATCTGGTAACTGAGAAACGTCATCCAGGTGGGAGGAGAGAGAGTAGACACAATCGTGGAAAGGCACCTGATGCTGCAGGCACATTCCCGTGACGGATTCTATTTACTCACTGTAACTTCAGTTCAACCTAGCCCTTTGCGCTTTGGCTCAGTCAGCATGGCGTAAGTCTCTGGAAATCGAACTCGTCTCTCCAGGAACCACGCCCTGCATGCTGTAGGTATTGCGTATCGCTTAGGCCTAACACATTCCTTTACTCCTTTCCTGTTACATTATTTCTGCTGTTCTCTCCGGCTCCTTTCCTTCCCTCCCCGATTCCTCTACAACTGTCTCCCTATGGATGTGGAAGGTCTCAGGCTCTCTCCACAGTCTCTGTGGTTTCTGTTCCATGGCTCCTTTATTGGTTTTATTTTCCTCTTTTGAATCTACTTGCCACATAAGCAAATGTCTATTTTTGGCTGTTTAAACCCCTAAGCTTCATTTTTTCATCAACCATTTTGAAAATCTTGTCAGAAACAACAGAACAACAAACTCTTATGAAGATTAGCAGTTTACGTCGGGCATCACATTGTCAGGAGTCGGGCGAGTATTGATGATTTCGAACCTACCAGAAAAGCTTTGGGACTGCTGCAGGCTGTAAGAATCAAGCTTGCGGGAAATCCTTCCCATGCGCTGGTCCTTTTCACCACTCGCTGGTGATGAGGGAAGTCTGTGCAGGTTCTTATCATGGCAACTGTGTCTTGTTTCATTGACCCTACGTATTTGAATGCTCAGGTTTTAAGTGGCCTTTGATTTTTTTCTATACGATAAGGCTATTGTCAGGGATTCACGTCTGACTAGAACATGCAAATAACTGTGGCTTCTGCTCATAAAATGTTACATAGTAGAATGTGCATATATTTTAAACAATAGATTATATTTATTTTTATAGCTTGAATTATGTACTATAAAGTAGGGTTTTTTTGCTATTTGTTACTTATAAATGATCATTTGATCATTTTCAAAGTTAAAACTTAATTTCAATCTGATGGACTCTTCAAAAATATGCTTGAATATTTAATGGGTAGCATAACTTTTTAAACATGCTATTATTCAAGGTGAAGAGTGTTAAAGCAATGACCAAGAGAAAATTCTAGTGTCTAAAAGTTTCAATACAATAGACTAAAACAGGATGCAGTTAGACCGAGGAGACACAGCAGAAACCCTCCTGCGTACCTTGCTCATTTTCCACATGAGGGAACCGGGCTGGGGGATGTTTCGTGATCTGCCCAGTTTTCTACAGACAGTAATGAGGAAATGCGAGCCTTCGGGACAGTCACGAGCAACACTTCCCATTAACTCTGCACTAGGGAGCTCTGTGACAGGGTTACATTGAGGTGTCTTGAGTTGATTAAAAACCCAGTGGGAGACTGATTCTATGTAGAGTTTTCTCGGCTCTAAATTTGTGTATGGCAGAATGTATTACGAAAGAACATAATGTCCTGATGACAACTGTGTCAGGAGGTTTTAAACAGGATTAATGAAAGGAAGTGTCATTGGCTGCATCGTGCTCACCCACTCTTCAGTCCTGGAACTTGAATGACATGATCAGAAAGAAGCCCACCTGAGGGTCTGCGCCAGAAACACAGGTGTGCACAGGAGGAGGGGCAGTGCTGGCTGGCTGATTAGGAAGATTGCTGGCCTTTCTACATGTGTCACCTAGCGTGGAGTCCCATGGCCTTAAAACCTTCCGAAGAAAGGTATTATATTTGCATTCTGATCCAGTATGGCTGTGTGCTTTAGTTTTCTCATCAGTGAAATGGTTGTCCTAATAGCGGCATTTCCTTCTATTTGCAAAATACAAAACATTGCTTATTAGTGATTACATCATTAGCTGTCATTTTATATAAAGCAAAACTATTCCATCCTACTTTCACCCTGAATTTATGATGAATACATCTGAATTAGACAATTAGAATCAACCCAAGAATAACTTATGGTTCTGGAATCATAAATTCAGTTTATGTTTTGTTAAAATGCCTATTTTAAATATATATATATATACACACACACATATATATGTGTGTAGATTGAAAGTAGAAGGTGTCTTATATTAGTTTTCCTTCTTTTGCCAATTTTGATTTTTTTGTTTTCTCTTAAAAAGTTCAGTATCAGTTGTAAGACTTCCACATTTCTTATGAAAACCTTGTTTTTCATTCTCAGAGGCTGCCAGCAGCTCTCTTGCCTGCTGTTAGAATGTCCTGTATATAATATTCCATAAGACTTCAGTGCCTTTTTTTCCATCATGCCTGGCATGTGAAATTATTCATATATATATTTCAGTTTTTGCTATAGGGCATGTGCACTCTCCAGAAAGAGACAGAGGCAGAGAGAGAGGGGAAGTGAAAAATCACTGCCCAGGAGGAATGGCCATATCACAATCACTTCTAAATCCTCTCAGCACTTTGGGCATCCATGCACATGTCCTTGGCATGATTTTCAAGCCACCTGGTCAGGGATGCAGACTGTGGGGTTGGCCATGTGGGATGTCACCACCCTAACCTCCATGCCACCTGCTGGCCCACTGCTCATGTGTGTTCACTACCTCTCAGACAGGCATGACAGGGGTGTCAGTAACAGAAACCAGTGCATGTGTAGGGTTCTGAAGCCACACTGAGGGTTACACAGTGACGCTGTAGACTACTGGGTGTAGAACGGATGGAGTCAGAGAAACAGCCATGATAAAGCCAGCACATATTGGTGAGAAGCCACGTGGCGTGGAATAGAGGAAATGCATTTTATCAACATGTATTTCAAACAGGAAAGTATTCTTAAAGCCAGTGAAAACACATTATTATGTTGCCGCACGGATATTTCTCATCAAACAATGTAATCATTCCTGTTATACGACATGTGCAGGGATCTCAGCATGGTAAATACAGTGAATACACATTAGAGAATATCAGGCCTAAAACTGTGTGAAGAGAACCAGTGCTTTTCTTTTTCTTTTCTTTATTTTTTAGAGATTTTTGCTATAGGGCATGTGTGCTTGCGAGAGAGACAGAGAGACATCATCCCCCCGGAGGGATGGCCACGCCACAGTCTCTTCTCCTGCATTCCCCTTTTGGGATTTTGGGCATGCATATACACATGCCCAGTGTGAGTTTCAAGCTTCCGGGTCTGGGACTCGAACTGCAGTCAATCATGTGAGAGGTCCATCTGCTGGTCCCCACTGTTTTTATTTTTAAGTTATTGTTTATAATTATTATTGTTAGACTTCACTTTTTAGAGCAGTTTTGGGTTTAGAGAAAAGTTAAGCCAAAAGTAGAGTTTCCACAAACTCCCTCCTCTCCCCCTCCCCCGGTTTCTCTTATTATTTACAACTTTCACGAACTAGGTAAATGGTTAGAATTGTTAGTCAGGGGACCAGTAGTTGGTGTAATGGCTGTGTCGCTGGACTCCCATGTAGTTGACCATGTTTCGAGTCCCTGACCCGGTGGCTTAAACTCACGCCAGGCGCATGTGCGTGTGTGCCCAGGATCCTGAGAGGAGAATGGAGGAGAAGGGATTGTGGTGTAGCCATCCCCCCCGGGGGGTGATTTCTCTCTTTCTTTCTCTCTGTCTCTCTCTTTCTGGCGAGGGCAAGCACCCTATAGCCCCCCCCCAAAAATTGTTAGCCAAAATAGATACATTCTTGTTAACTCATGTCCACAGTGTTCATTGTCTCCTTCTTTGTGTTGCACAGTGTGTAGATTCTGACAAGTGTGTTCACCATCGTAGTATCATTACTTACTGACTTAAGTCAGGACGCTATTTCCCCTCCTCCCCTAATGCCTGGTAACCATTTGCCTGTTCCCGTCCCTGTAGCTCTGCCTGATCCGTGATGTCACTTAGTTGGAATTGTATACCGTCTTTCCACATTGACTTCTTTCATTTAGCAAAATGCATTTAAGGTTCTGCTATGTTTTTTGCTGGGTCCTTGGTATGTATAGCAATAAGAAAAATATATGATGTATTTGGGGAATCCAGTTGAGTTTTCTTTAATTTATGTTACTTATTTTTTTGATTTTTAATTTTTTTTTGAGAGAGAGAGAGGGAAATAGAAAGGCAAAGGACTTAGCACAATCCCTGCCCCTGGTCCCCTGCCTTCTGAGCCAGCTAAGATCCTGGCACCTAGCATGAACAGGGCAGCTGGCATGAGCCTGCCATCCTCCTCTGTCCCCAGCACACATGAGCAGTGTGCTGCTATGTGCTGCTGAGCTGGCCCGGGTGAAACCATCAGGTTTAAAAGATCCCAGCAATGGTCCATTTCATGACCATTCCCAATATAATATTCACGCTGGACAAGTGAGTGAGCTTTCCTTTTTCATAATGATTCTAAAGGTGAGCACTTGGGGCTCCTCTCCCACTTGTCCAGCTAACTCTGACTACAGTAAGAATGAGAACATTCTGCTTTCTGCTATAAAGGAAGTCTGAAGAAAACCAAGCTGGACAGAGGGCTGGCAGGAGGCATGGTGGGTAAAGGCGCTGGATTCCCACATGGCCTACTGTGCTGGTTTGACTCCTGGACCTGGTGGTGGCTTGTTTTCTCGCTTTCCCTGTCTTTCTGTCTCTCGCTGGTCAAACAAAATAATAATAATAATAATAGCAAATGGAATTAAATAAATAATTTTAAAAATAGAAAACCAAGCTAGATACTAATCTCTCTTCCAGTAACTTCTCATTAACAGAAAATACGATCAAGTCATTAGCCATTCTTCCCAGACCCCACTCTGGTCCCCTTGATGGAGAGGCAGGCCGACCAGTGTAAGGAAGACCGTCTCCATCAACAGCCATGAAAAGTCACACGGTGCTGGATATTTCAGTGGTAACAAAGTCTCTGAATATTTTAGAAGGACTTAGAGCTTACTTTTTTTTCCCCTTTGCAAAATCTTCACTGCTCCCTGAGGAAGTCTGATCCTAATTTTGTGATTTACAAAGGGCTGAGGGAACGTCGGTGGGGAGGTGGGCTCACACGGAATTGGACGTGTGCAGAGAAATGACAAGGGGGAGCACAGGAGTCGGCAGTGACGCAGTGGGCACGTGTGCAAGGGACAGAAAGAGTGGACGAGGACGTGCCAAGGGGTGGAGGCGGCGTGTGCTGAGCTAGAGCGAGCAGGGAGACTGGGTAGAGCTGCCAGTTAGAACGTAGCCATGGCCTTCTAGAAAAGAACAGGTGTTCTATTCCCAGACTCGGCACTGCAGACAGCGCATTCCGCTCAGATGGTCACGTAGATCTTTCTTCCCAAAGGAGCCGCCAGAGCAGCTTCCGTGTTTACCTCGTAGCTTTCTAGCCGTGAACGATGGCTCGCACGGGCAAGCACACCCCGTCCGCACACCGGGCTCCGAGAGGCCTTCGCGTGTCTATAAACCAAAGGCCCTGCGGAGGTGACGGTGTCAGAGACGGGAGCAGTTTCTGAGCACTTCGGAAGGTTCAGTTACAGCTGCGTCCAGGTAGGAAACCCTGGCTGGGCTAGTGAAGCCTTAACATTCAAAAAATAATTCCATCAACTCGCCTCGCTCGGTAATTAGGTCTCGTTCAAGAGGAGACCTTGGTCAGAGTCCGTGCGTCGTGTTTATTATTTCTGGGAGAATGGGGGTTCGAGGGTAGCCCACGAGTGCCAGCCGGCAGGACGTGCCACCCCAGCAGGGACGAATCCTGCCCGCCGCCCCGCCCGCGAGTCCAGGCTGGACACACGCTTTCTTCACGTGCCACTTGTTAGTTAAAACGTGTGCACTGAGGCAAAAAAAAGTCTGTCAAGTTATTTTTCAGCAAAACGCAAACATGCCCTATTAATATCGCAGAGAAAAGGCTAAACTTCCTAACGCAGTAAGAATGTTTTCGGAATTGTTCAAATTAATACAATGCTTCCAAAAATGCTCTTTGGAAATCTTGTAAATGTCCCTGCCTGCCTGTTTGTTTTGCTGCTATCTCCCCAGTGCTCTTCAGAAGAAAATAGCTTTTTAACAAGAAAAATCCTCTTGAAATCACATTTCCGAGGGGGTCCCGGCCACAGCAGCTGCAGTGCATCGTGACTGGATTTCAGCCTCTGTGGGTTCTCGTCGTTGGAAGCGCATGTGACCGACTCAGGTTCGATGACACGGCGTCCCAGGGGCCTATTACAACTCGGGTGGGAGTGTGCGCTGGGAGTGTCCTTGTTAGAAAATACAAGCTTTCAACACAGAAGAGCAGCTACATTTGATGGCCTGGAACTCACAACATTTAAGTAAGACCAAAAATAAAGCCGTTCTTCTTCCTAGACATGCAAAAACACCCTCCGGTGATTCAGAGCCGGCAAAATCCACTTCCGTGAGAGTCAGAGCCGAGCGCGGGAGAAGCACTGAGGGTGGTCTGGACTTCCGAGGCACATTTAAAACATCTTAGAAGCCAAGGAAGCGCGCCAAAGCAATGAACAAATGATTGATTTCAAATCTGTGCTATCGGATTTAAGCACCGTACTCCACAGAGTGCGGGCCACAGCTGCAGCGGTGGGACCCGCCGTGAGGACCAAGGGGTGACGCTGCCCGGGAAGGAAGGCAAGCCCGGCTCTGACTATGCCTCGATGGCCAATAGTCAAGTGGCAGGGAGGCCGCCCTCCAAACCGCAGCCATGGCGAGGGTAGCATGGGGCTACGGGGCCCTCCAGGTGTGCCCAGCACTGCCCTGGCTGGCCTGGCCTCTGCTCCCAGAAGTGGACCCAGCCAGCACGTTAAGCACCTACTTAATGTCAGCATTTTCTGCGATCTCCCTTGGTCCCCTCCACGCCTGTGAGCCTCTGCCCTGTGCAGGCCCTGGGGGTGCAGGAGGGAGGCAGGGCTGCAGGCCGAGAGGTGGCACACCCGAAGGCCGCGCTGGCATTGCGTGTCTATGGCCCCACGGCAGCTCAGCCCCGCGCTCAGAGTCACGCAGCTGCTGCACGTGCCCTACGGCAAAAATCCCTCTTTAAAAAAAAGGGAAAGAACTCCCGGGCCCGATGACAACGACAGTCCAATCCAGAATGGTTTTGCCTCGGTATGACGCAAGAGACTATCATGTTTTGTTTTTGTTTGTTTTTGTCTTTGACAAACTGAATGAGATATTTCGCCCCCGTTGGAGTCTGGCGTGGTTGTGTTTGGGGAGGTGATAGCTGCAGGGAGCTGTGCTCGGTACCCTCCAAACGCTGGTGTTCTTGTCTCTGCATCTCCGCATTAAAAATGACCATAATCTTCAGGGGAGCCCATTGTCAACCTCTAGAAACAGCAAACAGGAAACGACAAAACAAATAAACTACAGCTCCTGGAAACATTTCAATACCTAGGGACTAATCAAATAAAAAGGAATAGCTAACCAGAGGTAGCAGGTGGGGACTGGCCGGAACGGTAGTGCGTGGGCACTTCAGCCTCCACGATGCCGAAGTGCGTTTAGTTCATAGCAATACTTTCTGGACCAATGTACGCGGGGATAGACCGTCTACACCAGCAGCTCCGTGGAGTCTGGATTGCCCGCCATGTTTTCTGGCCCAGATGGTCTTTGATCGGGAGGCGGAGGTGTGAGCCCACGGCCGGGCTCTCAGATGGCCGGGACCAGCCAGGCCCTTTCTGTCCTCCTGCTGCAACCCGGAGCAGGAGCAGGGCAGGGCAGTTTGGAGCGTGCACGTGCTCCGCACCTGGGCGTTCCCGAGTTCGAGCCGCACTCCATCAGTCACCAGAAGGCACGGCCAAGCGCGCTGCGAGGACTTCTGAGGCGACTCCTCTGGAGCGGGCGGCACCCCTCCTTGTCATCTCTCAGACATAAGCCTTTAATCCCCTTTTCCTAAAACTGTTGATTTTAAAATGCGAGAAAGGCTAAGGATGTCACAGCCGAGCTGCGAGCGCTCTCTTTAAAGAATCCCATCCTTCAAACCCTCTTCAGCAGAGAATCTGGACTGCATGTGCCGAGCAGAGGGCCAGGGCTGCCCGTTCAGCAGCCGATCTGGCACGCAGGTGGCCCGGGTTGGACGTCCGTGAAAGCCTGACACCACCTTCTCCACGGGAAGCGTAGCGTGGCCATGCTGCCTTCCAGGACGGCGGACACTGGCCCCACAGTAACAGCTCCGTGAAGGTGACAACACCACCCTCTGGCTCAGGCCGAGCTGGGACCCAGGGAGCAGCCCGTCATGAGAGCTGAGCCAACGTTTGGTTTTGGTTTTCTCTTTCATACAGTGTGAGTTGCTCAGGTCTCCGTCACCTCTCAGGATGCCGGTGCCTCTCAGAGGCGTGAGGATGTCCCATCGAGGGGAGAACGGCTGTGGTGACAGCAAACGACAAACTGAAGTCCGTGCGGAGCGGAGTGCCCCTTCCCAGCAGTGGCGGGACCAAGGCCTGCTCTTCAAAGTCACGCAGCCTTCAGGGCTTAAGCATGAGGACAGCCAGTATGTCCATGAATCTTCTCGTTCCATTTGACAAAAACTATCCTGCAAGTGATGAAAATCCAAGATTTCAAAATTGTAGGCAACAAAGGAGAAATTTACTTGCTGTTCCTTCTGCATAATCTTTTACATAATCGGTTCAGTCTCACCAAAAATATTTCTCAGTGCAAAGCCCAGATGTTTTGAAGTTTGACTTTTTTTTCTTTCTTTCTTTTTTTTTTTTAGAAAGCCATGTTTAAGAACTTTCCCATTCCTTTCCATCTTAGGAACAGCTGCTTCTAGAACTGCCTCTAACGAGCAATGGGTAACGGGAAAAACAAAGCGGAAATACAGGAGGGAAGCGGCCGTGTCAGTTCATGGCTTTAGAGTTTGTTCTTGCCTTTGCCCTGAGTTTTTTTACAAAAACCCATATTGTGTCTCTTTTGCTAAAATGCTCGTCTTCACTCGGATACGCCCTACAGAATTGACTGGCTCTCTTTAGATAAACAGATACAGTTTCTCTGTTCTAGAGAGGGCTGCAAGACGATTCCCCAGAAGCCGTTTATCCCAAGGTGGAAAGATGCTCTGATCACCGCCACGAGCCTAAAAGGAATCATGTAATACGGAAGAGATACTTGGATTTTCAAAACATACAGGGTTGTTCTCAGCACGATGAGTTTAACAATGATCCTGGACTACAGTATAGAGTAGATTCTAAGATTAAATGCCTAGGGAAATTGAGATACATAAGAAACAACACAGATTTACTCAAAATAAAGTATGACAAACCAATTTTATCATTTTTTTCTTTAAATTTATTTATTTATATTCATTTACTATACATCATTATAGCATACAAAATGAGATTTTCCATCCAGAATACACTGTATATTGGCTCAATCAAGCACATCAACATATGTGTTATTGTCAACAAATCATTTTCCTTCTTGTTTCCTGTATATTTTGCTTTTTTTCCATCCTTGATTCCCCATCTCTTATTGGTATCAGTTTATTTATTTATTTTTTGCCATCTGTAGTCAATCCCGTAGTGATTTTTTTTTCTTTATTCATGATCTAGTGAAAGCACGTACCCATGCAGAGAGAGGGAGCACCTTCACAGGGCCTGCCACCACCGGCTCCTTGTCAGTCCTTGACTCAGTTGGCTTTTGGGCACTGGTGAGTGTCCAGAGCGTCTCACGCTGACCATGAGGGGATTCGAACCATGGTCCCCATATGGGAGCTGGCTCTTCTTGAGCAGCACATTCTCGCTGTGCCATGGAGCCGCCCCAGCCTACCCCCCCTTTGTGGCCTGGAGGTTTCCTGGCTTGGAATACCATTCTATGTCAGTGACTTCTGTATTTACATTTGTAGGCAAAGGCCTTTTTCTCGAACTTCAGATTGATATGCCCAAGTACCCACTAAGCATTTCCTTGAATAGCTATTTTGTGTTGACCGTATCCAACTGCCACCTTTCCCCTTTTCCAGGTCAGATGCACCACATTCTCCCCGCCGCAGTCCATGGTAAATCCACTTCTCTAACTGCAGCCGAAAGTCGTGAACTGATCTGCAGCCTTTGTCTTTCCTTCTCACCCACCATTAGCTTATCGGGAAAGGCCCCCTGCTGAGTCTGTCTTCACGATCCATCCTCAGATGGAAAAAAGCATCCTTATTAAGGGGTGATTCTACAGTAGCTCACAGAAAAATAGCTTAGGAATTAAAATCAGCCTCAGTGAGACCCTCGGAGGGCAGAGTAGACGTTCCTAAGAAACTTCTTACAAATGTGAGTGACACTTTTATATATAGTATAGGATCTGTTTTATCTGTCTACATTTAGAATATTAAAACATTGGTATTCTAGAAACCACTTAAATGATCAAGTCTGCTATTACCGGGGCAGGAAAACTTACCAAAGTAGCATTCATTAAGCATACCCTATGAAAACGATAAACTTTTCCATTGTCTCACTTAATCTTAACTTTATAAACCCTGTCTTTCGTTAGTAAGAATGGGATTCCTCAAACATTGTTTAGTGGCTGGATAGCATCAAAGCATGCAGTCACTGCTTTTTGCTTAACACCTCCCCCATTTTTTAAATGATCTTTTCCTCTGTGTTATGGTGCACATATTGCTAGTGGTGGATGCTGAGAGACAGGAGAATGATCCCTTAAACGTTTCGTTATGCTCGCTAAGGGTCTATGGTTAGATATGACTGAGGCCCCTGAACTCCGACTCTCAGATAACTGCTCTAATTCGGCTCCTTTGTCGTTAGGACTCAGGGAATGATATTGTTCTCACATCATTTATCGCAGATCCTAATTTTATCACAAGTATCAAATGTCTACCCTTTAATGTTCACTTACATTACCAATATAATCTATCCATCTTATGGGTACATAGACTTTTGAGGAAAATCACATTTCATTTTAGCAACTAAAAGCATGTTCTTTTGCCTGTGTGTAAGTCCATCCTGTGATCTCGTTCATAGGAGTTAGTCTTTGTGTCTTAAGAGCGATGAAAGCTAGAAAGCTTTATTAACCAACACTGTGGTACTGACAGACTGACCAGCAGGCAGACTAGAAAGTCAAGAGAGGGCCGAGGCATCAGTCACTGAGCACAGGGGGGACTTTAAAAAGTGATGATGGAAAAATTGTGTATCCGTGTGAGAAAATTATATCGGAATACTTCCTCACCACTACAAAAATCAATTCCCAGTGGAATTTTACATGTGAGAATACTGGCATGGCCAGTGCCCATAAATAGATCAGGAAAGCAGCCGCCGGCTGAGAGATGTATGCACTGCAGCCAGCCAGCCCAGATCTCAGGCGACTAAGGGTCAGAAAATCCCTGCAAGCCAATAAGCAACTGTCCCGTAAAAGTGGGTAAAACACATGACCAGGCGTTTGACAGAGGAGTGGAGTGATGGCACGCCAAGCGTGTAGGTGCATATGGGAAACTTTAATGGACAGCTCTTGGGCATGCAATCACCACAGTCATGTGGAAATATCTTGCTACTCTGAGCATCGCATGCTATGTGACTTAGTGATCTATTTTTTAGGAAGAGAATCCAGACACATGTTTGAGCACACATACCAGAAGTATCATAGCAGCACTGCTGATAATATCAGAATACAGGACACAACCGAAATGCTCCAGAGCGTGTAGATTATGATCGGTTAACATCTTGGAGCGAAAATACATGAACACAGCTATGAAATGCCGTGACTAGGGACAGAAAGAAGACTATATAGGTGTGTGTGTTTATATATATACACATATGAAGAATCTTCAAAGAGTTCATGGAAAATGCATACAATGAAAAATGATAGATTTCAGATTTTTTTGTGCCAAAATAGACTCATGGGTTTTTTTTTTTTTTTTGAGAAGTTTTTGCTATAGGGCACATGTGCTCGCCAGACAGAGACAGACAGAGAGATAGAAAGCGAGAAATCACCCCCCGGGGGGATGGCCATGCCGCAATCCCTTCTCCTCCATTCTCCTCTCGGGATCTTGGGCATGCACACACACGTGCCCAGCGTGAGTTTTAAGCCACCAGGTCTGGGACACAAACGTGGGAGTCCAGCGACATAGCCATGACGCTAACTGCTGGTCCCCCAAAATAGACTCATGTTTTGATTCTATCTTTTATGAACTTTTTGAAGTCTCCTTATTTATATAATCACCTGTTTTTTTTAAAAAAAGAAAATTATTCAAGCCAGCACATGCTAAATGATTGCTTTGGGAAAGGGTCATAGACTTGAGACAGTGGAGGTGTGCAAAGTACAGGGGGTCCTAGTACTGGGCAGTTGGCATTGTTCTCATTCTCGGGCTGAATAGTAGATTCAACTAGTGCTTGATAACCTAGAAATATTTATATGTAGTTTGCAAATATCAAAGATACTTTAAGGCAGTTTAAACATTAAGAAGTAATGCAAAAGAAAGAGCTGAGGTTGTCTGTATAATTAGGGATCTTCCATTCAGGTGGGAAATCTACAGGTGAGAGCCAAGGGAGAGGGAGAGGCCAGTACCTCTGAGCACTCCTCTGAAAAGGGCTCTGACTTTAGAAGTGGGCTTTTGAGTCATCCGTTGCTCACAGCAGGGCAAGCAGGGCTGAGAAATGATGTCGAAGTTGGACCCATTCCCGCTCTCACGGGTGATACGTTTAGGTTGTAGCAGAACAGGTCAGAATCACTTTGGAATCTGTGTTAAACATTCTCTTCCGTGATGTTGTAGACATGGGATATGAGATGCTTCAGCGTTTTAGCTTTGGGTGCATTATGCTCGTTAGACTTGGAGAATGTGGTTACAAAAACTTTTATGATTTAACTGGCAAACTATCTATTAGCAGCTTCCTATTGTAGAGATGATAAAGGTAGCTGCTGTGATGCTTTAAGAGCAAAACAGAAAATTGCCTTTTTTTTTTTTTTGAGAGATTTTCACTGTAGGGCGCGTGCGCTCGCCAGACAGACAGAGAGAGACATAGAGACAGAAAGCGAGAAATCACCCCCCAGGGGGGATGGTCACGCCGCAATCCCTTCTCCTCCATTCTCCTCTCGGGATCTTGGGCATGCATGCACACGCGCCCGGCGTGAGTTTTAAGCCACCGGGTCCGGGACACGAACCACGGTCGACTACGTGGGAGTCCAGCGACATAGCCATTACGCTAACTGCTGGTTCCCAAAATTGCCTTTTTTTATTATTGAGATAAAAGTTGCCTTATGCCGGTGGTTCTCAGTGTTGGGTTCATGGACCTGTTCAAGCAGTCTTAGAGGTCAAACTCTTCCATTAGTAGCACGGTGGTCATGGCCTCTTCTCACTGTGTTGACCTTGTACTGATGGTGCAACTAATGGTGGTGCGATTGCTGTCCCTTTAGTGGGAACCCGACCGTCCATGCTATTCCTCACTGACACGCTCATAACACACACACTCACACACATGCTGTTTTCCCTTGAGATGTCCTTAGAGAAGCAGCAGAAGTTAACTCGGTACTTCTTGACCATTGAGTCCACGTCTTTGCCGTAGTCTGTGAGTGAATGGGAGGTACGCAGAAAGCATTTGGATTTTACTACACACCACGTGTGATTATGCAGCCGTTGAGCTGAGAGCTGAACTCGATTTTTTTTTATTTTTCACTTGAAGAAATGACTGACAAACGAGTTGTGGTTATACAGACTGGAGTTTTTGGAGGCATTTTTTCAGAAATGAACACAGTAAATCTGTTGCTTCAAAATAAGCACTCATAGTATTTGATGCCAAGCTAAGGTCTGTGCTTTGAAGGTCTGCATAATTCTATGAATCCAGATTTTCTAAATGGTCAATGGCAATGTTGCAAAGCGAGTACAAAGCAGACCAAAGGAATGAACTGCAGAACCCAAAATGAGTGATGACGTGGCTCCAGATTCCACGTTGCAATTCATCTCTGTAGTGTTTTCGTGCTGTAGTTATCAAAGAATATTCACAACTATATGAAAAAGCTATTAAAATGCTCCTTCTTTCAACCTACGTATCTGTGTGAGGCCAGATTTTCTTTATCTATTTCAACCAAAACAACGTATTACAAGAGATTGAATGCAGAAGCAGATAAGAGTATCCAGCTGTCTTCTATTAAGTCAGACATTAAAGAGATTTTCAAAAATGTAAAACAATGCCACGCTTCTCGGCATACTTTTGTTTTTGAGAATATAGTTATTTTTCATGAAAAAAGTTACTCATGTTAACATATAACAGGGCTGTTTTATAAATGCATTGATAAATAAATACATTTTTTTAGTTTTAATTTCTAATATGGTAACTATGGATAGTTACAACACGCGGAAACAAAAGCTCAGTGGGGAGCTCAGTAGTTTTGAAGACAGGACCCTTACACTCCACGGTTTGAGAATATTTTCTTAAGCAAATCTCTTTCTTTTCCAGTGATCAGAAACAAAGTAAACAGAAACTTGCAAGTTCCAGTAGTTAGGAGTGAAAGGAAGGCGACACAATCTGTCCTTTTCTGTGTGATGTTCCAGGTTCTGAGATTTAACACCTCTCATTAGCTGGGACCCCACATTCATTGTCCTAATCAAGTATTCACTGAGAACTGCCTATGGAGCGAGAACTGTCTCCGAGTGGGAAATAGGAATAGCAGTGTTGTCTATGTTATTGCCTGATGACTTTCAAACTTGGCTGTCTTACTAAACGGTTAACCTATACATCCAAAGGAAATGGTTGGGCATTTTATAGTTTTACGTTGACGGAGGGTTTAAACCAAGGCTCGTGGTGGCGATTTAATTAAAAACACACCGTGAGTCAGGGTATCATATTGCTTACTTTCTACCTTTCAGGGAGGCAGCCTAGTAGAAGATGAATCAAATCATTTGAAGAAAGGAAAAACCCGTGTGTGTGTGTGTGTGTGTGTGTGTGTGTGTGTGTGTAAAAGCAGCTAATTTAAGGCCGTAAATTGATGGTAAACTTTGCAGATGGCAAAATACTTCTGGATCCCTGGAGAAAAATAAATTCTTTTGAAGTACAAATTTGAGGAATTGAGGAGCAGTCACCTGGGGCCAGATTCGTATTCTCTGTAATTTGAGGAGAATTCCCACAGAATTACAGAGATTTAGGGACTGGTTAGCAAGTACTCCTTTAAAGAGAAGTCTCTGTTAGCCAAGGAGCCTAAAATTGCTTTTTGTGTAACGAAACGCCTGATTCCACTTTGATAGTGGTTCAAGAATGTCCCTTCCAATGTCGTGTCAAAGCGAGGGCTTGTGTATTTTACTAAAGTGACTTACTTGAAAATATTGCTGTCCCTTTGCCCTCCCCCAGCTGCAAGTTCCGTTGTCGAAATATGATTTCATAAATTTATTCTGAAATAAAATTTCACTTTCTCCCTGCTTTCCCCCTTCCAGCTGCGAATTCCTGCCCACTTTGTGAAATAAGTAATGTAGGCATTTAACAGAAATCTCTGCTCTACCTGTCCAGCTGCCGAGTTCTAGCTCTCTTGTATTTTCCCTTCCCATGTGTTTGTTCGGAGTAATATCTTACAAATGCAGAACAAGTTCGGCTTCCCGGACTTCTCTTTCCAAGCCTGCTGCCCTGACAGCCCCAGCACTTCTGATTTCTACCCGTGGGCCGAGCTCCAGCCCCTGTCCAGTCGCAGTGTTGTTTTTAATGCCACTGCTTTTATTTTCTTTCAGAATTCTTCAGTCCTCTAAAACACTGCAAAGGGAGCATTAGCCAAGGAAGGGGATGCTATCATTTTCTAGTGCGGAAATTAAGGAGGTCGCTTTTTCTGTGCTTCACGATAATGGACCTCGCACATTTTGAGGTGGCCTGTAGGAAGTATCTGTAACCAGTTCGTATTATTATACGCATGTTTAAGTAAATGTGCCGGTGGGTGAGGGAGCCAAATCTCGCATCGCTGACCTCAGTTTGAATCTTGGCCCAATAGCCTAAAAGACATGGTGTGTGTGTGTGTGTGTGTGTGTGTGTGTGTGTGCGCGCACGCGCGCGCTCGAAATTCTGACAGGATGGAGAAATGGAGGGTGGCATGATGGCATGGCCACATCCCGTGTGTGTGTGGGGGGTTCTCATTCTCTCGCTCTCTGTTGCTGTCCGCTGAGCACACACACCCTCTGGCGACATAACAGCAATGACAGCCACAGCAGCCGAGGACACGCATGCATGCAGCATCCAGCTGCTGAGAAGGTTACACTTGGCTCCGCTGTGAAATCCCTGATACTCCTGCTGATGTCAGTTATTTATCAGACTTGCAAACAGAAGAATCTTCATTTGACAGTTTATGAAAAGGCATTATACATAATCAAATATTCTGGACCATGGCGTAAGAAACTGATATTTTTGTTAGGTACTCCAATTTTGATTCTAGTTATTTATCATCTTTCTACAAACTCTTGAAAATTTCTACTTAGTAAAATAGCAAGGCTAGAAACTTGTCTGCTATAACACTTCTGAAATATTTTATGTGACTTCTAATTGTTTTAGACTATTAGACAATAAACACTTAGAAACAAGTGTGAGCCTCACTGTACACTAAACAAAAATTCAAAGCCATGAGAAGGTTCATTTGAACACGCATGGGGGTATGAAATACCGTGTGTGTCCAGAGCCAGCTGTTCCCCTCTGGTCTACACTGTCTGCAGTGACTCCACTTTAAGGCGGAGTCTGAAGGCCGCCATTCCAGCTACAGGACTGCAGCTCCGTGCCTGGCACGTGGTGCTGCTTTTAATCATTGCAAATTTTATCTGGATAACTCTTCTCATTCTGTAGTGTAAGGTTCGCTATCATCTTTTCCAAAAAGCATTTATTTTTTTCCTTTTTTCAATTTCTCAAAACAAAACAGGATTCCTTTCCAAGTGTTCCGGTAACACCTTGTGTTTTCTGTTGCTGTAACTCTTGGTATTCTGGAAACTTTTGCTTGGTATTTCTTTTTACTCCCCCTTCTACTGAAACCGAAAGATCCTATCTTTTTCACTATTCTGTACTCAATGTCTAGCTGGATCACAAACACAGAGTAGTTGAGTAGTAAATATCAATGAAATAAATGAGTGAAGGGGGGCTGGCAGGTGGCATGATGGTTGGGGTTCTAACTCCCTCATGGCCATCCACGTTTCGAGTCCTGGACCTGGTAGCTTGCTTTCTCACTTTCCTTCTCTCTCTCTGGTGAGCACACATGCACTATAACAAATCTTTTAAATATATAATAAATAAAATAAGTAATTCTTAAGCAATGTTTTAAAAATAAATGAGTGAATGAATATTGAATTTCAAATCCTTTAAGGTTGCCCTCAGCCCTGAAACATGGTCCTGCACTGCTTTGTTACCTGTGCGACCTACTTGGTCTTCATGTGAAGGTTAGAGACGGTCTGTTTTGCTAGGACTCTGTCTTACAGACTGAAACCTAGCAGGAACATCATTGGTAAAGGGCCACGGCGTGATCAAACAAGGTCCGGCTAGGAGAGGGTGAAAACCAGGAGACAGAGATGCAGGGGTCTGGGTGGGGAGGCTCTGTCATTCTGAGAACTGATGTTTCCCAAGGAGCCAGCTGACCTGTGCGAGGACAAGGAACTGAAACTGCTTCCCACAGTCACACCGAGACCACACCTTACGCCGTCTAAACAGCGGCTGCTGGCCTGAAACCCAGCCATCGCTGGGTTTCCAGGCCTCGCTGGGTTCCGAGGTCTCGCGTGCAGCCAGTGAGAGGCACTGCACCCGCGGAGGGCAGACAGTGGACTGGGGGTGCTCACATTCAGGAGCTGCTTGGGGAAAGGCGTCTCAGAAAGTCACCTCTGTTTGTGAGCAGTAGCACTGCTACATCTAAGGTTTCTGCTGTCTTTTCGGTTTTTTAAAGAGAGATTTTTGCTATAGGGCTTGTGCGCTCCCTGGAGAGACAGGGAGAGAGAGAGTAAGAAATCGCCTCCCAGGAGATGCCCATGCCACAGTCCCTTTTCCATTCTCCTCTCGGGATTTTGGACATGCACACACCTGCTGTGAGCTTTAAGCCACTGGGTCAAGGACTTGAACTACGGTCGACTACATGGTTGCTTCTTCATAGTCTATGCAGTCATGCATCTCATCCCTTAGTTCTGAAAATTTTGTGAAGACCTGTCTTTACCAAGCTCTTCTCCGTTCCTTCCTGAAATTTTCCCAGTCTATCAATATCTGACACATTTGTCATGTTTACAGTTATTTCACTTCAAAAGCCCCCTCCAAAGGATATCTGTTTTCAGTGCAGGAAGGGTATCACGTCATTTCAGTTAGCTCTCAAAGTGGGATAGTTCCCTGGAGAACGGTACCTGCCAGGCCAGAGGCCGCTGGAAGACGAGGATTTGGCTCCCATGTCAGCTTGCACACAACAGGCACCTCCAGGCACGTGATCCTGTGTGTCTGGACAGGCCGGGAAGAGGGCCGTGGCATGAGACCATAGTACCCTGTTGAGGGTGGTTGTCTCCGTCTCTTCCTCTCTTCCTCACGAAATAAATAAACTTTACAAAGCATAGTCACAGATGTATTAGAAAGGTACTTTTTAAAATGACATGCTTTCTGATCAAAATGTGAGAACAATGTTTTGACCCAAAGGTTCCTCTTGAAGAGTTACACATGTCCTTGATTTTTATTCGATTTGCTCTGTATGAACACGGGACACGCGCCAGAGAGGCTCAGCTGCTCCGCCCTCGCCCCTCGCTTGCGTCAGACTGAGAGGCTGCGGTGCAGTGCGGTGTGGTGCAGGGAAGGGGTGGGCGGAGGGTGGGGGGGCAAGTGGAGACCACCTGTACCCCTCCAGCCCTCAGGTGGTCACGTGGAATTTAACACTTGTGAACACGTGCAGCTCACGTAATCTTGGCCTACTCAAGGTTTCACCAGATCCTAGAAGTGTGACCCAGACAGACACGTCTCAGTTATGGAAAGACGGTTTCCTGAAGGTGTTCTTCCCCAAGCAGGTGCGCTGGGCAGGGAGCGAGGACGCGCCCAGGGGGTCTTCCTCCTGGGGTCTAGTTACAATACACAGGGACACTGACTGCTCGGAGACGATCCCAGAGATGCTGAATCCTCTCTGAATCATGCTATGATACCTTCCCCACATGACCCAAATTATGTAAATTAAAACGTGATTGCCATTAATAACGTGGGAAGGACTGTTTTTCCCAAGGTCACTTTAGTGTGAGTCCCCACGCCATTGCCGTCTGGCTCTCTCATCTTTATTCCCAACTTTGACCTTCTAGCCCATTAGCTACAGTCTGGGCTCTGACTAGCCCTTTGATTTTCATTTTCAGCATTTTCTTAAATGTTGGAGTTGGTTTCTGAAATCATGGCTGGCTTTTACCCAGAAGGTGCTATTGATTTCAAATCCCCGTTGGCATTACAGTTCTAGTTTCTGTATAGTAAAGTTGTCTGAAAAGAGAGTCCGTAATTTCCCCTGAGAAGATTCTTCAGGGACCATTTATGTTGCCAGATTTGAAAACTCACAGTTCTAGAAACAAAACAATGGTTATTAAATGAGGTTGAACTTCTTCTAGTAACTAGGTAACTTCATCATGAAAGAAGATATTTTGTGGGCCTCTACTGAGAATTGTCACATAGTAGTATAGCTTATCTAATGGTGAGTATATGAATCCTCTAGAAACTGAAAACAAAATAAAATAATGTATTTTAGGGACCAGCAGGTGGTGTGGTGGTTAAGGTGCTGGACTTGTACATGGCCGATCATAGTTCAAGTCCTGGATCTGGCAGCTTGCTTTCTCACTTCTCTCTCTGTCTCTGGTGAGTGCCTATATCAAGTCAAAAAAATCATAATAATGATAAATAAAATTAAATAAATAATTCTTTAAAAAAAAAAAAACCAACCCTCATTTTAAGTCCCACTTTAAAAGTCTTGGGAAGTGCTGTAGCTCTTAAGTCCCTAGTGCAGAACAGTGACGCGAATGGGCCATGTGGGCAGGGCGTGAATTGGGACGATGTTGACACCCAACAGCACCAGGAGGAAGGAATGGAGAGGGCTTACAGCACCGACCCCGTAGCTCCGTCAGTTCTGGATGGAACTGTGTTAGAGGCATCTTGGAGGAGAAGCAGATTTTCTGTGTTTTCTGCTGTTCCACATTTTTTTCTATTTTTTGTTTCCTAGTACCACAAACATGTGGCTTAAATCAAAACAAATTAATTAACTTAAGTTCTTTAAAAATACTGTCAGAGGGCACATGCACTCACCAGAAAGAGACAGAGAGGGAGAGAGGAAGAGAGGGAGAGAGGGAGAGGGAGGAAGCACCCTTGTGGCGTGGTCAGGTCACAGTCTCCCCTTCTCCGCTTCTCCCTCCTGTCGAATTTGGAGCACGCACACTCATGCATCTGGCATGTTTTTCAAGCTGCCAGGGCTGAGATTCGAACCAACTGATTAGCCTTGTGGATCTGGCTCACTTAACCACTAGGCCAACAAGACTGACCCAGTTATCCTGGCAGTTCTAAAAGCCCAGAGTCCCAAACAGGTCTGACTAGACTAAAATAAAGTGGCGGGTAGAGTCAAGGCCCTGCTGGAGCGCTCAAAGAGCTTCTGTCTCCTCACTCCTCAGTTCCCAGAGGCCGCTCTTGTCCTGGCACCTCGCCTCCTTCCTCGCCTCCAAAGCCAGCCACGGCAGGTCGGATCCCCACCTCACTTCACTCTGACCCTCCTCCCACCCAACAGTGCTTCCTTCTGACCTTAGCCTGGGACCTGCTCTGTTTTAAAGGCCCTTGTGATGAGTGGGGACAGCCAGAAACTGCAGGTAGTCTTCCCACCCTGCAGTCCCTCGCGCCACATCTGCGAGGTTTCTGTGCCATGTGAGGTAACAAATGCACAGGGACGGGAGCACCTTTGGAAATCATTTTCTCTGCCTACTCTCACGTGAGGGATCTTGGGCAGTTCTTTTGTTCACCATAACTTCTATAATTCATTGTACAGTAAATTTTTAAATTCTATTGATAGTATTTTTCTAGCAATTAAAGCTGTAGCACATTAAGATGATAGAGACGACTTTTGGTGAGTGGCAGAATGGATGATCTAGATCCTTAACTGAACGTGTCTGAGGAAGACACCATTGCGGGACTAGTAGTTAGCGTAATGGCCATGTTGCTGGACTCCCATGTAGCCAACCATGGTTTGAGTCTCGGACCCGGTGGCTTAAACTCACTCCGGGCGTGTGTGCGTGCGTGCCCAAGATCCTGAGAGGAGAATGGAGGAGAAGGGATTGCGGCGTGACCATCCCCCCTGGGGGGTGATTTCTTGCTTTCTGTCTCTATGTCTCTCTCTGTCTGTCTGGCGAGTGCATGCGCCCTATAGGGAAAATCACTCCAAAAAAAAAAAAAATAGAAAGAGAGAATACTCAGCAGGGCCTCCTTGCCACAGTCCATGCCGTCTTGGCCACCTGGGTCACAGCGAAGCACAGGAGGGCCAGCATGCACGGGGAGGGCCCCGGATGTGGCCTAGGACCTCCCACGTGGCCCGGTTGTTACCGCTGAGCCACCATCTGACCCATGATTAACTCCTGACCACTCTTGGGCCATCCCAAACTTGCTTCTGATGTGACATTTGTTCAGTGACTAGTGGTTTTCTCTTCCCTTCTCTCTCTCTTTTCTTTTTCCTGTTGGCGGTAGCTGTCACCGTGATGGCAAAGCCCTCCAGCAGACAAACATTTGCATTCGTATTTTAAACAGAATTTAAAAACCAAGTGAAAGCACCCAAATGACCAGCACTGTAAAGGCATTTCTTCATAAAAATACATTTTCAGAGAGGACGTCTTTCATTCGAAATTAGATCCGGCTTCTCATGGAAAAGGCCAGCAACAGCAGAGAGCCAGAAGGTGTGTTAACTACGCAGCCTCACAGCCACACTGACAGTTCAACACCACGATGTAGACTTACAGATTCTGAACAGTGTGTGTATCTGTATGCTGTGAAACCAGGCATGGTAAAGAAGCAGTCTTGCAGACAGTTCAGAATGATATAATTCAGGACAGATTTTTTTTTTCTCTAACACATGGTTTTGAAATTGAAGATTTCGTCTCTTTGAAGGAAGATGGAAAAGTCATTATGTACCAAGTGCAAAAAATTAAGTTCCGAGTAAGATTTTCATGAAATGTAACATTTCACTTCCTGCTTAACTTTGATTGGGTGGGTATATTTCTGTCGGTGAAGACCAGTAAGTTTTTCAGGGTGGAGGTCTGCGGTAGTTGGATGAAGATAATGTTGCATGTGATAAGACTTCCGTGTTCCCAAGGAATAGGGTTCATTTCTGTTGAGCATTGAAAATGTTTATTTTTCCTAATTATTCTAGAATTGCCTGTAATGTGTTGTTGCATGCCTTCCCTATGGAAAACTAGTTTCTCATCTGTTAGGGTTAAAGCATAATCACTCCTTTTTTGCACGTTCAGCATACTGTCTTCCAGGAGTGAGATGATGCCCTGAGAGCTGTGAGCAGGCGAGCCATGGTCTCTGCCCTCTAGGACCTTGGAACCTGCCAATAATCTGGGTAGAGAAAAGAGGAAAAGAAATAGAATGCCTAATTCTTTTTAAAACCTCTTTCCGTCATGAGAGAGAGATGAGCACTCTCAATGGTAGCCGTTCTGTGATCCTCTCCCGCTGCCCTCCTAGCCAGCCAGGAACATGGGCAGCGACACCTGACCTGCACAGGTGGACTGGAAACAGCCCGCCAACTCCCATATGCACCTGCACAGCTGGGCGGGTGTTGCGGCTGTGCCGCTGAGCCGGGCCAGCACGCCCTGTGCTGTGCTGAGTACCGATGCCTCTCAGAGCTGCGGGCCAGGAGCTTTAAACATATGATCTCGTTTAACCTTCACAGCAACCAGTACTAGCTCATCTAAAACCTGATATTTTTTTGGGGGGGGGATTTTTGCTATAAGACTTGCCAGAGACAGAGAGATGAAATCACCCCCCAGGAGTCTGGTCACGCTGCAATCCCTTTTCCTCCATTCTTTTCTTGGGATTTTGGGCATGCATGCACGTTAGCCTGGCATGAGTTTTAAACCACCTGGTCTGGGACTTGAGCCATGGTTGACTACATGGGAGTCCAGCAACGTAACCATTACGCCATCTAATGGTCCCTAAACCCTGATTCTGTTGCCTCAGAAAGCTATTTCCTTAATCTTGAAAGTAAAAAATATATATGTGTTAAATTATTTCTTTAAAACATTCTTAGAAAAGACTTAGGCTTACCAAAATCTGTTAATTCCCAGTGTTGCTATATCTAAATGCCACCAAATAGGTGGCTTAAAACAACAGAAACTTAATCCTCTCAGAGGTATGGAGGGGGAAGTCTGAAAGCAAGAAGTAAGCAGAGCTGTGTTGTCTCGGAGGGCTGTGGACAGAGGCTCTCCTCTGCTTTGTCCTCGCTTCCGGTGGGGTTGGCTGTTCTTGGCACTCCTTGGCTCTGTAGGGTCCTTTGAGTGTTGTACAGGTTCTTGGTGCTGGAAAGTTACAATGCCTGGTCTCTCTGGGGTTTGCGTTTCTAAGCTGAGAGTAAGGGTGCTTTTCATTGATTCGTCTTGAGCCCTATTCATATTGCCATGAGAAATGGAAATAGGTCAACCCACATATCAATCTTACTCAGTGTTTTGGGCCCAGGGAGGTTTGTCCGTGAACTTTGCACTGATCTCACACGGTACAGTCCAGTAGGTGTGGAGCTGAAAACACTTACGTCAGCTCTCGCCAGTGTTGAAGGCAATGAGATCTAAATTTCCTCCTACACAGCTTAAGGAGAGAAACTTCCTTGCAATGTCGCTCTCCTCATCCGTCAAGTGGAGGTGATAAACACTGCATGAAGGTTTCGAGAAGAATCCAGCTTCAAGCTGGCACACAGTGGCCACAGTAAGTCTTTAGACTTACTGGATATGTACATTTCAAAGGGCTGCAATTTAGAGAGCCTGGATTGGGGTTGGGGTAAAATAGGAGCAGTAATAAAATGAAAAGAGATTGACTATAATGAACCACAATGTCCTGAAGTTACTAAATGCTGTAAGGAATTAGGTCTAAATTGCCTCTTTACTCCTCGGGTGGAAACTTCCACTATGGGCACTGTTTCAGGTGCTAGAAGTTGTTTAGTATTTAGTTACAAAGTTGATGGTTACAAAGTTGTTTAGTTACAAAGTTGATGGTGCAAATTTTGCTTAGATTGAAAGCCTCATAATCATTTTGTCCAAATGTTGTAAACAACATTCTTTATTCTAATTGAAATAACTACTATATTGTTGATGAATTAAACAGAAACACTGCAATTTAATCTCTAGTCATTAACATTATTTCAAAGCTATTGAAGCGGGGTTTTTTTACTAGACCAGTAAAGCAGACTTCATAGTGAAAGCAAAAGTCACCATCAGTCAAGGACTAAGCTT
>NW_006159808.1:3707464-3728759 GCF_000334495.1 Tupaia belangeri chinensis | reverse complement strand
CAGCAGGAAGACTTGATTAGATTATAGCAAATCTTAAGTCTAATAAACAGTTTTAGGTTTTTTAATCTTTGATTATTCATGAAACTATGCATTGTTCGAAATGTTTTGGCCTGTTGGTGTTTCCATTTCTATTTTATCACTCCTTTGCCTACTTTCCTCTCCTCCAGCTATGTCTGACCTTCTCACCTCTCCGTATTCCTTTTCACATTACGTATTTCATGGTCACATTTACTCATTTTCCTAGTGATAAGATTTTAAAGCAGCACCCTTCCTTTCAAAGGCACAGTTCTTTCTACCATCATTAAAGACTTGAAAGATGACAGTTTATACGTAAAATTGACATTACGTATACATCCATAGAACAAGTGTTAAGAAGAGGGAAAGATACAAGAGTTGACATAGTTTTTTTTTAATTGACTATTTGGTTTGTTATGTGGTTATATCCTTTCTATGAAAGAAAAATTGAACTAGAATATAAGTTAACTTTAAAAATAAATACATATGTATACACATACACAAATACACAGATGCATGTGTGTATGTATTTTTTTGTTGTTTTGTCAGAAGGTGTGTGTACTCACCAAAGAAAAGAGAGAAAATAGAGAGAGAGAGAGAGAGAGAGAGCATGCAATCATCCCCCCTCACCACCACCAGGAGGTTGGCCACACTGCAATTCCTTCTCTAGATTCTGAGCATGCATGCACACATGACTAGTGTGTTTTTCAAGTCACTGGGTCTAGGACTTGAACCATGCTTTGGCCATGTGGGATCCACTACACCACCAGCTGCGCCCTGTATATATATATGTTTTGTAAAAAGATTTTCTTATAAAGTGAGGTCCATACCAATGCATCCTTCAGACCCTGGAGCACACAACCACCCAGGCCTTCTGCCAGGTGGCTTACTGCTTGGTTGTGTTCTCATAGTGCCCCTAGAGAACAGGCATAGGATGACTGTCAGGGAAGTTAGGGACCTGCCTGCCTGCGACCATGAGAACGAAGCTGTTGGATCAGGGTATTCTTCCTATTCTTTCTAATTCCAAAGTTTGTATGCTTTTCCTAGAGCCAATTCCTTCACTCACCCAACCCCATTAAAAACAAACAAACAAACAAAAACTTAAAATGATGACTGTGAAGACTTACGCTTCGTATATTTTAGTAAGTCTGCACCTCCCATCTTGGTCTTCGTTGTGCCTTTGAAAACATTTCACATAGTATACAGGAGTCCATTTTCATCAACTGTAAAATGACCTGGTCACAACACGACCAATGCATAAGGTAACTTGAAAAGACTTGGGGTTTTACTGTCTTAGATGTAAGCTTTCTGATATGGTGCTCATGGGAAGTGCTATTTTATGGTTTCTGTGATTAGCCCCAAAATGACTTCTCTTTCTGAACGAGAATGAGACAGTTTTTCCGAATTGCTGTGGCTATTGTAATATGGATCGTCTTAAGAAGATCTGGCAACAAATGTACTGAACATGCATTTGGGGGGAGTATTACTAATACTTTCTAGAACTGTTTCCTTTACATGATAGTCGGTGGGTGACTTTCATTTACAAGTATTATAATTTAAGAAATCATCTTTAAACTGTCTGTTTCAGAGGTTACTTTGGGAAGGAACAGACTAGTTAGCTGTCCTCAGTGGGGTAAGGGAAGGTTCACAAATACACCATTATGGCCGGGATTAACCAAAGCAATTACAATCCCACCGAGAAATATGGACACACTTGAGGTACTCTTCTTCTGGAAGAAATTTAAACCAAAGAACTTGTTTTGGGGGCAAATCACTGGCTACCACATTTTGAGATCAAATTAAAATGAACTAGACAAGCCTAGGAAATTCAACATAGATTAGAAAAATATGATTCACTGACTTTGTAGGAAAACAGGGTGTTATGACACCAGAGAAGGAAAGACAAAGTCTCTGCGCAACTGTCTCAAGCTCCCCATGCCCGTGCTTGAGCCGCTCCTGCCTCACCTGCTTAAATGTCCACTCAAAGGGTGTTTTCTGCGCTGAAAGAGCTGGGGATCATCCTTGCTTGAATAGTTCTGATGGTGTTAAAACCAGTTCTAGAGACAGGAGCCTGCAGTTCAGCATCGCCACATGCTCCGCATTGTTTTCTGCAGCAGAAAACAACAGTCGGGTAGGATTCCACTCTAACGGAGCCATCCTCACTAATAGGTACATGTAGCCGGCTGTAATTTGGTAGACTATAAAAGAGAAAAAGAAGAAACTTTAAAATGAGAAGCGCAAGTAGAAGCCTGTTAAAAAGTTTCTGAGGAACTGATTACATCAACACGCAGAACTGCAGACTGGAATATGTATTTCAATACACCAGAAACCTTGGCGATTGCTTAGAAGGAAATAACTCCACCACTGGGAACTTTATCGTGGAAGTTTTGGTTTGTGGACCTAATATGTTCTTGTCTCCTGTTAACTTTATTTAGATGAAATTGCAAGGATGTTTGTCATTGGCATGGTAAAAGAAGAATTGAACTTCAAGGCTCTTGAGAACTGTATTCTTGGAGCCTGGATAGCTACTCGGTCCCAGATAATCTTGTGAAAACTCTTGATCTCCTAGAATTTGGGAGAAATTGTTTCCATTTGAATATTGAATTGGCATTATATGCTTATGTATGCTCAATATATTCCACAAATCCACACAGCGCTGGCTAGTAAAATGTCTGAAAATCATTTCATGGGATAAACAAAAAAATTAAAACATATTAACTAGAAAAGAATGTCTAGCAACATTTTAAGGGTTGACCTGGAACAATTACTCATTCATTAATTCACTTATTCACTTAATAAGTGAATTTATTCATTTATTGAGAGCCTACTACAGACCAGGCTAGAGAAAAATTTCCAGGCTGCCTCCTCTGTATGATGGAATTGCTTTGTTTTTTTAAAAATTATTTTTTATTTAACTTTATTTATTTATTTGTTTGTTTGTTTATTTAAATTGACCAGAGAGACAGAGTGAGAGAGAGAGAGAGAAAGAGAGAAAGAGAGAAAGAAAGCAAGCCACCAGGTCAGGGATTCGAACTGTGGTCGCCCATGTGGGAGTCCAGTGTCCTTAACCACCATGCCACTTGCTGGCCCCAAGTGTGATGGAATTGTTATTCATCCTAGCTAGAGGAAGAACTGGGTCCAATGAGTGGGGATTACAGAAATTCAAATCTGAGTTTTGCATGTGGTAAACATTTCCAAACATAAGCTATCTTATTAAACATAAATGGGCTGGGAACCAGCAGTTAGCGTAGTGGCTATGTCGCTGGACTCCCACGTAGTCGACCGCGGTTCGTGTCCCGGACCCGGTGGCTTAAAACTCACGCCGGGCGCGTGTGCGTGCGTGCCCAAGATCCCGAGAGGAGAATGGAGGAGAAGGGATTGCAGCGTGACCATCCCCCCTGGGGGGTGATTTCTTGCTTTCTGTCTCTATGTCTCTCTCTGTCTGTCTGGCGAGCGCACGCACCCTACAGTGAAAATCTCTCCAAAAAAAAATAAATAAAAAAAAAAAAAAACATAAATGGGCTATTTTGAGTCATAGAATTCTAAGTGTCCTAGAGATGACCAATGCCAGTTTGTAGAGTATTTCATACATGACATTTGGTGAAACTGCCCGTGTTTCCTTTTATCTCAGTGATTTAATTTTCATACAGTTTGGAATTTATCTTTTGCCAAATTAAAATTAGGTTTTCAGAGTTAAGCTTGCCTTACAAAGGCTAACCTGGGCCTCATGGGCTTCTTTCAGAGAAGCAGGGAAGACCCACTGGCTACGTCCCGGGCGTGACTGCCTTCTGGGAGTGTCGGCCTTGGGCAGTTGCTTTCCTTTGACCTCGCCGGGTTTGAAACTAGCAACGCACTCACCGGGGAACTGTGAAAACCTGCCTCCATTCTGTGACTTTGTCATCTTGTGAGTGAGGTCAGTCCCCAGATGTCACCTTTCTTGGATTGTCCGGGCGTGTTTGTAGTTGTGGCCTTCAGGGCGGGTCTGCTTCACAATCACAGGATTTCGGAGTTTACCTTAGAGTTCTGGACTTGAAAAAAACTTCATTTCAAAACATTCCTTGGGGGAACCAGCAGTTAGAGTAATGGCTGTCACTGGACTCCCACGTAGTAGACCACGGTTCGTGTCCCGGACCCAGTGGCTTAAAACTCACGCCGGGCGCGTGTGCATGTGTGCCCAAGATCCCGAGAGGAGAAGGGAGGAGAAGGGATTGCTGTGTGACTGTCCCCCCTGAGGAGTGATTTCTCGCGTTCTGTCTCTATGTCTCTCTCTGTCTGCCTAGCGAGCGCACGCGCCCTATATCGAAAACCTCTTCAAAAATAAAAATAAAAAAATAAAAACCTTCCTTGGTAGCATCTAGAAACCTGACAACCTGCTGTCTTTGAGAGGAGTTCAGTTACCTTTCCTGGAAATAGAATATTAGAAACAAGAAATCTCTAAGCTGGCATTTTTCTCTCCTTTAAGTTGCATAGTCCACGTTTTCTAAAAATTGAGTTGTATATTATCTTTAAAATCTGATCTATAATCATTGCAGGTGTGAATATCTCAACTCTATCATTTAAGAGATTCTGCAGTTCTGACGATCTAGAATGACAAATATGCATCCAATACAGTTCATGTTCTCTTTGATTTTCATTAAAAATGAAAAACTTCTGAAGTAAACTTTTTATTCTGTTTTGTTTTTTAATTCTTCAGGGTGGTATCCCCATCCTTTAAGATCTCTCAATATCAGGCCAACCTTAGGGTCTACTGGTTAAGGGAGCCAGATCCCACATGGCCGACTTCATGGTTCAAATCTAGGCCCCAGTGGTGTGAAAGCACACACTGGGTGTGCGTGCATGTGCACATGCCCGAAGTCCACACAGGATGTGGAAATGGAGGAACACCCATTAGGTGTGGTCATGTCCCAGGAGAGGGCGCTCTCTCTCTGGCTTCTCTCCTCTCAATGGCGAGCGTACATGCCCTCGCAAAATAAAAAAAAGAAAAGATCTCTCCGTATCACGGAATTAAGGGTTTGAGACAGAAATTCACATGCTCATGAAGTGAAAATATGGAAGTAAAATTTCTCTTGGACTCCTTATGGAAAAAGGTTCCTCAATGGCCTCACGGCATGAGAATGATTTGCTTCCCCTCTTACATTATGTAAGATTATGTACAAAGATATTATTGAATTTATTTGTAAAAATTCTTATTTCACGACAACAGAACAGCCATTGAGACTTCTATTCAATCTGCAAATGTAAAGAAAAAAATAATGACAACAAAATAAATGATCAAATTTCTGAAATTCAGTTTTAGTTTTAATTTATAAACTCATACATAAAGTAGTTTAAATAGTAAAAAGAACTTTCTCTAGTCAACAAAGTTCCAATAATGTTTACAGGTAGAGTGAAGTGAAATAAAAGGATTAACGAAAATGTCACATGTTTGAATTCCTGGACCATTAATTCTCAAAGAAATTACCCTAGAAAATGACTGTAGAAATATTATTTATCTTAATATTTAATATTATTAAATTCCAGAAACACACAAAAAAGAAACTAATTCTATTATAGGGAGTTAATATTTTTGTTGTCTAGCATTGTATATAATGAATACTTTTAATAGTATAACCTATAACCCATAAAATCGTATTTTTCTTTTCAGGTTTTTGCCACATGGCACGTGTGCTCTCCAGAGAGACAGAGATAGATAAAAAGTGAGAAATCACCCCCAGGATGATGGCCTTGCCACAAGCTTCTCTCCTCCGTTCTCTTGGGATTTGGGGCATGCATGCATATGGACACAGCGTGATTTTCAAGCCATGGGGGCCAGGATTGGAAAGGCGCAATGGGCCGTGTGAGATCCAGGACTTTAACCACCATGCCACCTTCTTGCCCTCAGTGAAATATCTTAGAAAATAATGTGCTAATCTTGAGACATTTTCTGTGGTTGAAGAACAACTTATTTTTCTAGAAAAATGCTTGAGGAAATGAGAATGAGTCTCATCCTTCCTTAGAACAGTTGGGAGGGTTGGCCGCATGGTTCTGTGCACCGCCCCAAAGCCTGCAGAGTTCCCTGTGTTGGGTGCCCTGATGTTCAAGGCACCTGGAGAAACCAATACTTTGAAGGAGAGTACCTGGGTCCAGCTGGCTGTGAGAAGGGTCCAGTGATGGGTCCAGTGATGGCTGTGAGTCCTTAGCAAGGTCTTATTCTTCCCTGGCTCTGTCCTCTTGTTTATGCAAAGAAAGTCATGCTACTGAGTTCTAAAACAGAAAAGGAGAACCTGCCTCTACTCCTTCCTTATTTTCTTCTTCAGTAGCTGATTCACTCAGTATAACTAACATTTTGAATTATTTTTAAAAATTATTTCCTTCATGAGCAAGAGAGAAAGAAAAGGGCAGAGATGAACCCCCACAGTCCTGATGCTGAGATCCACTCCCAGCCTCGGCCAGCCCTGGGTCACGGGCACTTGTGTGCCTGGCATGCTTAGGGAGGTCTCTGGACATGAACCTGGAACCTTTCCGTGTTAGCCTTGCAAGGTATCGCATGGCAGCAGTGAACTTCCACCCGATCCTATCCCTCTACATTATTAATTCAGAATTATGATAAACTTTAATTATGAACTTGCCCTGAGGCTAATTTGTGTCTGTGTGTCTGTGTGTGTGTATGAGTTTGTTTTAAAAGACTTTTTCCATAAGAGAGAGGGTGCATAGGTCTAAATCCTAGACCAAAATCACACAAGTGGACCCGAAAAAAAGATCTCAAGTGAATGTATGCAAAATATTAGGTGCATGCGTTGTGGGCACTTGGCTCCTTAGAAACAGCTAGCAGCGTGGTGGTCCTGCGTGTAACCCGAGCCTGGCGTTGTCTACAGGAGGGTGTGAACCTCCTTGGACAGGCTGGTGGCCACAGAGATCAAGCTACATGGCCTTCCTTGCTGAGAGGAAAGGTGATCTGTGTCTCAGTGTGGAGAGGTAGCCCAACGCCGCGGTTTACAGACCACAGCGTGCTCTTGCAGGATTCGCCCTCCACGGTTATAAGACATGGCTTCATTATGCTGCAGCTTGCCCGTTAGTATCTTTGTTTGGACTCTGGCTGGGGCAGTTCCTTTGTTGCTCAGCCTCTGCATTTCCATGAACTCACATGAATCCCCATCTCACAAGTCCTGCCGGTTTTCTCCCCACCAGAGCAGGACAGATAACATTTACGGTGTTGCATGAAACAGCTAAAATTAGATGCATTTTGCCACAGCGGCCGGCCCCTGGATTTGAAGCACTTCAGCATCATTTGCAACGTTCACAATCACGGTACGCCTGCAAAGGCTTTTCTTTTTAGCTAAGAACTAAGCCTTCATGAATTTATCAGAAATTGTTTAAAGGTTTTAAAAAAATGAAAGAGTAATCAGAGTCACTTGGGAAATTCCTTTTGCATCCCGTGAGATCTTTCCTGCCCGTGCTGGGGGCCAGAGCAGCAGCCACCGAGGACGTGTGTGCCCCTCTCTCCAGTGGCTGTGGGCTCAGTCACCGCAGACCTCGCTGGTCTAACCCGTCAATAATCCAGGCGGCCAGCAAATGTACCAAGTATTTATTAGGTGCAAACCAAACTCATCCCTGTGGCTAGACACTCTGGCATGACCACGTGAGTTAAGTCAACACTTTTTCCCAATTTAAATAAACATGAGAAATGAGTCTCTCCCTGGGAGAGTTGAAAACCTCCATTCACGGGGCATTTTGCCACAGAGCAGGCATGAAGTGAAGTCCTTCATGTCCACCACCTCTTGAATTCCCAATGATAACCCAGAGAGAGAACCGTAATTACTGGAATTTTACAAATTCATAACATAGCTCCTTTAAACAACTTGCCAAGGGTAAGTGATCACCAATTTTAAAACAAAACAAAACAAACAAAGAAATCCAAGATTTAAGTGGATTAAGAGAAAGTTGTGTTGTGGAATTACAAAACAGGAAAGGAGGACCTGCCTCTACTGACTCATTCTCTCGTCACTTGGTTGAAGCCTGGCAGAAACCTGGGCCCTGGGGTTTGCGGAGAGTGGAAAGGAATGCTCTTCTCTGCATTCGTGCTGGTTTCTGATGAGAGTGTCCCCAGCCCCACTGAGAGGGCCACACTGCACAGCTCTGCAGGACGTCCGTGTGGGATCCTCTCCTCTCCTTAAAAACATCCTTATTTGACTGCGGTACGAGTCCCGGACCTGGTGGCTTAAACTCACGCCGGGCGCGAGTGTGTGCGTGCCCAAGATCCCAAGAGGAGAATGGAGGAGAAGGGATTGTGGCATGGCCATCTCCCCTGGGGGGTGATTTTTTGCTTTCTGTCTCTCTGTCTCTGTCTTTCTGGTGAGCGCACGTGCCCTATAGCGAAAACCTCTCAAAAAAAAAAAAAATCCTTATTCAGGTCGACCTGTGCTGTTCTCTCATCAGAGGATACAGGGATGAGTGAGGCCCCAGTTAGACATCTTCATGACAAAAACAATACCAACAAACCTAAGGCCGTTCATCTTCCTGGCATGGTTTTAAGTGCTTTGTCCGCAGTACTCATTTAATCTCCCCAACGGTAAGGGGCAAGTGCTAATGTTCTGGGGGCAGGTTGGAGCCAGAGGAGAGCTCTCCATGCAAGTGCGTGTGTCAAATGCCACCTACCGTACCATCTTCTTAATGGTGTATGTCTACTTTAGCTTAGTAAAGCCTCTGAGAACTTCTGTAGGAAAGACATTCAGCTTTGTTCTACCAGAATACTTATTTATTTATTTATTTATTTTTGAGAGAGAGATTTTTGCCATAGGGCTCATGTACTCACCAGAGAGACAGACAGAGACAGAGAGACAGAAAGTGAAAAATCACCCCCTTGGGGGTTGGCCACATTGCAATCCCTTCTCCTCCATTCTCCTCTGGGAATTTGGGGCATGCATATGTGCACACATAGCTGGCGTGAGTTTTAAACTGCTGGGTCCAGGACTCAAACTGTAGTCAGCCATGTGGGAATCCAGCGACATAACCATTATGCCATCTGCTGGTCTCTCACCAGATTTTATTTTTATACCTCTTCTCTTCACTCACCATGGTAACATCTCCCGGGGCACACATTGAGGACTGCTGCTCCAGGCCTTCAGGAATAGCCTGACTATAGAAGCAAAGCTTCCGGGTCCAGGAGGCGGGGAGGCGGCCGGAGGTGTGAAGGGTGGCTCCAGCAGCTCTGGAGACCACACTGCGGTTTCTGGGCTCAGGTGAGCAGGCCTACGCTCCATGTGTCGATCATTGTGGGCCGATGCAGAAACACATGTGGGAAAAGGTGTCACTAAGCACAGACTGGCCCTAAGGAACCCAAATCTTGGCCTTCCTGCTGTGTCTCAGTGCACTCTGTCCCCCGGCCGCGTGCTGGCTGCAGGACTGAGGGCAGAGTAGCGCCGTGCACGCAGCTGTGGTCTGTTCAAGCAGAGCCCATCTCGTAGGTTTACTCGTGAGAAAGCGTGTCTTCCTAGCCTGCTGCTTAGCTCAGAGCCCAGGGGAAGTGCAATTCCGTTCAGACTGATCGCCTTTCTGGAGGTGTGGATCACTTTTAGAGCTTAATATCAAGAGGGAAGTGATACTGTTCCTGCCCCGGAAGGCCGACCTGGAGGGAACGCATCAGGGCCCCCCTTGGCCCTGGTCATCCGTGGGGTCCGGCTGACAGGAGGTCAGAGGAGGAGCCTGAATGGCAGCAGGCCAGGCAGTGGTGTTTGGAAGAGCTGACTCTGCATCCCTCCCCCCAGGCCCTTCAGCATCATCCTGCTCTTAGCTTCTAATCAGCGTGCGGGGGAGTTTACACCATGAATGAGCGAATGGTGCCAATGAGGGTTTTCATATTCGGAGCCAGACTCAAGCAAGCCAGGAGGGGAGCGAGCTTTCAGGCCTCCAGTCTAGAGGTAGAGGTCTCCCTCAGGGAGTGTGGAGGGCGCTCTCCACACAGCTAGCACCCGGGTTCTGGGGCCTGCTGCTACCCGCTCATTCCAGCTTAGAGGAGGGAATGCTCACCGCCGGGCTGTCCCAGACTATGCCCCCGCAGCACCCTCCCGCAGGGCAGCCACGAGCTACATATGCCGTCCACACTAGGCGCGACTCTCACACTGCTGTGAGTGAGGAGCTGAATTCGGTATTTTATTTTATTAACGTTAATTAACTTAAATTCAAATCTTAAAACAAAAACAGTATATAGGATGACATGTTACTTGAAGATTTATTATTTGAACAGAGGTTGAATGTAATGTAAAATATAATATCCACCAGATGTCAAAGACTTAATATGAAAAAATAGAAAACATTTTAATAATACTTTTAAAATATCCACTTCTGTTAAAATAATATTTTGATATGTTGGGCTAAACTAAATATATTATTAAGATTAATCACAAAGGAGCTGGTTGTGTGGTGGTGAAGGTGCTGGATTCCCACGTAGCTGACGGGGGTTCCAGTCCTGAACCAGGCAGTTTGAAAATCATGCTGGGCACTTGTGCATGAGTGCTCAAAGTCCTGAGAGAATGGAGAAGAGATTGTGGCACGGCCATCCTTCCTGGGCAATAAAAAAAAAAAGAAGAAGAAGAAATAGGTGCAATTTTTCATTTTTAATTTTTGGGTGTTTTTGCCATAGGACTTGTGTACTCACCAGAGAGCGACAGAGTGAGGGAAAGTGAGAACTCATCCCTGGGGGAGATGGAAACATGGTAATTAATACCTTCTTCTCCATTCTCCTCTTGGGATTTTGGGCATGCACACACATGCGCCCAGCATGTTTTTCAAGCCCCTGAGTCCAGGATTTCAAGCCACTGAGTCCAGGACATGAAAGACACAGTTGGCCATGTGGGATCCAGCACCTCAACCACCACACCACCTGCTGGCTCCCTCTTCTAATTATTTTAATTTTAACCAGTTAAAATTACAGTGGCTCTACTGTCAGATAGTCCTGCTCCAGGCCCTGTCTGAACTACTTCAAATACTCAGCTAGAGTCAGTTTCCTTCTGGGACTTTAGCTGATACAACGAAAAACAAAACAAAACAAAACTACCTACTGCAACTCATTCATTTTCTTCCCCCTATGAACTTAATTACTACTCCATTTTAATTTCATTTATTTATTTATTTTGGAGAGGTTTTTTCTATAGGGTGCATGTGCTCACCAGAAAGACAGAAAGAGACAGAGAGACAGAAAGTGAGAAATCACCCCCCAGGGGTGATGGCCACATTGCAATCCCTTCTCCTCCATTCTCCTCTCAGGATCTTGGGCATGCACACACGTGCCCGGCGTGAGTTTAAGCCACTGGGTCCAGGAATCGAACCACAGTCGACTACATTGGAGTCCAGCAACATAGCCATTATGCCAAGTGGTCCCACCACTCCATTTTTTGAAGAGGAAAGAAATAGACTTCTATAGAGCAGTACATTCAGTGGTCACTATTAACTAAACAATACTTGGCTTCTAATGGTGTTTTCTAAACATTTGATGGATTTTTTTACAGTGTGTTCTAGTGTACGAATTCTCAAAAATATTTCCTGAGTGGAAAGAAGTATTGATATTGTTAAGAATATGTTCTATATCAGGTAGTTTTTGGATAGATTATCCAAGTGAACCCTCCCCTAAATCCTGAGAAATGGGAATGTTTTGAGATCCCTTCTTTTTACCAACCGAGAGGTTGAGGCACAGAGAAAGTACTTGCTGATAAACGAAGAAGTCAAAACCTAGACTGTGTCTGCTTGACTTTATAGCCCAGGGTCTTTCTAACATGCCCTAGTCCCTACTCTAAGGCATTTTAAACAAGACATACGAGACAGAGTTGCTGGTTTTACTCGATATTGATTCCAACACTTCTCTGGCAATGTGGGTGGTCTTCAGCATCCCTTCTCTCTCCCAAGCTGTCTCACTCCACATTCCCCTTCCTCCTGTTCTCAGGGGTCACTACTTTGAAATAGACCTAGCAAAGACCAGCGCTCCTAACGCTTCCATGGGAGACGGCTCCCAGGGCTGGCTTCTCCGGTCACTTGCAGAAAGGAAGAGCCAGAGGTTTGTTGCAATTAGTCCACCAGTTCAGGGCGTCATGCATTCAGCCTTAACCCTCACCATAGTCTTAACCCGGCCCGCCCTCGGCCCTTAATCCCAGGCGACATGGACCATTAGACATTCTTGCTTTCTGTTTTGGATGCTGGGACGAGATGTTAACAAAGGCTCAAATATGTAAACTGCCCACATCACAAATGGGATGAAGGCCTATGACCTCGGGCTTGAGGACTTCATGGTGCTGCCCCCGTTCTTATTTTCATCCTAGACATCGTTGATCCTCTCCCATACGTCTTCGAATTGCAGTGCGGCTCTTCGGGGAGCTGTCAAAGCTGTTTACACACATGTTAGCACTTGTCGCGCTGGACTTCATGTGTCCTCCCTTGCTAAATGGGTGTGAAATAAAAATATTTTTATGAATGCATGTAGGGCCTGTACTTGAACCCACGCTAATTCTGGAATTGCACACAGCTGTGTGACATTAAACACTAAAAGGAAAGTAGGGGGAACTTCCGGGATCACTGCAAAATTGGTCATGGTTTTGTGCTCCTTATTTTGTCCAAGGAGTCCTTCGGGTGCATGATAAATACTGGCTGTCGGATTAATGTAACGAAGCTGGGGGTTTCCTCTTATATCTGTTTTACATTTTCCATCTGAGCTATTGTTACTGCGTGACCAACTCCCTGCACTGGACTTCTGAAACTAGAAAGATGCCTTAAGTCTGTGTTGCTAGAACAGAAGACCTGAGACTGGGTGAGTTATAAAGAACAGAGGTCTTTGGGCTCATGTTTCTGGTGGCTGGAAAGTCCGAAGTGTGGAGCCAGAACCTGGCTGGCCTTTGGTGGCATGTCCTAACATGGCCCAGAGAAGTAGGAAGTGAAGTGGGCCCGAACAAAGAGAAATCTGTGGGAGGCCATCCATGCAATCCGTGAGAACTGCTCTGTCCCGGGAGCGTGCATCTGTGCAGGGGGTCCACCTCCGTGTCCCAAGTTGCTCCCGCTAGGCCTCACCCTACCCCCAAAACTGCCCCAGCGGGTGTCAAGGCACAGTGTGAATGTTGGTGAGGACACTCAGACCATCGCAGCTACTGAGGGTTTAGAAGATCCTAGGACCAAGCTTGACTCTGCTCAGCTGGCTAAGTGGGCTGGCCCCTCCACCTTGCTATACCAGTTTCCTCATTTGCAAAAAGAGAGTTCCATAGCGTCAGTTGGGTTTTCAGATGCAAGCAACAGAAACCAGCTGTTAAGCAACTAATAGTTTCTAAAAAGAAATTTATTGCAAGGATATGAGGTAGCTGAAGGAATCAAGCGAAAGACTAAGCTAGGGCTCAGAAGGGCACGAGCCCTCGTAGCTCCAGGGTTCTGGAGAACAAGAACTTACATGCATTATTAGGGCCCCGTAACCAGGACTAAGGAACGGATCCAGTTGCATTCTCATGCCTCTCTACTCAAGATGTCAGCTCCCCAGAAAGAGTCGGAGTGGCTAGGTGAGGTCCTGCACCCCTTTCCTTGGCCAGGGGGGGACAGGAGGAGGGAGAGTACCGTAACTGACAGTGCCATCAAACTGCAGCTCTGGAGACCGAGGTCTCAGGTAGAACACCAGCGTGATGTTACCAGTGAAGGGGATGTGGGTGTTGGATAAGCGAGAGATACCAAAGTGCCGCATGGCTCTTGGCTTACAGCCATGAGGTTCTTTCAAAAGGGGCAGTTGACACTGGCAGGCACGCAACAGTGTATACACAGCGCATCAATAAAAATCCCTTAAAATCGCCATCTTTGCCAGCTTCTCGTTGGATCCCACATGGTCAATTGCCCAGTTCGAGTCCTGCATCCTGCAATTTGAGAAGCATACCGGGCACGTATGCATGCCCGAAATCCCGAAAGGAAGGAGAGAAGGAAGAGAAGGGGTTGGGGCATGGCCGTCCCCCAGGGAGGGGCACTTTCTCCCTTTCTCTCTCTGTCTCTGGCTCTCTCCTTCTCCAGCAAGTGCATGTGCCTTCTGGCAAAAAGATTTTTAAAAATCATTAGGGAAGACTTATAACCCAGTTTATTCTTCTCAACTATTTAGGACCATGTTTTCAAAGACCATATTTTATGCACACACACACGAATATACATGGCATATTTATATATTTATATATACTCGTAGCAATCGTTTGAATTTTATTCAAAAGTTTAATGGGACATTTTGACAATTTGCTATCTAACTAGGTGAAGGCATATAGAAAGCAAAATAAGTAGTAATTATGTCCCAAATAGTTAGCATGCAATTATTTAATTCAAAAATCTGCCTTTCCTATTTCAAACATGAGCCAACAATAAATCCCACGCCATCTATTTTAGTTACGGTAAATCATAGTCGTATGTGGTCATGATTACGGCTAATTGTGGGATAAAGGTTTTAATTTTAGAGTATGAATGAAATATATTCTTGTTGACATTTTATGCATAACGGTTTGGGAACAATAGGGGGAGAGGTAAAGCTCTGTGATAGAAATCCCCCTACAGAGAGGACAGCGAGAATAAATCCAGGGCTCTGATCCTTAGCTATGGTTTAGGAGCCCGAGCTCTCAGTATTTACAACATGCCCGCTGCTCTGGATTTTAAGGTGTAGACCCTTCTGAATATGAGCTCGCTGATGAAGATGGAGTGTGTGTAAGTAAGTGACTCCAGTTACGTGCAGGGAATCTAGAACCCTTGCCTGAACCACCAGCTCCGCGTACTCTGCGACGAGCAGCCGTCCCACTCCGAGTGCCCGTTGGCATTGAAGCTGGACTTTGCAGGAGCGCTGAGGGGGACGCCTGCTGAGCGCCTGGAATTGCCCGCGGGCTGCAGGACCACGCCAGCACCCTCAAAGGAGCCAGCTACATTCAGATTTGTGGAGCTTCTGCTCTCACTTCACAGCTGACCGGTCTCCATCAAGGCTGAGCAACCAGTCCGGCCAAAGCAAGGCTCCCGCAGTGGAAGGAAGACTCCGCGTTACTCCGCCACCCTCGGTAAAAGGCCGACGGTCTGGGGGACCAGACGGAACCGCGCAGGCCGCCTGTCTGGCCGAGACTCCAGCGCTGACGCCAGCCATGTGGTCAAGATAGAGTAGCTCCCTAAACTTCAGGGAGTCTGTAAATACAGGGAATAGAAGGACGTGAGAAATTGCGCCTGTTCTAAGGGCCCCGCGCGGCGCCGCTGCCCTCTCCCCGGGAAGCCGCGCTCGCGGTGCAGTGCCTCTGGCTACCGCGAGGCGGCGGTGTGCGGAGCGAGGCGGGGAGGGGACAGCGTTGGGCAGGTTCTGGCGTGGCTGGCACCGCCCTGCCGCCCTCTTAGTGATAGGCAGCCGTGCTGGTTTGCTCAGCCATTTACCTGTCGAAGGGTCTGTGGCCCGTTTTTGGCAACAGAACAAAGCTGCGACGAGAGCTGAACACCAGTGCGCCCGGAAACGATCTCACTGGCCACAGGTGGAGACGACTTCGTGTCCCTCGGCGGGTGGGTGGACAAACGAAAACTGGTATAGACGCGCCATAGAGCATTATTCAGCTTTAAAAAGGAGCGTGATTCGGGAACCAGCAGTTAGCGTAATGGCTATGTCACTGGACTCCCACGTAATCGACGCGGTTCGCGTCCCGGACCCGGTGGCTAAAAACTCACGCCAGGCGCGTGTGCGTGTGTGCCCAAGATCCCGAGAGGAGAATGGAGGAGAAGGGACTGCGGCGTGGCCGTCCCCCCTCCCTGGGGGGGGGGGTGACTTCTCGCTTTCTGTCTCTATGTCTCTCTCTGTCTGTTGAGCGCGCACCCTATAGCAAAAACCTCTCCAAAAAAAGGAGAAAAAGGAGTGGATTCTGATGTGCCCACTGCGCGGAGGGCCTCGATGGACCCACGTTCGCACCAGCACTGAACATCGGCGTCGCTGATCCCCCCAAGGCCTCGTTCACGAGCTCCAAACAGTTACAGTCTGGGCGGAGAGACGAGATCGTACGTAAACACACGGAGATGCAGTCACTTCACTGTCAACCACGGCCGATGCGTAAAGATAGCCAAGTGGCCCCGTGGGAGGAAACTGTCCTCTCTCTATGTGAGCGTGGCAAGCGTCCTGGGCGGCGTCAGGGGAGCGCGCAGAGGCGGAGGGTCACGCACAGGGGAAGGGTTTGCGGAATGGCCCGCGGTGAGCGATGCCTGTGTGACCTTCGACCCCACACTGGCTTTACGGAGATGAGAGAATGTTTTCATTCACGCAGCTGCTTTTTAAGATCTTAGCCGGAAGAATACATAAGATGTAATATTTTATAAGAACATTTTTATTTGCCCAATTACAGGCTGGAAAAACTCATTCACCTGTGTCAGCATGCGATAATAATGTTGTTTTCCCTCCCATTTATACCGCCCCTTCCATGATCTCAGGGCACATCGCCTCCCTCGCAGCCCAGCCATCTTCTCCTATTGGCTGACCTCGATCACTGAATAGCAGAGTCCACACTGAAATGATGTGCAAAGTATTTCATTGTACACTGCGTGGGCAAAGTGATGAGCAACTTCTTCCCACTCGGTTTCTTTTCACTTGGGCAGCAGGCCTAGAACTTGGCGTCCTCGACGGCCCTGACTCCGTCTCGGGTCACTTGCCCCGTTTGCGTGGGGAAACAAGAGTAGCGCTTGTGCGTGTCGCAGTAAGGACAAGGGGCCGCGTGGTCTTCCGAAGAGCTGGTAGAGCTCTAGTCTAGGTATGCTGACAGTGGACGTCATGACGGCGTGGACTGCTCTTGCGGGTCTCCGTTTCCCCCAGGGCCTTCGCACCTGCAGTGAGACCCCGGGTGTGAGGCAGAGCGCTGAACACAGCAGTGATGTCACAGTACGTGCTGCCTCCACGCACAGCCTGTGGTAAGCCGGCTGGTACCTAGTGATTTCTATGAGCTGCAGCCTACCCAGAACTCAGCAGGCAACTCTCTCGTCGAATCATCGTGCGACGCCCAGCGTTAGAAAGTCACATCAGTTATTACTTGCTACTCTTCTGGAATGAGACGTCGAATGTGCTACTGCAGAGTCCCGTGATGTGTCTTCCACCGGTTTCACTTGGCATTCAGGCAAACATAACACGTCTGATGGAACAATGATATATAACTCACAGAAATGTTACGTTTAAAGTCTTTGAGACTAAACAGTTGAATTTTCTTTTTTTTTTTTAAGAATTATTTATTTAATTACAGTTATTTATTCATTTATGTATTTTAAGTTTGGCCAGAGAAAGAGAGACACACAGAGAGAGAGAGAAAGCGAGAAAGCAAGGCGCAAGCCACTACCAGGTCCGGGACTCAAACCGTGGTCGGCCATGTGGGAGCATCCAGTGCCTTAACCATTATGCCATCCGCTGGTCTCTTGAATTTAATTTTCGATAACATATAGGTAGCTACTTAAGTGTGTATGTGTATATATATGTACACATGTCAATATATGTAAATACAGACATATCATAGGCATACAACCATATATTCTTTTTTTTAAGAGAGATTTTTGCTATAGGGCACGAGCACTTGCTGGAGAAACAAAGAGAGACAGAGAGACAGAGATACGATGGAATCCAGTGATCTAACCATTATGCCATCTGTTGGCCCCTATATAGCCATATATTCTAAGTTAAAATTACTATCGGTGACTCAGAAGGTACTGAGTTTTAAATCACACTGAGAATGAAACAAACATAATAAAATAAAACAAACATGTCTAGCAACACAATCCTGTCCTAGTAAAATAAAAACTTTGATTTCAGAGGTCCTACGGCAGCCTAGCCATGAGAAGCTTCCTGTAGTGTAGACCGGCACAGCAGTAACTGTAAAACATGCACCAGTACGAATTTTTAACTGTCAGAATGTAAGTGTACTCACCAGAGAAAAACAGAGAGACACACAGAGAGAGAGGGAGAAAGAACCCCCTCCCAGAGGGTGTTCACCCAGCGATCCCTTCTCTTCCACTTCCCCACCCTACTGGGATTTTGGGCACTCATGCCAGTGCGCCCACCATGTTTTGTTCAAGTTGCTGGAGCCGGGATTTGAACCACAGTCAGCCATGTAGGATCCAGTTCCTTTAACAACTAGGCTACCGAGTCAGTCCCCAAGCTAGATTTTACATGTAGGCTTGTGAGGCGTAACTTAAGACTGCCGGCAGTGAACTATTTGAAGTGACTGGTTTTATGAATTGCCCTAAGAATCTGGCCTTTTGTGAAAGCCGCGTGTGGTTAAATGTCAGGCTGAGCACACACACACCTGGATCATGATGTATGAAGGCGGCGGGGGCTGCTGTGCACGAGTGCTGTGGTGTAAGTCGGTAGTGGGTCTGGGAGCAGCGCAGCTCCGCCTGTATGTCGCACACTCAGCAGAGCTGACCTGAACACGTGCACACGCTCACAGTCCTGGCCGCAGCGAACACCGCCATCCCAAGTGACGTGGCTCCTTCTGGGTGAGTTGTGAGCACGTAATTTCCACGGAGGGTCCATTTATGACACGGGAGGACACCTTGCTGTCTCCCCCAGTTATTAAACCGTAGCGGCGGTTAAAATCCGTGATGCAGTATGTCTTTGCACAAGGTGACAGGACGCTCCCCTCACTCTTCCTGTCCCCGAAAAGGGATGATATTAAGTAGTCTCAGTAGAACTCAGGGAATGTGAGAAATGTGAACTTTGGGACGAGATAAGCCTGTCTTCAGATCCTGGCTCCTATTCAGCTCTGCCGGCCTGCGCTTCAGCCTGCTGCTCCACACCAAGCACGCGGTCCTGTGGGTGCTCGCTGAGACCACTGCGTGAGCTGAGGGTGCAAGCAGAGTGGAGTCGCGTTCCCTCCGCTTCCGATACCACACCTCCTCTCTGTGCCGTCTGTGGCTCTCTAACAGAAGAAACTGAGAGTTTTACACATCCTACAATTAAAAAACATTGGGACGTTTCATTGAGAAACCGATCCCTTACAGGACAAGAATAAGGTGCTGTCACGTTGGTCCTTAGGAGAAGCAGCATGCTACTGCTCTAAGCGCTTCACGTGTGAGGGTTACTCGGGAAGCTCATGGAGGGGCCAGTGGTGCACGTGGTGGTGCCACTGGGTCCACTTGGGCAAGGCCCTGGGTTCCTGCCCCAGGACTTCCCTGGATGTACTAGGCGCGTGCGTGCCTGTGACCTAGGCCAGTGAGAGGGGGCAATCAGGGTGAGGACCCTTCCGGGCCACTTTTGTCTCTCTCTCGCTTGGAAGAAGTCAAGTCGTTCTTTAATCCCACTTTCCAGTGAACTTTGTAAAGCCCCCTCTTATGTTGTGATGTTAATCCTTTCATTAATAAATATACTGCCTGGTAGCTATTACTATAGGCATTTTGCAGATGCATGTAGTTACCATGAGGAAGAACGCACCAGCTGATGCTTAGTAACGAGAAGGCCCCTTCTGCAGGGGTAAGACCCGCCCTCCGGGCACTTCGTAGGCAGTCGAGACACTCAGGGTATTTTCTTGAGCTTTCATGGCTAAACCAAACAGCATGATGACGGCTAGAGACTCTGCTTCTTTGACCTATGCACTAACCAAACGCCATAGTAAAAGCTCCGTCTAGAGAATACCGCGGTCTGTGAGCAACTTCGACAGTGAGTGTGTGACCCGGCCTGCTCAGATGTAAGACGTGGGGGGAGCAGAGAGAGGAAGAGGGGGTGACACAGTGGTCCAAGTTTCAGGGACGGGAAAATGGTGAGTTAGTTTTCAATCAGATTGCACCTCACCAGGCTGCACTGAAAGAGGGATATTCATGAAAAGTATTGTTTACCAGCCGGAGGCCCTTCCTGTCTGAACAGGCTACCCAGCGTCACCAAGAAATGGATGTCTTGGCCCAATGGACTTCGAGTCCAAGAGAAGGCTGTGTCAGGTTGCTACATCTGGATTGTTTTCAGGGGTGGAAAATAAAATAATGAGGATGCCAACCGGCCACCCACTGCAGAATGTGGGTGACCAAACGAGCCAGTGGAACCTCTAATGGGTATTTACTCCGAAGAGCTCCACATGTAAACTGCTTCCGGACTGATGTGGTGCCAGCTCCAGGATTAGGGCCTTCCGTGGCTTCTGCTGACCAGCCGCCAAGGCATCTAGGAACACAGGAGGGCCTCCTTATTAAACATCAAGAACATTGCTTTCCGTCAAGAAGAATGTGAAGAACGGATGACAGGGCACCTAGAAGAGAGGGAAGACAGCAGAGAGGAGAAACGATGGCACCGTTCGTGCTCTGCACGCAGTGATTTTATTTGCTTAAGGCATCGTTTTTCAGAAGACTTGAAGGCATTGCCGAGCATGTCTGTGTCTGGCCTACATTCTAGGTGGGAGTGCGCACGTCTGTAGTTTTGATGGTCACGGGGGCAGGCATTTTCTGTTCTGCCCCGTGGGGTGTCGTTAATACTACAGCCTTTTCTGCCTGCAGAGTGTAGCTTTAAGTTGCTTAAAAATTAATTGTGAAATACATTAAATTGAATTATGTGGCTACTCTTGCTTTAATAATACAGAAAGTATGAAGAGGAGCCTGATGTGCTTTTCTTTGAGGACGGATAAATCCATACTACAAAGACATCTCCTATCTAGAGGGAATCGCAAATTGCTTAGAAAGCTGTGTCTGGGCTTACCCTGAATGTGAGTCCTGTTCCTCTCAGAGTAATCACAAACCCGAAGTCATGAAGATGACAACTCCATGTGGAACATCTCAGCCTCCGTGTTTACCCAGAGGGAACACAAAGCCCAATGTCATTTGTCCACTGCGGCCGCAGTCATGCTAGGACGGTCTGAGATGGCCACCCAAACAAATGTTTACTGCAGTAAGCAAAGCAAAGCAAAACAAAACCTCGTTTGTGTTTTTGAAAGTTTGAAATGTAACAACAGCAGTTATTCAGTTCCTTTTTTCTGTTTCCAAATAGTTGTGCTAACATTTTGGAAGTGTCACCTCTCTGGCACTCTTCAAAGGAGTGGTCAACTGCATTTCATAGCAAGATTCCTTCAGACACACTGTCCACTGTGAATTGCGGCCATCAGGTACCCCTGTTTAGGGCCAAGGAACCAAACGGGCATTTGGCATTGACTCCGAATTTTGGAAGTGCACTGTCTGGATCAAGGATTTCCCAGTGACCAGTCAGGCCAGTGTTTGCCAAGTCCCAAGGTCAACGGGTGCGGCAGGTTGTGTGCCCAGGTTGGCTCACGGCCTGGCCCCGGCAGTGGCAGAGCTGCGAGCGCACCTGTCGGCCCAGTCATCCGACAAGCCTGTGATAGGAACAGGG
>NW_006159808.1:3706763-3707085 GCF_000334495.1 Tupaia belangeri chinensis | reverse complement strand
TTGGCCCCCGCCCGGGCCCCGGCGGGGGCAGAGCTGCGAGCACCCCTGTCGGCTCAGTCATCTGACAAGCCTGTGATAGGAACAGGGATGCCAGCAGGGATATTCCTGATGGGTGTGCCATGGTGAAAGAAAGAGGTCGTGCAATCGGAACAAGGGTAGAAGGGGGTCGTGTGATCAGAATGGTAATGGTAACCATAACAGCCCTTGCTGAGCACCTGCTGTCGGCCAAGCGCTGTGCTGAGAGCTTCACGTAGACTCTTCAGAGTGGTGTGCAGAAACGGAGACCAGAAAACCTCCTAGATGAACAGCAGTCGCATTCCTG
>NW_006159808.1:3693225-3706732 GCF_000334495.1 Tupaia belangeri chinensis | reverse complement strand
ATGCATGCATCTAGAACGCTCCCCAAATGTTGATCATGTATCTTTTTAATTAAGCAGTCCCATAAGGCGCCAGGAAATGTTCTCGTTACTGAGTTTAATTCAATCCTAGTGAGAGCTGTGAAGGAGATAGCAACACTGGCCCCGTTTTATGAATGTGAAAGCTGAGGTTAGGTGGGCCAAGGTCAGTTCGAGCCCTGCTGCTGGCTGGAGTACACTGAAACTTGACCCAAGTGCAAAATTCACGTCCCGATAGAAACAGCGCAGTGGACAGGGCTTTCCTAAAGTTTTAATGCAGCTCTCGGAGCCTGACACTGTACGTGGCATCTCCTTCTTTACTTCCCAGCCAGCTCTGTACTTCTCCAGCTCTTCCGGCCCTGGGGTGGGGTTCCCACAGGCGTGAGCTGAGAAGGCGAGACCCTGGGAACACTCCTGTGGCCACGAGGGCTGCCTGTTTTCCTTTGGCCAGTACTATCCCCCCCCCCCCCCATTTCGTTTCTCCCCTCTGTTTAGTTCAGAAAGTAAAACATTTCTCACACTGAGAGCAATAACTCGAAGCAAATAGCAAAGGTTACATGGCCAGGTGATAAGGGAATAGGGTGAAAGTGTATCAGCGGTGAAAACATACCCCCTCTTTTGTTTTTTTTTAGATATTTTTGTTATAGGGTACATGTGCTTGCTGGAGAGACAGAGAGACAGAAAGCGAGAAATCACCCCCCAGGGGGGAGGGCCACACTGCAATCCATTCTTCATTCTCCTCTTGGGATTTTGGGCATGCACATGTGCCCAGTGTGAGTTTTAAGCTGCTGGGTCCAGGGCGACCACGTGGGAGTCCAGTGATGTAATCTATGCCATCTGCTGGTCCCCCCCCAACACTCTCCTTCTCCCTCCCCACTTACACTTTCAGCGTAAAGAGTTTGTGTAACTTGGGAGTCAGCAGGGACAGGACTCCCGAGTTGGGGCAGGGAAGGACAGGGAGAGATGGACGGAGCAAAGGAAGGAGTTGCACAGTGGCAGACTTGTTCTTGAGATGAGCCCAGCCACGGCTCAGAGCCGGAGCACCAGGAGCGCTAAGCCACGTGGGATGAGCCCTCCGAGGGAGAGTGAGGTCTCCCAGGAGAACCCTAACGGTTTGAGCAAAAGCAGAGTAAGGGGAGCCCAGCTTCGCTTCTGAGCAGTGACTGAGAAACCGCTTCTTGGGGTAATGACTCCTTAAAGAGAGAAAGGAGAATCATAAATCAACCGCAACCTGCAAGAACCCAGCACTCAGTTCAGAAAGGACCTGGATTTACTTGGTCAAAAGTTACAATTTCTTCTTGGGCAGCTTTGTTTTAGTGTGGGGATGTCTCTAATTTGACCAGTTATGCTTCTGTGAAATCCAGATTGGCAATGTGGGGAAGGGGGGTAACCATCTGTGCCTGTGAGGGAGTGGCTTTTTACCCCGAGTGAGGGAGTCCGTGACAGTAACTCCCTTCCTCTTAAACTGAAGGGCCCATGATCGGAGCCAACTTCTCGGTGTTCTGGAAGCCCCGTGTGTGACAGGAGGGTGGCATCTTGCCAACACGCTTCAAGCCAAACTGCCCAGAAAACCATATGGAAAATGAAGAACCAATTACTGTCCCATTCAGTCCATTTTATGCATAAATACAATTTCTTTTGGATACACTGTACAACTCTAATTAAAAGTAAATATACTACTTGCAATAATTTTAAGAATATGTGAAGTATAATTCCATTATTTTGATTCTTTAAATATTAATCACAAACACACATTTACACATACACTAATTTGCTGGAGAGAGGGATGGTGTGAGAACTGATCATATCTGGGGTCAGCAGGTGGTGTGGTGGTTAAGGTGCTGGACTCCCACATGTCCAACTGCAGTTTGAGTTCCAGACCTGGCAGCTTGCTTTCTCACTTTCTCTCTCTCTCTGTTCCCCTCTGGTGAAATTAAAAATAAATAAATAAAATTGACTAAATAATTCTAAAAATTAAAGAACTGATTGTATCACCGTAAGCAAATTATTCCACTACCCTGGGTTTGTTATCCACATCTGTTAAAGAGATAAAAATGAGATTAGCTGGGAAGCTCTGTACCATTTGCCCCAACGGAAGATGGGCTCTGTCAGGCGTCTCTAGCCTTACCCCTCTGCTGGGCCTCCCCGCTTCCCTCCCTCTCTCCTTTGCTCCCTCTCTCCTTAGTTCCCTCTCTCCTTTGCTCCCTCCCTCCTTCCCTCCCTCCCCCCTTCTTTTTTGCCCCCCTTCCTAAGAGGCCCAGTTTTTCTCTGGCCCTCCCTCCCGCCTTCCCTCCCTCCCCCCTTCCCTCCCTCTCTCCCTCCATTCTCTTGACAGATGCTCTTCAGCTCAAAGCATCAGGTCTTGTGCGCTGGGTGCCACGTTCCACAGCGCCCGGCAGGAGACAGATCTGGACAGGGCCATGTCTGCACCCTCCTTAGAGCCCTCTGTAACCTCCTGTTCCTTCTGGGCTAGAGACGCCATCTGGGTCGTGGCTGAGCCTCGGTCCCCGTCCCACCTTGCTGTCCTCCCTCTGGCCAAGTGGCCTCCGCGCGGGCCGTCTCCACTTTCCGGCGCTGAATCCAGCGTGGCTCTCCCTCCCACTGGTGGATTCCCAGGCATCGCAGGAGTCAGCTCCATTTCACTTCTCTGGAAAACGCGCTCTGACTCCTGATCTGGACCGGATTCCGTTGCCACGTGTCCACAGCGCCGCGGCACCTGTGCCCTAGGACCCCCGAGCGGCTCGCTGTGTTAGGTCGTGAATTGCCCCGACTCCACTCAACAGCAGATGCCGTGGGGCCGAGGCCGTGTGCGTGCCCCCATGCCCGCGCAGCTGGTGCCCGGCCCGATGCCCGCTCTAAGGTCAACGCTCGGCACTTTCCGGCTCAGTGAGGGAAGGACAGGACGAATACCTGAGTAGGCTCCAGGGACCTCAGCGCTGTCAGTTCTTGTTAGTAACCGAAGTGCTCCGAATGAAGTAGTAGCTCCGATAAAGTCAAAATAGGAGTGTGCAGCGTGCTCCGTAACGAGGGTGACAGTAATGAGGGAGCCTTGACGGCGCTTCCTCGCCACCTCCCTTCTGTGAAGGCATGCACTCTGTAACCAACAGCCTGTGACGAGAAGGCCTGGCAGCCCCGAGGCGCCCCGGGCACCATGGCTTCCAGGCTGCTCATCAAGATGCCCGCTGTCTGCAGACAACCGGCCGGGGCTTACAAAGTGCGTCCTGAACAACTGCTTGTGGCCAATGGTCAAGACATCCAGTTTACCTCCCAATAGGTGGATTTAAATAAAAACACAAGGACGTTCTTGGGAAAAGCAGGACGGCTGAAATCGAGCAGGGGTGGAGAGTGGCCTGCTGGTAAGAAAACGCTCCAGAAGTCGGCGCTGCCATGGTCTGCAGCTTCCTGACTGGAGTGTAGACAGGCTGTGTGCATCTTGGCTGACAGTGTACCCTCCCGTAAATCGCACTGTGTGAAGGATCGGTGCCTGGAACGCTTTCTTTAACTGCAGGAGGCTGATTCCAGCATGAGAAGCGCCCGTCACTTTCTTCATGCAGGGACGGGCCTGCCCAAGGCCAGCTTTCAGCACTCCCCTGTGAGCTGCCGGTGGGCAAACTAGTTGGGTATTAGCTCATGATTTCAATCATGACTTTCTGGTGAGCACACGTGCCCTATAGCAAAAACCTCTCTCTCTAAAAAAAAGAAGGAAACAGAAGCCTGCCACATCATTGTGCCATGTTTTGTTAGTTTCAAGACTGACTTAGTAGGAGAGAATTTAGTTCATTGAAGCGTGTATTCCAATTATAAATTATATCTAATAGAAGGAAAGTTTACAATTTACAAAGTACATGTAATTATATAACATATAAAATTGTATGGTTTATATATAATCTTGTAATGATGTAAATTTAATAGGCAGCAAACTGAAATTTTAGCCAGTGTGTCAGAAAGCTGCTTGAGCATTAATTTAAGAAGACACAGATCACTGCCCATACAATACATTTCCGATGGAGATCTAGACATCTGAGGTTCTTTCTTTGGAGATTTAGGTGTACCCTCTTCGTCTGGGTTTGCCCCTCAGTTCAGTTTTCATGGCAGTTAGCAAACCGCTGCGTGTGTTGATGACACGTTGAACGGAACTTGGAAATCACATTTGAAAGATTGCCTGAACCTTCCTGTGTTCCAGCTTAACCATGCAACACTGCAGATCCAAAGAGTGTCTACACCCTGTGTAGGGCAAGGGGAAACCAGGTTTTCCAAGGAGCAAAAAGTACCTGATATATGAATGCACGAAGGAGGAAGGGAAACGGGAGTGAGTAAACTTTTGCCAACCCTAAATTTTGTCCACAATCTTCACTTCTGCACACTTCTTTATGGATTCTGCTCATATCTGAGAACTCACTTTATTCCTTATCAAGCATATTCCATATTTAAATGTTTTTAAGTTTGAAAATTCTTTTCAACATCTGACTCTTCTGTTGCAGAAATTATGTCACTTACGGGAATTTCACAGAGTGTGGGTCCAGGTCCTACTTCATCTGTAGGCCCTCTTAGGGAGTACTTGGGTGGAAAAGGCAGAAAGAATCAAGTGGGCTTCCCAGATAAATAAAAAGATTTACATGAAAGGAAAGGGGTAATTTCCTTGCATTGAGTGTAGCAAGCCAACTATTTCTTAATGGCATGGAAGACCAATTTTCTAGAGTCCCTGAGAAGAAGGAATGAGATCAATCAAAAACATAAACTTATGTGAGGCAATCAGGCACTCATAAAAAAACTTAATAAAATGGATTTTTGTGATGTGGAGAGTTGGGATATTTCATTCTTAATCCACTAGGAAAACCCTTTTATATATTTGGAATATTTTCCCACACAGGCAAATAAAATCTTTTTTTAGACATCTTGTGATTTCAGAAAGTCGAATATAATAATTGAGCATATATTTTTGGCTATCCAAAAATTGTCTGCTTGATATGATCGACTATTAAGAAAAAATTTAAACCTATGTTTGTAGGTAATGTCTTTTTTTTTTTTTTTTTTAAGAGAGATTTTTGCTGTACGCTGTGTGTGATTCCTGGAGAGTCAGAGAGAGAGAGAGACACAAAGTGAGAAATTACCCATCAGGGGGATGGCCACGCCGCAATCCCTTCTCCTCCATTCTCCTCTCTGGATCTTGGGCACGCACACACATGCACCCAGCGTGAGTTTAAGTCACTGGATCTGGGACTTGAACCACGTTCGACTACATGGGAGTCCAACAATATAGCCATTATGCCAACTGCTGGTCTCCCAACTGTATCTTTTTAAAACCTGTTCCAGGGGAGGCACCCGTGGATTTTGACCTCCTTCACAGTGCATTTAGTAGGGTTGTCACATGGTTTAGTCCGCGTCTGGGCGGGGAGAGGAGCACGGGTAAGAATACTATGGCCCCCGTCTCTCGAGCACAGGTGCACAGCGAGTATAAGGAGCCTGCCTGGCACGGTCTGGTATATGGTACGGTTGCCTCTGTGCCAGATCCTTTTAGAAAAGATTGTGACCAGTATTTCTTGTGAAGTTTGGGACAGGTAGTATCTTGTGAGTAAAGATCTTAGCAAAAATAAAGATAGTAAGATAGTCCATGCCCAGACCCTGTAAATCGTTGTATCTGATCGCATACCTAATACACCTTTTAATACACACTACCATGCCATCCGTCATTGCCATTGTCGGTCACAGGAGCAGCCAAAACCAATTTTGCAATGCAGGTAATTCTGCATAAATTCTCATTTCTTTTACTGCACTGAATGTGGTCAGCTAAGTTTTCTGAAGAACTATCGCTCTTTTTAAAAATGCTAATAAAGTACTATTTTAACAGATAGGTACTAGATCTGCTTAATCCTTGACTATCTTTCACATTCTGAATTCCTACAGGTAGTTAATAACTATTCACTGAGCCCACAGAAACCACATCACACACTGACGTACTCAGATGAACTAACCCTTAGCCTCCCTGAGAGAAATCCTACATGGCAGCGGATGTGATAAATGCTGCGATCGAGCTAACGGAGTTCAGTGGGCCAGCCTGGGAGCTCCGTTTTGGGGCCGACCTGCAGGAAGGGAGTAAGGGGTGACCCATGCGCTGAACCGCAATAGCTTCCTACTAAGAACTGTTTTTCATTGGCTCTTTATATTTCCAATGATGGCAAATGAAAGGATCTGGTTTATCTAATAGTCAGCTGCAGATCTGCCAAAGCTTCCCATGGTGCTCATGCATCTGTTGGCCTATAAGGAAATGGTAACGATTCGATTTTCCGTGCCATTGGCAGGTGTGAGAGGATGCACTGGGGGGAGTTCCCAGGTGAGGTCTGTGGTGCGCTGGGTGCGATTGCATCAGAGGGAAAATGATTACCCACAGACACACTGGGCTGTGAGTTTCCTGTGCACGTCTTAGGACCCCCACCTCCCAGCCATGCTCTTGCCTAGAACGTGGGTCAGCAAATGACTCTCTTTATAGAAGGTGGGCTTGCCCTGCGCTACTTTCAGGGGTTTTGCTGTAGTCACCATCCTGACTTCAGAGCCATAGGTAGGAACATCCAGGAGAGGAAGAGGGGCAGAAAAAGCCCTCGGCCCTCAGCTGCTGGGAAGTCATGAACCTATGACAGCGTTCAGGTAGGAAACGAAAGCCTGCTACATTCCAGTCGGCTGTTCTTTTTAGGTGACGTGGAAATCCAGCACACTATGTCTTGTTCATTATTACTCGACTTGTGAGCTAGACCAATTTGCATGGAGATGTGGGAGGCTGCCTCACTGCACAGTCCCCCAGGCTCTGCACTGGAAACGAAGCGGTGGTACCGGTCGCGAGCACCACGGCCACGGTCTGCCCTGGGTGCGTCTCTCCAGCCCAGTCACCGCAGACATGGCTTTCTGTTTAACATTGATGGTGATTTCTGTACACCATGAATTGCCAAAGACCAGCTTTTCCCTGTCACATAAAAATGGTTATTTCTCAAGTCTGATTAGGGCTGTCATTTGAAATAATGGAGTGGCATATCAAATAATGTATTGTGTCCTGATTAAAATGCACTTAAAAATCATCTTTTTTTCCTCTCCTTTTCCTACGATAAAATAGAATTCTAGGTAGTCTGAATGGAAAATGCAAGAAGGTGATAAAGATGTTACATAAGCCAAGGGGCAAGATGGTGGCCCAGTGGTAACAAGATACTCTGAGGTGCTGGAGCCCACGCCCCACGCGGGATCCATGTGCTGAGGCCTCCCTGTCTGGGCACACATGCAGGTCCATGATCTGGGATGGCTGAGGCTGGGGGTGAACTTGGCATGAACACCTACTGGGATGCCTGTCCTCTCTGTGCTTCCATCTCTCATGGGAGAAATGACATAAACTTAAAAACGATGTCAGGCAAAATGAATCAATAGCCCAGCCCCAGAGCTGCACGCAGCTAAGACACCGTGCTCAGCTGGCGGGGGCCACATCGAAGGCTTCGGTTGAACTCCCAGTCCCACCTGAAGGTGGTGTGGTGGTGTGTCCTTGAGGGAGGAGAACTATGACATGTGAGATCTTGTCTTTGAAAAAAAAAATCAAAAACAAGATAGTAATACAGAACTTTAAAATTCTGTATTATAAGTAGTAAGAAAAGCTTAAGGCTTTTAGATAATAGCTTAACTTCTACATGTTTTAAACTTTTTATGTATGTATTGTATATTTTAGGACACATTAATTGTGTATATTGTAAATAATCACTGCAATTTTTTTCTGTATCCATCCATCTGATGATAAAACACCTAGGCTACTTCCACATCTTAGATATTTCGAATATGCTGCGGTAAACAGGAGGGTGCAGATTCCTCTTTGGCAAACTAATTTCAACTTCTTCGGGTATATATTGAAACAGTGCAATGTAGAATCTCAGTTACATCTCTTTCTGGGAAATTTAACTTGGCCTGTGGTGACATCTGAGAGAGAGGTGGGGCTAACGTCATGTGGGGCTGTTCTATTCTAGGACTTGACGTAAGTCAATGAAAATGACAGCACCTTTAGACCATCTTAGGATGCACTGTGGTGTGATTTTGTCGGACTACTCAGTGATGTAGTACATAGAAGGGTCACTATTATATTCAGTTATTTGTGAAAACTGAGACATGATTGGTAATAGCCAAGAGATGTTATGCATACTCCATGGAAGAGTTGGATTTTCCTCAACGCGGTGCTGACTGGGACTTCCACACTGCGAGGGAAGTGATGTCGTGCTCTTAAGATGCACTCACCAGGGTCTTAGCGTAACCGACAGCAATCCGAAGGCCGAGTCGTGTGCTGGCATTGCCCCAAAGTGTTGTGAAGGTTACACCACCCTAAGCTCTGTGGCATATGGTTCTGTGAACCGGAAAGTGGGAAGGAGGCTGCAGTACCCCCTTTCTGTGGGGACACCCCAGACCTCACAGACTGATCCCAGAAAAACAAACAAACAAACGAAATGATCACTCCACAGTTTCTGAGCTTCTAAGGAGAGTAGGAAGGGTGGGAACTCTCAAAACTTTCCCTGTTTATCCACAGAGTGAGGCAGCTCATCTCTAAGCTTGAAAATCATCAAAATGTAATGATAAAAGCCTTGTCTCCTCTTAAAAAAATTAAACGTCTGTTATTTTGTTCTTTTTACGTAGGGAAGAGCCACCAGGCTGGTGTGAGCAGAGTGTGCCATAGACAGGGTGTGACCACCTCTGTGATGCATTTCTGTGGTTTCATGTCCGTAGGGAGAGGTGAAGCCCAACCCCCGTCTGGAGCATGAACTCAGGGTTGGGGGTGGCCTGCGCCCAACGCGGTTGCCCTGGAAACAGCATCTCACATCTTACACTAACATCTGGTGTTCTTAAGCTTAACAGCTGGTTGTCCACAAAAAAAAAAATTGAACAAGGAGTTGAAACCCAAGTGGGAATACCACAAAATAAGAGGTTACCTAGGAGGAAAACCAAGAAATAGCTGAGCTAAAGCAGGAAATTAGATGCAACTTGCCAACGACAGAGAGAAATATCTCAGGGATTCAAAGAGATAAAAGGGAGCACTGTCCCTGAAAAAAATAAAGTGAAGAGTCTATGTATGCATTTTGATTATTTTTATAAACTAATAGATCCGTATGTGTTGGGAGGAGGGAAGATTAAATGTTGAGGAATTTGAAGTAATAGTAACAGTGTTTTTAAATTTTTTATTTTATTTAAATTTATTATTACTATTATTTTAATTCAATGAGAGAGAGAAAATGAGAAAGCAAGCCACCAGATCCAGGACTTGAACTGCAGTTGGCCACTGTGGGAGTCCAGTGCCTTTAACCATACCACCTGCTAGCCCCAGAATGTTTTTTAATTCTTCAAATCTTAACAGAGATGGCATCTGTGATTATCACTTCAGTTAAATCTCAAGGTAAGGTGCTTAGAAACTAGAACATACTTAGCCCTTTCCCTCTCTGTGCTTGACCACTGACTTATAATTTATTTCTATTCATGAAACATATTATCATCATAGTTTAAGGATTTGAGCCTATCTTTAATTTTGAGAAGGTTGTTTTTACAGACTCTGAGTATATCCTGCCATTGAAACAACATACATTTTAAATAAAAATACAAATAAAGAATTTTGGGGAACCAGCAGTTAGCGTAATGGCTATGTCGCTGGACTCCCACGTAGTCGACCGCGGTTCGTGTCCCGGACCCGGTGGCTTAAAACTCACGCCGGGCGCGTGTGTGTGCGTGCCCAAGATCCCGAGAGGAGAATGGAGGAGAAGGGATTGCGGCGTGATCATCCCCACTGGGGGGTGATTTCTCGCTTTCTGTCTCTATGTCTCTCTCTGTCTGTCTGGCGAGCACATGCGCCCTACAGTGAAAATCTCTCCAAAAAAATAAATAAATAAATAAATAAATAATAAAAAATAAAGAATTTTGGCATCAGTATCATTCTTCGTTTTGAAGGAGACAGTCTGATTGCTTACAGAGTTGTGTTAGTATTAACCTTTATTTCTTGAAAGTTGGGAAGCCCACTACGTTGCCTGTTGCTGTGGTTAATAACGTCCTGTTTTCTTTACTTTAAAACTCTCAGTAGCTGGTTTCAAAGTAGCTGAACCAGAAACAGGTCTTTTCTGTGAGCCAACTAAGAGGAGATTTTCTTATAGTGTAAGATAAAATCGCAGGACAGTAAGTGGAACATTTGGGCTAATAAGACTGTAGGACCTGGGCTGGTTCCGTTGCTTGGTGGATAAGGCAATCACATCTCACTTGGATAACCCCATAGTTCAAATCCTGGACTCGGCAGCTCGAGAAACATGCCAGGCGCATGTGCATGCATGCCCGAATTATCGAAAGATGGGAGAGGTGGAGGCGTGGGGACTGCAGCGTCCTGTCCAGGCGAGGGGCACGCATACACACATGTCCGTGTGTTTCTCAATCCTCCAGAGCCAAGCTTTGACGAGTGAAGATGCCCTTGTGGGATCTTTCTCCCTTACCAAGTAGACTACGGGGTCAGCTCAAAAATTTGTTTTGTAATTTAAAAAATTTGCAAGGGAAGAAAAAGTTGCTAGTAGGTGGGAAGAAGTTAAAAATATACTCTTTCTATCTAAATTCTCTCTTGCAGGGAACCAGCAGTTAGCGTAATGACTATGTCGCTGGACTCCCACATAGTCGACCATGGTTCGCGTCCTGGACCCGGTAACTTAAAATGCACGCGCGTGTGCGGGCGTGCCCAAGATCCTGAGAGGAGAATGGAGGAGAAGGGATTGCAGCGTGACCATGCCCCCTGGGGGGGGTGATTTCTCACTTTCTGTCTCTATGTCTCTCTCTCTGTCTGTCTGGCGATCACACGTGCCCTATACCGAAAACCTCTCCAAAAAATAATAATAATAAATTCTCTCTTGCCAAACTTAGGAAGTGAGACAAGCTTTCACATGAAAAGGGAAAATAACCAAAGGAGCCTAAAAGAGAGAGGGAACGGTAGGGAGGAAAAACATCTTCCTTAATACTGAATGTACACAGCTAAGTTTGTAAACATTTGCGTTCATTCTCTTATTAAGCATCTGCTCCACGCCAGACACAGGGCTAGAAGCTGGAGCTGGAGTCATGAACGGAACAGTGAACTCCCCGTCTTCACGGTACTTAGGCCTCACTGGCAGGAGACAGGCAGTAAAGACAGGCCAGACAGGATGTTGGGTGGAGGGAAACACAGACACAGAATGGGGAAAGGTGCCGGGGGTGAAGATGGGGAGGCCTCCGTAACGGGGTGACCGTTGAACAAAGACATGGAGAGTGAGAGTCGTGCTGCTCTCCAGGAAGAGCCTTGCAGGCAGGAGGACTTCGAGGCTAGCCCTGGTCCCAGGACCCCTGGAGTGGAGGGAGAACGGCAAGGGAAGCAGCTGGAGCAGGGGGAGCTGGGATGGGCAGGAAAGGGAAGCAGAGAGTCAGCTCTGATCAAACAGAGGCGCTCCCACCGCCATGCCAGGCGTGAGGAGACGCCAGTGGCAGAGGGTTTTAGCAAGTTTACTGACACGAGGGGACTCGCGTCCAGCAGACCCATTCGACTACGGTGTGGATAGACTGGTGTGGGAGGATGCAGGGATGGAGGGGAGGAGAGCCACGGAGCAGGGCAGCAGCTTGGCAGGGAGAGGAGGCTGCAGTCTAAAGCCACGTGGAGGAGGGGCTGCCCGGACGCAGTGGGGGCCGCGTCAGGAGAGGGGTCCGGGCAGCCCCGGTGATTTCGGCCTGAGCCTTCCCGTGCACTGAAGGGGAAGATGCCATGGGAAAGAAACGCAGGGTCTTAAAAAGTCCGTGGAAAGTATGTCTTAGGAAAAAAACTATGGGTGGATTTCTACTTTTTTGCCCCTAAATAAATTCATACTTTAATTCCATTTTTTCCCACCAAGTTTTTAAAGTCCTCTTGTGGGATAGCACTTACAATAGTCTTCGAAGATCTCCCAGGGATCACCCCCACCAGCAAGCAGCTACAAGGACCTTTCTGAGACACCATGGTGGAGCCGAAATGTCCAGGTTGCAGGACGCAAGACAGGTGTGTCTATCCATGGCTCCACACAGGAATCGCTGCTCGTCAGGCGCTTGGCCCCAGGGCGGTGTGCAGGAAACACTCCACAGTGTAGCCGTTATTAAAATGTTTTATAACACAGGCTGGGTTAACAGGGTCAAAGCTGTTTTGTATTTATCAAATGGTATGTCTAGTATATTCAACATATTTAGTATATTCAACATATACTAAATGACACAAAAATTAAAAGAAGGTTATGTCATACTAGCTCTGTAATACAAATAATAATAATAATAATAATAATTAATGACAAATATTCCCAGGGAATACAGGAATTTTTTCATTCACTGTGAGAGGTGGCTTGTTAAAAACAAACAAAAACCACTTTAAAAGCTGATTTCCTTTATTCTGTCGACAAGAAACCAGAAGCTCCAAAATGCTAAGTGATGTTTGCAAAGCCTGCATGCTAAGGGCATCCAGGGCTTGAACCCTAACGTCCATCTCGCAGTTCACAGTGATATTGACCACAAGGATATTCTCTCGTTTAAATCAAAACCATTTCATGAAGATTCTGTGTGTCTACAGGCAACTGCCTTTATACGGGCAAGGGTTACAACCTCCTCACCACCACAGACACAGTGTGCCTCTATTGGATGAACGGGCAGAAAATAAATAGAAGCCATGGCAGTCGGCTGGAGCTGCCGTCTTTCCACTCCAGGTAAAAGGCTCACGTTAGCCACCCACACACAGACCAAGACCTAGAAATGTGAAAGTGATTCCAGTCACATGGCGCCACCGGCCCGCAGGTGTCTGTAACACACACCCTTTGCTGGGAAATGTTTTCCGGGTGTTGCATTTAGTCCCACCGTCACTGCGTAAAGAAGCAAATCGCAGACATCAAAGGAAGGAGAAGATTAAAGAAGGCCAGCACTTTGGAAACGAGACACGGTTCTCCCTGCCGTCGACGCCCCTGCGTGCTCGCTCCCTTAGTCCCAAGCTAAGTGACCGCGAGTGTGCGGAGCTCTGGTGGGCAGATGTTGGAATGTAAGTTGTCATCTACACACGTGCACACGCGGTGGGGAGGGGAAACGGATCGGTGGATGCTGAAACACTGGCATCGAGTCATGCTGAGACGAGAGAGGCCAGGATGTCTGCGGTGGTGGGGTCTGTGCGTGAAGAAGCCCTCTCGGCGCGGTAGGCCAGGTCACCGGTGTGAAACACAGAGTGGCCGAGAGCGAGCCTACGTGCAGAGCTCCGTCCACAACCACGATCGCACAGGTCCTTCCCAGCCGTACGCTTGGAATGTTGCACGTGATTCCAAACGAAGCCTTTTACTTTGGAATCTGAAGCAATTCATTTGACAGGTGGGTCAGGACGACTCTACCCAGGGCTCTGTGTCAGGCAGCTGGGAGACGCCTCCGGTTCTGGCCACAGACTTCCACGGGTCAGCAGGTTCCTCAGAAGTGCTGGCAGAGAGAAACTCAGCCA
>NW_006159808.1:3584034-3692875 GCF_000334495.1 Tupaia belangeri chinensis | reverse complement strand
GTTCAGCAGTTTCCTCAGAAGTGCTGGAAGAGAGAAACTCAGCCAGGAAAGGAAAAGGACTGATCTTCAACACAGACTACGATTCTAATCTACATGTAACTTCAAGCGTTTTCATTTTGATGGCGATTTAGCCAATAAACCTGTGCGGCAGAGAAAGCAAGCACCTCCGGCCGGCCTATCTAAACATCAAAAACCCCTGATGGAGTGAGCAAAGCCTGACTTAGAGAGCGGGACAGTGCACAGTGCCCTGTTCTCGGGTGTTGTCGCTGCGGCCGGCCCCGTGGCCTAGTGGTTAGGAGAGTGGATTCCCATGGCCAGCCACCAGAAGCTGGAAAACCACTCTGGGCACGTGTGTGAATGCTCCGGATTCCTTGAAATACCGCTCCTGGTTTTCCTCCTGACCATTCCTCAAACAATTCCCCACGACTCAGCACTGGGTCAGGTTGTTCTCAGGACAGGCCTATCTTCATTTCAAAATGGCCACCGTCCTGCCAGTCTTAAACTGGCCTGCTTCTGTAGCTCCCAGGCGGGAGAGGGAGTGGCTGTTGCCAACAGTCTCGGGGAGATACAGTTCACATATACACCCCTGCTATTCCAAGACCAAAAAATACAAAAAGTGGGTCTGGGAAATGTTCAGTCCGATGGCATCAGTTCTCCCCTCCCCTCGTTTGCCCACTCCAGGATACCAGCACTCCCGTGTACTCCTGAAAAGTGGGCCGAGAGGAAGCACTCCGTCACTACCTGGGCTGTGACCACTCACGAAAGCAGTGGCTTGCTTTGTTTCTGCCCTATACAATGAGTCTCCTGAAGGCAGTGCCCAGGGCTTAAGCTCTTTTTCCTTTTTTGCAAGAGTGTGTGCACACTTGTCAGACTAAGGGCAAAGCAGCTCTCACGGGGCATGGCCCTGTCACAATTCCTCCTCCATTTTTCTGGAGAAAATTCTGTAGGAATTTGGGGCATGTGTTTCATGCGCTGGATCAGAGACTTGAACAGTGCATTTGGCCACGTGGGCTCTGGCTCCCTTACCCACCAGGCCACAGGGCAGCCTCTTAGGCACTTCCGCCTCTGCTAAGATGCCTGCACTCTCAGGCCTCCGTAAACAGTGGATGGAAATGGCCCGAGGGGTGTTTTCCTTTGGCTCCTGGGATACTGTGGGCTTTAGGAATGTGAGGAGCAGAGGCGAGAGCACCAGCTTCTAACCCAGCTCGGTCACGGCCACCTCTCTGCGGTGGACTCAGGACAACCCGGGGAGTCGAAGCTCAGCGCTATACTCCCGCCATCACAGGTCTTTTCAGCCCCGCCACCTCATCCGAGGTTGCCTTTCAGCCTCTGCAGGGAGAGGAAGGGTCTGAGGGGGGCTTTGATCCGACACCATTTGGGGTGTGCAGCCCTACTGTGTGTAGCTGCCAGGGGATCCGAGGTCATTTCTGGAGTTGAAGTTCAGTTTTTGGAGTCCTATGTTGCAGAAATCCTCCGTGTTTCTTAATTAGAAATTTCAAACAGATGCCTGAGCAGAGAGACTAGGAGGAACGCGTCCCACATGCCCACCCTGCCGCTTCCACGATTTTTAACTGACGGTGGATCTCGTCTCATCCACACTCCTCAGCTCATCCCCATGACTCAGCATTTTCACATAAATCTAGACATCGTTTTGCAGTATTTCATCCACTAACATTTCAGTTTTTTTAAGAGAAAAACTTTTTCAAAATGGCTGCAATACCATTATCAAAACTCAGAATTAACAGTAACACTTCAGTAGCATTACATATACAGTAAAAGGAATTCTTGAATTTTTACAATTTTGGAAATTACTGTGAAAAAGTGATCACCATGTGAATCTGTAATTTGTAATAAAGACCAGTGGCTGGTCTTCAGCCCTCTGTGAAGTCACACACGAAGTGCCCAGGCAAATTGCGACATCCTTTGTAGAAAGCACATCTGCAAAATAGCTGCAGTCGCCAAGAGCCTGCTGTTTCCAAGGTCTTGTGAAAGAACATGCAGTTAGCAGAGAAGTCCCAGTACTGTGGCATCTGTGTGCAGGAGGAGTCTTTTTGGCTGGTGAACGTGAGGATCCAGGGTAGACTGGGAACTCTACGTAGAGTGTCCGAACTCTGATGAGAAATGGGAAAAGCCCACTCTTGCCACACCCAGGTTATGCACCCAGATTCTCAGACAGTTTCTGTATTATTTTCAGTAGAGTTTGTCTTCAATAAAAACCATACCACTCAAAACGCAGGTCTGTCTTTGATTGGGTGCTGGCTGAGGACTCGGCTTTGAAGCAGCCAGACATCAGACGTGGGTGTGCATTGTTACTCCTGCTCTGTACACCCAGACGTGTTTCTCTAACCACAGTGGCTCCCACTGGCACACGAGCAGGATGGGATGCACGGATGATGCCCCTCCTTAAGGCCCTCAAACACAGAGTTACTGTATTAGTACTTAAGAAGCTCCCTACTTTGAAGACCAAGTCTATGCAGAGCTGCTATTACATACATGAATTATGCTTCTATGATCAGTAACTAGCTGATTACTCCTCTGACTCTTCCTGTGAAACTGAGTTTTAAGGCCTGTGACTTCTGATGGAAGGGCCCCCAGAAAGCGCGACTGGACTTTTTAGCAAATACGCTGACCTGACTAATGTTTCTGATGATGAAAGACTTTCTGCTGTTTCTCAGAAGCATCATTTGCAAGTTGCTTATGGCTTTCCACATGCCGTTTATGAAAGTGCAGTTCCAGTTCTTACGACGGGATGAGTGGTCTGAATTCAAGGACCTGTTCTTAGCTCGTTCAGCCCACTCTACTTACGCCACAGGCAGAAATTGATCAGTACCTATTAGGCGGCGCTGTGATCCGGGAGGGAAGATGGAACGAGGACAGGACCGAGTTCTGTGCATCCATTCCACTTGCAGACAGGGGCCTGGCTGGTGCTAAGCTTTGTAATAAAAATCACTCCGCCCGATATTAATGTGGAAACTACTTGACTCGTTCCTGTGAACAAAGTCCTGGTGATCTCATTTAAACCCAGGAACTGTTACAGTCAGACTGTAATTGGCCCTGACCGATACCTGCTGTGCCCAGGTGTGGCTGTCTTCCCTCTTCCTGCAGAACTAGGGAATCCAATCGCTCTCGTGTCTAGACGGTGCAGCTAGACTGCTCAGAGGTATAAAGTCTTGACCTTTTCAAACACACAGCGACATCCCTGCCCGGACTCAAGGCACCTTACTTAAGAAATTTAACCTAGAAGGCAGAGTTCTTGTTTCTTGCCTCTTTGCCCCAGTGAGAGATTTATATCATCTTCCAACAGATATCAAACAGAAACCCAGTTGAGGTTGAAGAAAGTCTTTGCGCAAAATTTCTATAAGCTCTTAAGCCTGAAAGCAAGGCCTGGAAACTGTATGAGTGTTTCTAAAATTCCAGTAAGTGTGGGCAGAATTTGGGCAGTTGGGTAGGTGTGTACAGAATTGAAGACATTATTTGAAATGAATTTGATTCAAAACCTAAAAGTACTGTCCACATTTTTGGAGGAAATTGACATGCCAAAGAGATCTAACTATTTTAACATGGCTGGTGAGAGCCTTGTTTAACTCCATTTGCTCAGGCCCATAAACAAATCAGATGTCAAATAAATGTCAGTGGCGGTCCTTGAGTTGCTCTGTGCTGGTCGCTCTATTTACGTGACTAAAGCATATCAAGACTTGACATCCCTTTGTATCACAAAATGCTTAGGCCTCTGTACCGCCAACGTGGTTAAAGGAAGCCGCAGAGTACCTTCTTGCTTCTTTGCATAACGCTTCATCGGGTGGAGGAATATTGTCAGGTATAATTCACCAGGGAGAAAAATGTCTAGAGACAAGGGCATAGAAAAGTTAGAAAGAAGTGTCTAAGATGGCAGTGTCACCAGCTCGTGACCCTCAGAACTACGGGGTGCCAACGTCCTCACCCCTACAGGGTGGGACAGTTTCCAGAGGACAATCAGAAAGGCCGTGCAGTGACTGCTCTGAGTGCTCCCAGGGTATCATTTTGGTTGTGGCAAAGACCATCTATATTACTTAGAAATAAGAAAGGCTGTTTTTCGGGACCAGTACTTGGTGTAATGGCTATGGCACTGGACTCCCATGTAGTTGACTGTGGTTCGAGTCCCAGACCCAGCAGGGTAAACTCATGCCAGGCGCGTGTGCATGTGTGCAAGATCCCAAGAGGAGAATGGAGGAGAGTGTGGCCATCCCCCCTGGGGGTGATTTCTCACTTTCTGTCTCTCTGTCTCTCTCTTTCTAGCGAGCGCACGCACTCTATAGCAAAAACCGCTCAAAAAACAATATACAAAAAAAAAAAAAAAAAAAAAAAGGCTGCTTTTTGCTTTTCGGAGAATATGAGCTCTTCCAGGGATATAATGTGAAGACCGGATGATAGTGCATGAAGATGGAAAGACGACGGCTCGACATGTAATACCTGCAGCTAAGATGTTGCCCAAAGAATCACTCACCAGCCTATTTCGTTTCTTCTTTTTTAAATTTTTAAAAGAATTATTTAATTCCTTCTGTCTTTATTATTATTATTATTTTAAAACTTGACCAGAGAGAGACGCAGATAGAGAAAGGGAAAGTGAGAAAACAAGCCACCAGGTCCAGGACCTGAACCACAGTCAACCATGTGGGAATCCAGCACCTTTAACCACCACGCCACCTGCCAGCCCTCCTTCTTAAATACGTTTAACAACCTTTGCTGTAAAGCTGTAGATTATAAATAGCTTATGTAGGATCAAGCTGATTTTTAAAAGACAATTTCAAATGGCCACAAAATTATCTCTTAATTTTCAAGCTATTTCTTTTTACCATTTCTTGATGGTTTTTATATGAGCGTTTTGTCAGTTTAATGTTACAAATTTCCAACCAGTATTGCAACAAAAACGCATCATTAATTCATTAGTGGACAAACAGTGGAATGCTGAAGTATTCCAGGCGTTGTGACCCATGAGGATTCAGAGATAAAAGATGACCTCCTTACCCAGAGAGCGCGAAGGCAGGTGAGGAATCCAACAGGGAGTCGTCAACACCATGGCACAGGAAACTCAGGGAACCAGCAGGCACAGGAGACATGGAATAGCCAGCTCTGCGGGCTGGTGAGGAGCCGGCCTGGAGGGTCCCCCAAAGTGAAGCCAGTGGACGGAGTCACTCACCAGCCTATTTCGTTTCTTCTTTTTTAAATTTTTAAAAGAATTATTTAATTCCTTCTGTCTTTATTATTATTATTATTTTAAAACTTGACCAGAGAGAGACGCAGATAGAGAAAGGGAAAGTGAGAAAACAAGCCACCAGGTCCAGGACCTGTGGGAAACGCAGTCATGTGGGAATCCAGCACCTTTAACCACCACGCCACCTGCCAGCCCTCCTTCTTAAATACGTTTAACAACCTTTGCTGTAAAGCTGTAGATTATAAATAGCTTATGTAGGATCAAGCTGATTTTTAAAAGACAATTTCAAATGGCCACAAAATTATCTCTTAATTTTCAAGCTATTTCTTTTTACCATTTCTTGATGGTTTTTATATGAGCGTTTTGTCAGTTTAATGTTACAAATTTCCAACCAGTATTGCAACAAAAACGCATCATTAATTCATTAGTGGACAAACAGTGGAATGCTGAAGTATTCCAGGCGTTGTGACCCATGAGGATTCAGAGATAAAAGATGACCTCCTTACCCAGAGAGCGCGAAGGCAGGTGAGGAATCCAACAGGGAGTCGTCAACACCATGGCACAGGAAACTCAGGGAACCAGCAGGCACAGGAGACATGGAATAGCCAGCTCTGCGGGCTGGTGAGGAGCCGGCCTGGAGGGTCCCCCAAAGTGAAGCCAGTGGACGTAGTCTCTGAATGGTGAGCCGGGTGGCCACGCGATGGACAGAGAGAAACTCAAGTGCACAGACTCCTGAAAGAGTGCGGATGACGTGACTAAGAGACGTGCAAGGAGCCCACAGAGCTGGAGCGCGCGGTGCGGAGCTGGGCGTGCGGTGCGGAGCTGGGGCGTGAGTTGTGGAGCTGGGTGTGAGGTGTGGTGCTGGGTGCGCTGTGCGGAGCTGGGGCGAGCAGTGCGGAGCGGTGCGGAGCTGGGGCCTGAGGTGCGGTGCTGGGCCGTGAGTTGTGGAGCTGGGCATGAGCTGCGGTGCTGGGCGTGCTGTGCAGAGCTGGGCGCGCGGTGTCGAGCTGGACGTGCAGTGCGGCGCGGTGCTGGGGCGTGAGGTGCAGAGCTGGGATGCTGTCGAGCAAGTGCAGGGGCCACACGCCAGGCTGAGAACAAAGATAATTTCTGTTCAGCTTGTTTGCAGCATAGTTTCCTTCTTTGGTTAAAACTAACAAAAATAACCAGGGTGGATTTCAGATAGCATTCTAAACAGAGCTCTAGATGCACTTTGATGTTTGATGAGAGCAAAGGTTGGTATTTTTGTTTTTGGAAAATGGCGTAGGATTACAGATTGACCTCAGCAAAATTGTGTAACAATTCCATTAGCTAAGTGGCTAATGAATTTCATTCACTTGGTTTTGCCTAGACTTCTGAGTAACAAAAATATAAGGGGATTTCAAAAAGCTGGCAGGAAAATGAAATTAAAGTACGGGCTTATTTTGGTGCAAAACATTTTATAAATCCATGTAGTTTTTCATAACATGCATTTTCCAAAAAACTTTGTGAAGAGTCTCCCGCATCCTATTGGAGTCGGGTTGAGGCAGGACATCCCAGTCCCTGGGGAGGGGTCGTCCTTGCTTCCTCACTTCCTGTCCCCCTCCCTGCCCCCATCTCCCATTGTGGAAGGCAGCTGGAATGTGAGGCCCGGCATGGAGGTGTTAAAGAGTCCAAAGCCAGTACATCTGGGGATCCTTAGTAAAAGCACAAGCAACGGAGACAGCAAAAGTACAGAGGAGCGTACTGTTCTGCACAGGCTGGAAGGACAGTGAGACGGAGACCGGGTGACTCGGGCACAGGCATGGGTTCGTCTGGTAGCACGTCTCCTGGCCTCTCCAACTGTGGAGGACGTGCTGGTCCCCACACCAAAGCCGATGCACTGGGACGTGGGTGGTATGGGGACCCACGTCTTCAGCATGTGCTCTTTGAGACTGCTAACACACGGAGTTTGCATCGCAAGATGCACCACACTTCTGAGGCTGGGACTCGAACACTGGGGTGACACACATGGAGGCATGGCCCATGTGGTAGTACTCCCTCCTTCCACTCCGCGGGCAATGCATTTACATAGACTTATTTTGCTACCGGGTCATCGAAAAGTCATTATACATCTTTGCATGGGAAAACAGATAAAAACACGTCATGACATTTCCGATAACCCAGGAGGAAGATAGGCCAGCGAGTGCTAGCTGTGCCACGTTGTTGGCAGGACACAAACGTTCTTTGCCCTGTGTGCTGCTTTTCCGTTCTTTTTCCACACAATAAAAATTTAACTTGGTTCATGAGGGTAAGAGGCTGAGGAGTAGGTCCATGTATGTATTGAGATATTATTTTGGGAAAAGTATTTTAATAAATAACATGTGGTCGTGTTATTATTATTATCGAAACTAGAAATTAAAAAGAAAAAGGTTCTCTCCAAGCTGGGAATTTTCAGTTCGATCATCACGAAAATATCTGAAATGAACGAGTAGCTTTGGCGATCAGAAAATCACATCTGTCAGGAAGGCAAGCAGCTGCCCACCAGCAGGCTTGAACCTATCATTGTGGCGAGACTGGGGCTGGTTCAGACTTTCTCGTAGCTGCTTCTGCGTGTCGGAGTCCCACAGTGGCTAGACTGACAGCATAAGTGTACGGAGGTATTCCTTCAGAGGTGAGAGATCTGTGTGAGGGCTGCCGTGTCAACCTAGCATTCCAGATGGATGAGAAGGAAGCGGGCCCGGGCACAAATCCGTACCTGTTTCATAGGCTGAGTGGCAGACATGACATACCAACAGAGGGCATCAGTCTCGGAATGGGAGAGAACAGGACGATGAAACAGCTGACTAAACGAGGCAACACCCCTTCCCTTCTCTTACTAACAGAAAACCTGGGCTGGGCCTGCAAAGCTCTTGAGTTAAAGCTCTTCGTTTTGTCACAGGTGGAACTCGTGTCTCAGTCCTTCCCTGTTTCAGGTAGAAAAGTCATATTCATTTGGGCTTAAAAAAATCTTGCCTGGGTTTACTGTTTAGTTTTTCTTTTTTTTTTTTTTTTTTTGGAGAGATTTTTCGCTATAGGGCGCATGCGCTCTCCAGACAGACAGAGAGAGATAGAGAGACAGAAAGCGAGAAATCACCCCCCAGAGGGGATGGTCACGCCGCAATCCCTTCTCCTCCATTCTCCTCTCAGGATCTTGGGCACGCACGCACATGTGCCCGGTGTGAGTTTTAAGCCACCGGGTCCGGGACGCGAACCACAGTCGACTACGTGGGAGTCCAGTGACATAGCCATTACGCTAACTGCTGGTTCCCGTTTAGTTTTTCTAACTGGGAAAGGCAGAAACACACAAACTACATAGGTAGAATTCTGGCTTTAGAACTGTGAACCCTTCCTTGTCCAACCATTTTTAATTGAAAGATTTCTTAGTCAATTCTGTCTGTGTGGCCTCTTGTCCAACCTCTAGGGACCCCTTCTGGGGTCAGCTTTTTCTCATCTTGGTGCTCATCACATGCCACACCTGAAGGGACACCAAATGCTGCCTGCCTTCTTCTTTATACGCTCTGAAGTTGCAGGGCAAAGTTTGTAACTTTCCAGCAATATTTACATGGGGACTTAAGGCATTTCTTAAACAGAAATGAAAAGTCCTTTCACTGCAGAACAACACTGAGGATTATATTTTGCTGTGCTTTTTTTCTCTATCTTCCCAAGTATAAAAAACAACCCTGGGACCAGCAGTTGGTGTAATGGCTATGTCACTGGACTCCCACATAGTCGACCGTGGTTCGAGTCCTAGACTCAGTGGCTTCAACTCATGCCTGGAGCATGTGCGTGCGTGCCCAAGATCCTGCGAGGAGAATGGAGGAGAAGGGATTGTGGCATGGCCATCCCCCCGAGGGAGTGATTTCTCGCTTTCTGTCTCTCTGTCTCTGTCTTTCTGATGAGCACATGCGCCCTATAGCAAAAACCTCTCCCCCAAAAAAACAACCCTGAGAGCTTTTTCTTCCATCAGCTGGATCCTCAGAGTCAAAATGGAATGTAGCCAGTGGCCATTTGATGACTAGTCTGGCCTAATACCTAGAGGAAGCGCGAGTAGTAAATAAAATTAAAGAAGAATTATACTTTGAAAGTTCTATATTAAATAAAGTTGTTTGGGGCTGGCAGGTGGCGTGAGGGTTGGGGTGCTGGACTCTCACATGGGCAACCACAGTTCAAGTCTTGGGCCTGGTGGCTTGCTTTCCCTTTCTCTCTATGGTCAAATTTTTTAAATAAATAATAATGATAAATAAAATAATTCTTTAAATCAATAAAGTCAGTCAAGACAAAAACGTTAGCTTAGGTAACGACTAGAACAATGTGTGTGTGTGTCTGCACATGTATATGGACGCACACACGGGTGTGTACCGCCGTATTCGAATGCTGCACGGTCTGCTGACTCTGCTAATAAGGTGACACATTCAAATCAGATCAGAAAATCTGGAATCCTGAAACTCTCGTCTGCCGGATACTTCTCTTACAAGAAGTTCTGGTTCTTGGAAACCCAAATGCTTTCAAGCTTCCCTAATGTTAAACCGAAAGGCACAAATTAGAAAGGAATGAGGAATCTCACTTTGACTCTTGGGATATTTTCTTTTGCAAGTTGTATAGATTTTAATTAGTGATACATGCATTTAGTGCGAATTATAAAATGTCTAAAGGTGTTTACATTAAACTAAATGTTTCTGTTTTCTCTGTCCTCAGTAACCTGTCTATCTTCCCATGTGTAGACTCAGTTACACATTTCTTAGGACCAATTCCTGAGATAACTGGAGACAATTTTATACACACATGCATGTACACACACTCATACACATATACATTCACGGGAATCTCATAGCCTCATTTCTAAACCCATAAAAAGTGAAAAAACTAGTCAGTTAGACTTGTATACCATTTAGAACTCATTTAATGTGCGTATTTGGGGCACAGAAATATTCCCTAGCCTGACCCATTCTATTAAGCACACAGATAGTATTTTCTACAATAAATAGCCATTTGAAAGTCTGTTTTCATATTTTCCTGGGTAGCAATATTTAGATGTCAAATATGTCTTTCATTGAAAAAGGGAAGATTGATGCTATGCAAAGAATAGACAACCATGAAAACACACATCATCTATTTATCATGCTTGATAGGGGAGGAAGAGTGCTTTGTGTAGACCCACGAAATATTAGACACAAAGAAAACTGCAGAGCTACGCACTGCCAGCGAGACGCAGGTGTACACCACCTGAGGGTCCAAATGATCCAGTTATAGTGGGTGCACTGACAGCTCTTAGTCCACACTGTGTTCCTCCCGGAGCATGCTGGTATGTTTGCTCTGCACTTCCCTTTTTCAATCACTTAGAAATTGCCGAGCCCACCCCTAAGCACAGCGGCTAAGTACGAGGAGTGAAGGTGGACCTTCCTGCAGATGGTGGTGGTTGTCAGTGAGTGTCTTCCTTAGACAGTCCCTGCTTACACCCATGTCTATTTGGAAACAATACTGAGTATCCACCTTATAAAGACCAGACATTCCTGTATGATACATACACAGGAGGCACTGTCAATCTTAGCCACACTTGTGTCATGTTTCTCTCTCTTACCATATCCTACGGTCACTGGGATAGTATTTATTTATTTATTTTTAGGGAGATTTTTGCTATAGGGCACATGCACTCACTGGAGAGACAGAGAGACAGAAAGTAAGAAATCACCCACCAAGGGGCATGGTCACGCCGCAATCACTTCTCCTCCAGTCTCCTCTCGGGATTTGGATGTGCATGCACATGCTCCTGGCATGAGTTTTAAGGCACCAGGTCTGGGACTCCAACCACGGTCCACTGTGTGGGAGCCCAGTGCTGTAGTCATTACACCATCTGCTGGGCCTGGGATAGTATTTGTTAACAACATAGATTCCTGGACCCCATCCAATTTTACAGAAATTTAATCTCTAGGAGAGGAGTCTATGAATAAATCATTTTAAAGGAACCCCAAAGAATTCTTATGATAAGAAAGGTAGGGAAAAACTGCTAATGTTAAGAATTATATCCATTTTATCAGTAAGGAAACAGACTCAGAAACTTAGCGATGCATCACCCTCCAAACAATGAACTTTGGAGGCATAATTCAGATTGCAGTATAATTCCAACTGTGTCCCACCAGGTTATCTCTCCAAAGGTCATAAGGCTGGCACATTTGAAGGCTACACTGAGAGGTTTTGTTTTACACCGTCACTCCCAGATTTGGTAGAGACTGTATAGCTGTGCAGTTTCCTCCTCTGTTTTGGGAGGACAGTTACACTCACCAGTCAGGATTATGAAGGCCTCCGTAATGGCAGAAGGCCTCTGCCGCCAACCCGAGCTGCTGCAGTCTGAGCAAGGGCCAAAGCGTTTGATTCTGTATTTCCAATGAGGGGAAGGATCAAACCAAAACATCCCCAAGCCAGGTAAGCCATCTGGTGCAGGTTTCTCTGGGTGCTGAGCGCACCTGGAGAAGGCCAGCTCTCCCGTCGCCCTACGACCACTCACACAGTACCTGGCCACAGTTGACCATGTGGCCAGCATTCGAAGGAGTTGATTCCTCAGTAGCTCCTTCCTGCTCAGCAGCATCCAGAATGGGGTGCAACAACCACAGTCAGAGAGGATCTGGCCTCTACCTCACAGGCTCAGCATTTCCTGGGGTCCGAGCGAGGCTCGGAATACTCCGGAGAGGTAATGGGCCACTGGAAGAAATCCATTACTCCCAAGTTATAATCCAGGCAATTTTAGTAGGTATTTTTTTTGGCCCTGAACGTCTGTATTGAAAACCAAGTTTCTAATCCTTCCCTTTAAAACAAACGTGTCTAAAAGGCACAGCATGAGTTTCTTTCATGGAATCTGTCTCCAGGTCCTCAACTTCGTGGTTCTTTCTTCTTAAAGTTGGCTGAGCGTACGTCTGGGTCTGCCATGATTCTTTTGCCACTTTGTGCTGGGAGGAGGGGGCACGGCAAACCCCTCACACATTCCAGATCCAATACACTGCATTAACCAGAGGTACAAAAGCCTTTCTGGATAATAAACCAAGTGAAATTCTGAATTTGTGTTTTAACAAAAGTATTCTTAGTGATTGATAGGGCATCTTAAGCTCATACAGTTTCTTTCTTTGTCTTTTCACTAATTCTTTAAAAAGTGAAGTTGGTCCTAGTTGAAATCTCTGGATGCAGAACCTACAAAATAATGGTGATAACTCATGTTTAGCTGAATGTTTTCCAGACTATCCAATGATTTTTTAAGGAAAAATGCTTATGGATAAATGTGTTATGATTAATTTGAGGGTCAGTATGTGCTGATCCATAAGGTAGCTAAAAGCTATTTTCCTGCCCCATATAACATTACTGTGAGGTGTATTTGTAAGACGTGTAATACTACATGTGACATTAAACAAGTTTAAACATATATTGAGAAATGTAAATGTCGAATGCATGAGGGGAGACATCTTTCTTTAAAACTATTTTGGGGTAGCGGGCAAAGCATGTGCAGATCAGTGAGCTAGCTGTAACTGGTTGTAGGCAGTGTCCAGTAAGGCTAAACACCTACTGAGAACGGGATCAACGCCCGAGCAGCTGCCGTGATGAGCCTATGGGTGATATCGAGAACGTCAAGAAATAGCTCAACTTTCCCCCTCAAAGTTAATACCACTCAGTCCTCCTGGCCTTATATTTCTGAATCCTCAAAGATGCATCTCGCCCGCCCTGGGCCCCTAGAGGTAATTACCGACACAGGACAGCAGGCAGTACAGCCTCTGTCCGGCAGTACACAACTGCGCAATGCCAGGCTGCGTGCGCCCCGACGGCTGTGCCGAGCGTAGGCCCCACGTCTCCCACACTGCCACCAGGCTGAGTGTAGGCCCTGCGTCCCCCACCCCATGGCCGGGCTGAGTGTAGGCCCTTTATCCCCCATGGCCGGACTAAGTGTAGGCCCCACGCCCACTGCCACTGCAGAGCTTGATTTTGAAATGGCCACTAAAGGGTGGCGCCTCTGTGTATCGAAACAAATGTAGATCATGCGGAATGTCACCACGAGAGAAATTAATCATTTCTCTGAGGACCCGGGGCAGGCCAGACTGATGCGGCTCCCTGGCGCCGTTGCCAACCTTCCCTGTGCTGACGGTCTGATATGTTCCCACCGGGCACTTTGCTGCCCCCTCCCTGGATCCGCCCACTTCAGAGTTCCTCCTTCCCACACGCGGGCTGTTCCCTGCAGGCTTTCTTTTGCCTGTTCAGCTGATGACGTTTTACTGGCTCCAGAAAACTTCCGAGATGGTTGCAAACAGTGCTTGAGGGGACAAAGGATTGTCCCGATTAAAACAACAACAGCGAAACTAGGACGGTCTTGCAAGAATCCAGATGGGTGGGCATCCTACAGAAACTGATGCTTCGCTTGCCTCTCATTGTCAAATAGGGACAATATCATTATTTTGAAAACTAGGGAGTCAAACTAAGGTCTATGCAATCCTCACTGCTGCCTAGATACGTGATTTCATGATCCTTGGGGAGCTGATTATTTCATTGTTGCATTTCCATGTTCTAAAGGATGGGTCGTTATTGAAAGTAAGGATAAATTCAACCCTAACTGTAAGCCTAGAACTAATAAGCCCTTTCTCCCTGCAGTTTTGAGAATAACTGGAAAAAGGAAAGGCTCAATTGGCTCAACTAAGGTAGAGTAATGACATTTCACTTTACTTCGTCCATTACAGTTTCATTTAATTATCATAATTTGCCTCTGGACTTTGCTTGGAACTCTGATTGATGGTGCTCATAAGAAGACATAAAACTGTAGTCACCGAATGGAACAAGATGTTCACAGCCTGCTGCTGGCATTTCCAGGCCTCTATAGAGAGGTCTGGCCAAGCTTGTTTTCCTAATCTCTAACTGCAGCCGCAGGTCACCACGTAATCCCTTATCTACAGGGACCCTAAACCCTCCCACTCACTGCTTTTGGTATTGACCTCCGGCATGAGGCCTGAGAGCCCGTGCAAGGCTCATAATCCCTCTGTTCTCTGCCACTGAGCACACAGTGCTTATTTTCAGGAGTTATTTAACTTCTCTGCATATCGCTGCAAGAATTTTGAATAAATATTCCAAATTAGTACAAAGGAAATGGGCGTTAAAATAGAAGTCTTTCGCACTAAAAGGAAATGTCAGTTAGACTCTTTTCAAGTTGTGTCCAGTGTGCTCAGTCCGTGTCATGGTTAGGGTGACAGCAGCACTGCATTTGTAGAAGTCACTCTGCATTTAGCTTAGAAAGGGGGCTGGACCACACGCCTTGTCTGTCTCTTGTCATGGACAGCTCTTATGGATTATTAATGGCGGACCAATCATCTAGTATTATCCAGTGTCCCAAAATAATTCATCTCTTCCTTGTGACAAAGCTGAGTAATGAATGAGTCTATGCAGGAACCAGCAGTTAGCGTAATGGCTATGTCGCTGGACTCCCACGTGGTTGACCATGGTTCGCGTCCCGGACCCAGTGGCTTAAAACTCACGCCGGGCGCGTGTGCATGCGTGCCCAAGATCCCGAGAGGAGAATGGAGGAGAAGGGATTGTGACGTGACCATCCCCCCTGGGGGGTGATTTCTCGCTTTCTATCTCTCTGTCTCTCTGTCTCTCTGGCAAGCGCACGCGCCCTATAGCAAAACCCTCTCCAAAAAAAAAAAAGAATCTATGTCTTGGAGTCTTGAAAAACATGTTGGGCATGTGTGCATGTACGCTCAAAATCCTAACAAGAGGAAGAGATGGAGGACAAAACCTCCTCAAAAAAAAAAAAGAATCTATGCAAAGCAGGATCTCCGATATGAGCCAGCCAAATGTCTGATTCAAACAGGGACGTTTTAGCACGGGACAGGCATGCCGCGGTCTCTCCCGGGTTCTTCCACTCGATTTCCAGTCTCCCACACAGACATCAGAGTGCCTCAGACAAACAATAAACGTCACTTCCTGTGTCTACCTAAATTTCAGGGAAATAAAGAACTGTACAAATCCAGTATCAATTTACACAGCAAGGTTTTTTTAAAGCCCTTTTATTCACCTCTAAGTGGTAGGCAAACGTATTATTGATTTTGTTAAATAGACATGCAGACGAAGGTTCTCGGACTCACTTCTTACAAACCATCATCAAGGTGGACCAGGTGAGCCCCGGGGCGAACGAAGTAAACGGGAGTAGCCTTGCCAGGTGGGAGTGCCGGACTGCCGTCAGTGAAGCGGCTCCTGCAGTCGGCCCTTCACGGCTCGGTGCCAGCTCCTTACGCTCCCCTGTGGCCACAGGTGACCAAACGCCTCTGTCATCTACTCTCCTCCATCACCAGACACTTCATAGAAATTACTGTGGGTGGGGAAAGAAAAGGAAAAACAAAAACCAAACAGTGGCAAGCCGCCAAGTCTTCACACCAGAGCTGACCATGCCGCGTTTAGAGCTCTTTACTGGAGAAAAATCCCGGGCTCAGGTTCTGACCCAGGTGACTTGAAACACGCTGGGTGCGTGCACAGAGACACTCCGGGATCCCGAGCTCCCCAATTAGAGGAAGGAGATGGCAGCCCTATTGAGGCTCTCTCTGTCTCTCATCCTGAATAGGGGAAAGTGAAAGAAAAAGAATGCATGATACCAAAACGTGGCAATTGTTATCAGTGGGTTCGGTGTGTATTTTCTCATGTCCTGCGTTTTCTTGCTAATGTTATGCCAAAAGGAGTTTCATGACTGAGATCCATATTAGGGAGCATTAATCTCAGAAGGCATGTCGTGTCCTCAAATACCACTTGCTTTCCCTGAAGTCTGCCTCGTTCAATTTACTTCCTTCCTTCCTGATTTTACTCATATATGAGACTACTAGGCCAGACTGTGTCCTGAAGGTTGCATGCGCTGGATCCCACACGGCCAATGGCATGGTTTGAGTCCTGGACTTGGTGGCTTGAAAAACACAGCAGGCATATCTGTGTGCACCCCCAAAACCCTAACAGGAGGGGAAAATGGGAGAGAAGGCATTGCAGCATGGAAAAGCCTCATGGGGGTGCTTTCTGATTGCCTTCTCTCTCTCTCTTTCCAGTGAGCATTTGTGCACTCTGACAAATTTTTAAAAAGAAAAAAAAAAGAGAAAGACATTATTGGATCTAGGACTTTTCATTTTCATTCTTTTCAGGCTTTTGCTGTAGGGCATAGCGCATGCGCTCAATGGGGAGAGACAGAGCAAGACAGAGAGAGGAAAAGCAAGAAATCACCCCCAGGGGAGATGACCATGCCACAGTCCCTTCTCCCCCGTTCTCCTTTTGGATATTGTGGGCACACACACGCACACACGCACCTGCGCGGGATCCCACACGGCCAATGGCATGGTTTGAGTCCTGGACTTGGTGGCTTGAAAAACACAGCAGGCATATCTGTGTGCACCCCCAAAACCCTAACAGGAGGGGAACATGGGAGAGAAGGCATTGCAGCATGGAAAAGCCTCATGGGGGTGCTTTCTGATTGCCTTCTCTCTCTCTCTTTCCAGTGAGCATTTGTGCACTCTGACAAATTTTTAAAAAGAAAAAAAAAAGAGAAAGACATTATTGGATCTAGGACTTTTCATTTTCATTCTTTTCAGGCTTTTGCTGTAGGGCATAGCGCATGCGCTCAATGGGGAGAGACAGAGCAAGACAGAGAGAGGAAAAGCAAGAAATCACCCCCAGGGGAGATGACCATGCCACAGTCCCTTCTCCCCCGTTCTCCTTTTGGATATTGTGGGCACACACACGCACACACGCACCTGGCATAAATTTCAAGCCACCAGATCTGAGACTTGAACTGCGGTTGGTCATGTGGGAGTCCAGCACCTTATCCACCACGCCACCTGCTGGCTCCTGGATGCAAGAGTTTTATTAGCAAACTAGAAACTATGTAATATTAACTTTACATTTCTATTATTAATTTTTTTTTCATTTTCGAAGAGTTCCTCCTAATATGTTCTGGGATTTTCAAGTATGAGTCCGCAGTACCCATAAACTTTGATATTAAAAAAATTCTGCATAACGTTTCTGCCTATGTAATCAAAGGCAGTGCTATCCCAGGAAAACTAAGTCAGACCCACAGGGAGAAGAGATCTTAAACAGCTAAGAAAATGGCCAGCTTATTGGCAGGGACAAGCCCAGAGGTGAACGTTATCCTCCAGGATTTAAACGGTAAGATCGGACCACAAAGAAGATAAAGTGCAAGAGTTTGAACTGGTAAAACGGAATTGTATGACTTTTGACTAGAACATGACTGACCTTCTGTGCTTTGTTTTCCAGTGTTAAGGAGTTTGGTCTTCTCTCGAGTTGGGGACAGGGCATGTACCTACTATTCAAACACAATCCTAACCTGTTTCCTGGCTTTAAGTATTAAGCAAAATTCTCTTAACATTATTACAGCTAAAATGGCCTTTCTTGAAATTAAAAAGTACCTATTTAGTGACCACAGTAAGCTATATAGCCTCAGCTATGTGCTGTTTTATAGTGTATTCATTCTACCCATAGATTTTCGTGCCTAAAGTCCACTTTTGTTCACAGATATGGATATATCAGTTGAACTTACTGTTGAGAGTCTTTAGATTAATTAAGATATTTTGTGAATCGATACAATGTGGGGAAGACTAAAGGAATGGAAAGCGACTGCAGATACCGGAGACAGTGTGGGAGGAGGATGGGAAGTGGCAGAGGGTTAGAAATAGGGGGGAAAAATGATTTCTTGAAGTGCAGTAAAACTACACATCCTGGGACCAGGAGATGGCCTAATGGTTACGTCGTTTGACTCCCACATAGTCGACTCCAGTTCAAGTCCCAGACTTGGTGGCTTAAAACTCACGCCTTAGGCGTGTGCGCATCCTCTTCCAAGAGGAGAATGGAGGAGAAGGGACTGTGGTGTGATCTTCCCCTGGAGGGGCGATTTCTTGCTTTCTAACTCTCTGTCTCTTCAGCAAGTACACATGCCCTGTAGCAAAAAGCCCTCTCTTAAAAAAAAAGAAACAAAACCACAACAACAATAAAAACAAACTGCACACAAACCCCCTAGTATATTTTCTGCCTTAGACAAATAGGGCTTCCCTCAGAAAACTACATTTGGAGAATCTGATGACCTCAAAGAAAGGACTGCTATGCACGCACTTATCCCAATATTGTCTGTGTCAGACATTCACCGTCCAGTGTTCGCTCGCTCGCTCGCTCGCTCGCTCTTTTTTGCCCTATAGAGCACATGCGCTTACCAGAGACAGAGGGAGAGAGAGAAATGACCCCCAGGAAATGGCCACACCACGACCCCTTCTCTGGTCTCCTCTCGGGATTTGGGGCACACTTGCAGGTGCACCCGGCATCTGTCAGTCTGTCATGATCTTCAGGCTGCTAGGTCTGGACTTAGCTGTGCTTCCAGCCACGTGATAGCCAGCGTCTTAACCCCACCCCACCGGCCAGCCCTGGCATGTCAGTCTTGTCTATTTCTCTTTAGCTGGGAATGGGAAGATGACTTTGCGCTTTCTACAGAAAGAAAGAAACTGCTATTTTCAGCAAGCAACTTGCTTCCTGCAGTTCTGGCTATCTGTGCAGGGAGGGAGGCAAACCCTGGTCTATATTCGGAACCCCCCGAGGACCCGCTGGGCGAGTCGTAAATAGCACATGACGTTTTAGGTGGCACGTGTTTGTTTCTGTTGAAAGAACATGTCCTATTTTTGAGGAAGGAAAAATACTTGTAAGACATCAAATGCTTCTTGCAAAACAATTTGATGAAATAAATGTAAATGAATTAGAAACATGTGAACTGAATTTCAATGAAAATTAATGGTTTTAAAATGAAGGGGGTAAAATACTTGGGGGAAAGTATGGTACGGAGGGGAGTGACATTTGTTTTGTCTTCATCAGTTGGGGGTGCTTGAGAAATGGCCTAGCCCCCTGCATTGAAGCTCATTACAACTCCACTCCCCCTAATGGTAGAGTTACAGGAAGGGACAATAATGCTTCCATTGATTTTATAGCTTTACCTGACATCAGTCGCAGTGGCTGTGTCGAATGTGACCACTGTGCCATCCTTCATGACTGCTTGCAATTCGAAGTTAGTGGGTTTCTGTGTCATTCTCTAAGAGTAAATACAAGATCGTAATGATGCTAAAATACAGATTTTCTCTCAGACCCACACATAAACTGCATGTACATTTCCCCCTTCTAGCTGATGGTGATCAGCTCTAAAAGGAGTCTGAGCAGATCTGAGTGGACCTGAACGTGCACTCGTCAGGAAGCAGGCAGTGGAAAGGAGGGCGCAGGGGGAGAGGAGGGACGAAACTGGCCACGCATGTGGCCTTAGCTGTGGAACCCTCTGGAAAGCAACACCCTCAGGTCGCTCTACGCACCGGAGTCACACACGTTTTACCCCGGAGCTTTCAATTCATAGCACTTCGGCCTGCCTCGGCACAAGCACAGAGATTGTTAGCTCATACTTTTCAACTTAAAAAAAAATCACGATTCCTCCAAAAGCCATGAGAAAATAAAAGCTTACTAATTAATCTCTCTGCCTCAAAATATGAATAAGTGTGGTAGGCAGTTTCTCAGTTCTCAGTCTCTGCAAATAGGGGCAGTTTCAATGCTCCAAAAGCTTCCAAGAGGCAAGGAATACGTAACTGGAGCGTGCATACATATACATAGTAGTCGTGTGTAACAATAACACGTTATAACACATCATACAGGTTAAAGATAGCACACATACAATAATCGTATGTAGCACATTATAACATCATACACTATGTGTTACAGACGCTGTGATACACGTGTAACTTTTGGTTTTGAGATGTCATATGGCACTGCTTAAGTAGCCCTGGTAGAGAAAGGTCCAAACAGAAGGCCCTTGTGCAGAAACGGAAGGCGCACCTGGGCCATCAGGATGCCAGGAGCAGGTGCTGCCCGCACAGGTGACCAGAGCTCTGGCCGGCATCCCCAGCCGCTCCCCTCCGCTCTCTGAAGCTCCCCAGCACGTTCCGAAGGAGGACGTCCAGCCTCGGAGTCTCTGTGCCAACACCGCCTTGGCCTGAGTTCTAGGGAAGCGATCCTCCTCCTGGCTTCATGCCGGCAGGAGCCGTAAGCAAACGCTCCGGAACGTCCTCCCCATGATCGGGCAGGGGGTGGTCAGGTCGTCAAGAGTCAGGATGCGTCTTTCTGTTTTTCTCTGCACGCTGCGTCCTGCCCTTAGCTTCTCACACCGCGCCAGGTGCTTTAACCCGTCTTCCCCCTCCTCCTCCAGCGGGTGAGCACTGGCGTGGCTGGGATGGCCATTTCCACCAGCCGCGATGCAGCAGTCCCAGCTGTGTGCTGGCGGTTCTGCAAGTCAACACGAGGTCTAAACCTCACTCCAAACTGTGGATGACGTACCTGAATAGTACAACTTTATCCTCGTCACCATCAGCAGCCACTGTATCAGGGCTCTTGATACGTGTCCCATGGAGGACCTGTGTTCAGAACGTGACTTCACTGGGTGTTTCCTGCCGGAGGGAACACACAGCCGGTTTGCCATCTGATGGGTTGCAGTGGAGCTTCCTGAGTGGAACAGGCTCTAACGTTTCGCTTTTGTGTGCTCTGCTTGACAACAGGCCTACCCTTGCAGCAGCGACAAGGAATGCGAAGTCGGGAGGTACTGCCACAGTCCCCACCAAGGACCGTCGGCCTGCATGGCGTGTCGGCGGAAAAAGAGGCGCTGGCTCCGGGACGGCATGTGCTGCCCGGGCACCCGCTGCAGCAACGGTGCGTGGTGTGGCCGCCCGTGGGCCCTCCTCGCCGGCCGTGGGCCCTCCTCGCTGTGGGAAGCCTCTCTCCCAAGTCAGGCTAGCTTCTCACTCAAACTCCTAAAAATAAAGACATTTCCAGGTTGGAAAAGACTGGATTTTGGTTGAGGAAGTGTAAGCTTGTCGGGAAACCTCTCAGGTCTTGGTCTCCCGGCTCTGGCCGTCTTCTGCACACTGCGACCCTCCCTGCTAACTCAGCCCCTGCCCAGGTGGAGTGCTGCAGATAGAGTCAGGTGACGTTCTGAACACATGGGTGACCACAGGCAGGGGGACCACAGAAAGGAACCTGCCGCAACTTAGCATTTCTATCCCCGAGCCCAGCTTCACCAAGCTCAGGGAACTGACAGGCAGGCCAGACAGCATCCATGATGAAGTGAAGTCACCCTGACAACAGGGGTGCCCACGGCATCACAGAGCGTAACCAGGAACACATGCTTAGTCGGACGAAGCGGCATGGTCCGGCTCCTGTTCCTATACCTGTTCCTAACCTCTGGGCTACAGTGAGCACCTTGGACAGGAGGTCCATTAGAGAAGTTCACAGTGTAGACCAGGAGTGGATTGTGAACTAACAGAGAAACCCGGGTCCCGAGGATGGATGTCTTGTCAATAGATGTAAAAATACTCATAGTTAGTTTAATTCTCTACTCTATTTCTTTTTTAACTACTTCCCACATATTCTAATAACTCAGTGAAATGAATTGTTTTTATTCCTGTTTTTGCCCATGGTCACTGGGGTCTGGAGAACGATGAGATGCGAATCATAGAAGCTTCACACTACACTTAATCTCAGCAACCAGAAAGAGTGAGGGGATGAGCAGCTAGGGTGCTTGCAGAAGGACCACGTGCTAGACTGAGTCGTTCTAACTGCCTGCTTGACCCTCTTCAGGCATCTGTATCCCGGTCACCGAGAGCATCTTAACCCCTCACATCCCAGCTCTGGAAGGCGCCCGGCACAGAGAGCGAAACCACGGGCACTACCCACACCATGACCTGGGCTGGCAGAATCTGGGAAGACCACACACCAAGATGTCACACATGAAAGGTACGACAGCCGTCTGTGGTGCTGTGCTTATCTTTCCTTGATATCCAGCGAATGAATGTAAGATAAATAAATTTAAAATCACAAAAAGAAAAATAAGATACTTCTATTTGGTTTTAGAAAAACAATTATAGGAAAGATATGTTCATAGGAAAGATATGTTCATGGCAAAAACTGAATTTATTAATTCTTCATTTTGAGGACATCCGAGATTCCTTAGAGATCTCGAGCAGTTAGAAATAGGCAATATGAGAACCGTAGACTGGTCAGGGTGTGGTGTCGACACCAGTCTGGCTGCCCAAGGGAAGTCAGGCTCTACAGGGCAACTGAAGTCTGAACCGGCCTGAAACACACTGGGCACATGCCGAGTGCCCGAGGTCCAGAGGGTGGAGGGCTGAGGAGGGGTGGTGGGGTGACCAGGCCCGGGAAGCGTGCTTCTCCCCCTCCCTCAGGTACTGCACTCACACTCTGTCATAGAAGAGAAAAATAATAGTAAAAGAATATTACTGCTAAGATCAGTTACGCTGCTTTGTAAGTAGGCCTTATTTCGTATACGACATTTAGAAGGAATCGCCACAAATGTTTATGTCACACACAGAACAAAGGAGAAAGTACCCTGAAAAACAAATGGCAAAATACTCGCTACTACATGATTAAATCACTAAGTCTTGGCGTTGCTTTCTCACCTTTGCAGATTCGGATATTTTAATTCACTAAAAGCTAGATGAGGGTCAGTCAGTGGCAAAGTGGTTAAGGTGCTGGATCCCACATGGCTGTCTGCCTTGTGTAGTACCGGACTGGAGGCTTGGAGGACACTCTGGGTGCGTGTGCATGTGCCATGCCTACAATCCAGAGAGCAGAATGGAGGAGAAGGGATTGCAGTGTTATCCCTACTGGGGGATGCTTTTCCTCTCTCTCTCTCTCTCTCTCTGTCTGGTGAGACACTCACTGTATAGTAAATTGAACACATACATACAATACAAAAAAGATGCTACTCATAAGGAAATTACCAAAAATAATTGGTTTATTATGGAATGATGTATGTCCATATAATCTCCTTCCTTATACAAAAATATTTAAGAAATTTAATCACTAGTAGTAAAATTTGAAAGTATGAAAGTATTGAAACCTAATCACTAGTAGAACAATTTAGAAAGCAGAAACGCCTTCATTTTTAAAGGAGGCTTTTGCCTAGGGTATTTGCTGGGGTTCTTCTCTGCTGAGCTGCTGTGTGAATACAAGTGCCCTATATTCACAAGAGCTGCGCTGTAATAGACCTGTGCAGTTTGGGGAGTTTACAATAGACACCGCCGTACTGAAGGCTCTGAGAAGTCCAGCAGTGAGGAAAACTGGTTAATATTTCATTGGTTTATTGACTGATTGGCAGAATGCATGCACTTGCCAGAGAGACGAAGAGGGAGAGGGAGAAAGCACCCCCCAATGGGGTGGGATCACACTGCAACCCCTTCTCCTCCCTTCTCCATCCTGCCAGGATTTGGGGCACACACACAGACGCATGCCCCACCATGGTTTTCATGCTACTGGGGCCAGGATTCAAGCCGTGCAGTTGGCCATGTGGGATCTGGTTCTGTAACCACCTGGCTAATGTTTTCAAACACCTCATTCCCCTGTCTTTGACCAGAGACCACTTCCCCATATTTTCACATTCTGCAGAGCTAGCATCTTAGGAGATATTGGACCTGTTAGTCTGGCCTGAAATACTAACGGTCATATGGGCAGTGCTGAAGAGACTGGCCAATGATCAGTTTCCAGGTACCTTTTCTCTTCACTCTAAGGTCCTACGTTCATTTCCTGCATCTTCTACTTCCATCCCACAAAACTCATGCATTTGCTGTTACATGTGCGTCCTTCTCTAGCCAATAGGATTAGGTCGTGGGGAAAGTCAGGAAGCATGTTTCTGTGCAAAGATGCATCACGACTTCCCAAGGACTCAGGAGGACTATGACTGTCTACGTGCTATGACTATGTCACAGTACACTTCCAAATGTGCTAATTATTCTTCTTAGTCACGTATCCAATTTTCCATGACAAATAGGAAGACATCTTATGTGACCTTAAGGGAGTTCTGTTCACATCACACAGCAGGATTAGCTCCATCTGGAGTGGCCTGTGAGCCCACTCTGTCCTCCCCTGTTTTATTGGCTCACCGTCCTTCCATTCAGGCACTGCCCGTGCCAGCTTTTGCAGGACAAAGGCAGATCTGACACAGTTTGGGCAGCCTGGCCGCCCTCCTCTATTTATAGTCTGGTACTTCACAGTGAAGTTTGCCAGTCTCTGTGTGGGGGTTATTTGCTGACTTCACCTTCTTTTCTGAATAAAGTACCCAGTTTGTGCCTCTGCGTGATTTTTGCATCAGGTTCCGGGTTGCCCGAGCCTGTTCGCCCTGGCATGGCTCGAGGCCCTTCCTCTGCTCTGCTCTGCTCTGCTCTGCCTCACCGCTCTCTACAGACCGCACTTCCTGGGCTCCTTGTCGATGTGTCTGAGTTTGGCTGTGGTGGGAGACTGAGAGGCAGAGGGAGGGAGGATACCAACACATTCTCTCACTCCCACCCTGTGGGCTGCACTTCCAGTACGTGTGTCTCCTTGTGGCTTCAGCTCCTGCTGGAAGGGCCTGTGTCGGGATTCTGAGCAGAGTGGGACATTCCAGTCCCCTGATTCTGGCATCACCTGCCCCTTGGAGTTCTCTAGCCTAAACATGGCAGTGGCTTCCTGTTGTAGCTGACTCCCATGTGACCACAATGTCCCCCAGCTCTGCCACGGCCTGCACGACCCCTTCTCTGCATTAAGTATCCTCTGTTCTGACTAGTCAGAGTTTCCGTTTTTGGCTGGGTTGCAAGGCTTGGTAGAGTCTGAGAATTTCAGCCTTCTCCTTGAATCAGAGTTTTATTTAGACCTTGGAAGAAGATATGAAATTAATTCATTTGGAAACAATCTTTTTTGCTATTTTCTAATCACCTAGTAAGAAAAATAAAATGGTTGGGAGCTGGAAGATGGTGTGGTGGTTAGGGTGCTAGACTCCCACATGACCTACCTTGGTTTGAGACTTAGACCTGGTGGCTTGCTTTCTCACTTTCTCTCTCTCGCTCTCACTTTGGTTAAATTAATATGAAATAAATAAATAAATAAATAAATAAATAAATAAATAAATAAATCAGTCAAATAAAATAATTCTTTATTTAAAAAAAAAAAAGTCATGGAAATATCTAAAAGCAGACCATGACAGAGTAAAGAGAAGATAAAACACAATTTTGGCTGCTCATTAAACTTGATTTTCAGATGGCGAACAAGGGAAACCAATAATAATCGATTTATGTGATTGCTGGCATGAATCCGTGACCTTTCGTCATCAATGGTACCATCAGGGGAGATGATATAAGAAGGAGTATTTCATGTGTTTCTGATCGCAGAGCTGTGTTTTTCGTCAAGTGTCATGGTAATGCCTCTGGGTCATCCTCTCTGCAGGGCACGAAGGTGACCCCTGCCTGCGCTCATCAGACTGCATGGACGGGTTCTGCTGTGCTCGCCACTTCTGGACCAAAATCTGCAAGCCAGTGCTGCACCAGGGGGAAGTCTGTACCAAGCAGCGCAAGAAGGGCGCTCGCGGGCTAGAGATCTTCCAGCGGTGTGACTGTGCAAAGGGGCTGTCTTGCAAAGTGTGGAAAGATGCCACCTACTCCTCCAAAGCCAGGCTCCACGTGTGTCAGAAAGCCTGACTGTCACTGAGGAGAAGCACCGCTAGCAGACTGTGAATTTGTGTATTTAATGCATTATAGCGTGATGGGCAATAAGTCTGGGATACAGAGGATAAAGGAGGAACGTGCTGAGAATGTAGGTCAGAGAGAGAGAGCCGAATGGGTTAGGATGGGCGGCAAAGGCCACGCAACCAGAGGCTTCCATCATGCAACTTTGTGTAAATAATGTACACACTTGTGAAAATGCTATTATTAAAAAAAAAAAGCACACAGTGGAAATTACCGACAAATACCATGTGACTCTCCAAGAGTTTAGGTCGTGCTGGAAGAGAGGTTTTCTTAGATTGGTGATTGCCTGTGAAAATAAAAGCCACACTCCAGTCAAGGGGAGCGGTAACAAAATGCTCCCCGGGTAGCCCGGCCTGCAAACATGAGCAGAGCTGTTAGACAAGAAGGAGAACTGGACGTCAGTTACGTTGTGCACACAGTTGCCCTTTAACTGTGGACACTACTTCACTGATTAAAGGCCTCGGTAGACAAGGGGGAGAAACGGTCTTTTCCGAGTTGCTTCAAAACAACGGCAAGACTTTTAGCAAAGCCTTTAGGAAAAGAACAAAAACTGCATATGTACATTTTCAAAAATTTAATTTCACCTGTAGTGAATAAGAACTGGCAAGAGACTAAAGCAGTCCCTTCTGATGCTGAAAGAATGACACTGCATCTCTCTTGACTGGGGTAACAACCCTGCATAATTTCATTCTCCAAACCACACCCATTAATCGTGATGAGTATAATCCATGCATGGGACATAATTTTCACAGACTGCAAAAACTTTGGAAATGTCAAAAATGTATGGGAAACCAAGCCAATGACGAGATCCCTATCTGCCTAAGTTTTGACACGCCCTGTGCTTTGCTAGAATCAGACTGGTCCGTACATGTACCCCGTGCCCTCTGCAGCAGAGCTGGGGAGAGCTAAGGATAGAGACTGGGCTGCATTTGTACTGCTCAGAGCTCCACAGAGAGGGGGAACTTTGCAGGCTGTCTCGGTTTTGGCAACACATAGATCGCATGTCTGAGTCACAAGCTGACTTCTCATCTTTGATACCAGAGGCTACACAACTGAAGTGGAATTTCTCCGGGGGATTTGCTATTGCAGTATTGACGGCACAGACGAGTTCAGTGTAAGGTCACTCGCCCTTACTCTCCTCAAAATATTTATTTTATATCTTTGAGGTCCTAAAATAATCTTGCTATGAGGAGGGCTCATGAAACAGACTCCCAAGGCAGTGTGTGAAGTTCATTGCCTTCCATAAGCTTCTAGCTGGTCGAAAGCACCATCTGACTTTTCTGCACTAACCTCTCTCTGTGACAGCTGGTATTTTTACCAAAGATACAGTTTCTATTCTATCTAGCCACTGAGGTTAAAAACCATGAATTCATAACTTGTAAAATCTGTAAGCGTTAATCTGTAAGAGTCACAGACTCTAAATTCTTTGAAACCATTGGCTACTTTCTTACTTAACTCAGTTTTAAATAATATGTCTAGAGCATAAGAGGAAAACAAGGCAATCTTATAACTGTTATGTTAAACTTTGATAGGCCACAAGTCACCCTCAATTTTCTTTTACTTACACCCCACCTGCAGTCTCAAATTCGAGTTCCAGCAGAAATTGAATCTGAGCCTGTGTACCTATTAAGAATTTCAGCTTCCCACATACGTTAACCAAAATGATTGAAGATTTACATTTACTGCATGTCTACAAAAACAAACATTCTATGCTAATTTATCCAAGAGTCGATTTTGTACAAACAGGTCGCCATAAGCTAGCGGACATAAAAATGAAACATTTCAGTTCCACATTTCCTATACAGCAATTACATTTACATTCTAGCCTCTGCATTATTTCCCTTATATTCACCCTTTTGAAAATTATTATTTGAAGTAATTTATTTACAGGAAATGTTAATGAGATGTATTTTCTTATAGAGATATTTCTTACAGAAAGCTTTGTAGCAGAATATATTTGCAGCTATTAACTTTGTAATTTAGGGGAAATGTATAATAAGATAAAATATATTAAATTTTTCTCTTCCAAAACTTGAACTCAAAGTTACTTGTGTTTTGCTTATGGGAATAAAATAACCTTCCTAGAATCATAGGGTCTGAGAGTTCTGCAAGACCTGGTCCGATTTCACAGCCTGAGTGGAAAACATTTGGACAGTATCGCCAGGAGATGTTCCAAAGCAGTTTGCTTGTATCAAGGGCCACTTATTTATGGTAAGACTGCTGTAATTGTTAGAATGTTATTTTTATTTTTCATTAAACCAAAGTATTACAGCTTATGATTTATACCTCCTCACTCTTCCTTTGTCTTCCATATCATTCTGTATCACTCTGGTACAAGAGCTCTCCACAATTGTCTCAAAATGTTTGAAACCAGATATTATATGTGCCATAATCTGCTCACTAGGTGGACACTTCCCAAACGAGATACCAATTCACTTAGGGTATCGGCTCATTTCTATCTGGCACAAAGAAGCTACGGGACATCTTTATCTGGGTGTGGAGAGAGACAGTTGCCTGGATCTGAGTGAGCTCAAATCTGCTTCTTGGGAAGTGAGTCTTTTCTTGGCTTCCTAAATGCAGAGAATGTCAGGAACATTTGACAAATGGCACTCACCGGTTATACGACCAGGAACCGTTGGATTAGAGGTATTAATGGGCTGGGAATGTGGAAAACAAACATTCTGTGACATGGTGGGATGGATTAAGTGTAGCCATGGCAGCGGGATGACGCTAACAGACCAGTAGCTGGAGGCCAGCAGTGCTGCTATCTCAAGTACTGCTCAAATAGTTTCCATTTATTTTTTCCCATAGGGCACGTGTGTTCACCGGAGAGAGACAGAGAAAGACAGTGAGAGGGAAAATGAGAAATCACCCTCAGGAGAGATAGCCACACTGCAATCCTGTCTCCTCCATTCTCCTCCTGGGAGATTTGGGCTTGCATGCACACCTGGCCTGAGTCTCAAGCCACCAGGTCTGGGACTTGAACTGTAGTTGGCCATATGGGAGTCTAGCCCTTTAACCACTAAGCCATCTGATGGCCCCAATCAGATTTTAATCAATTACTGGGGTGTTTTTTGCATATATTTTTTGTCACAGGACACATGTGCTCACCAGAGAGAGACAGAGAATGAGATAGGGAGGGAAAGTGAGAAATCACCCCCTAGCGGGATGGCCACAACCCTTTCTCCATCCTCCCCTCAGGGTTTTAAGCATGCACGTGCATGCACACAACGTGTTTTTCAGGTTACTGGGTCTGGGACTCAAACACATGGAGTTGGCCATGTGGCTTCCAGCACCTTAACCACCACACCATCTGCTGGTCCAATCAATCGTTTAAAAAAAGCAATATTTTTAAAGTTTATTTATTTACTTATTTTGAGAGAGAGTAAAAGGCAAACATCCCCAACAAGGTCTCACGCCACCATCCTCTCTCTGGCCCTTCCTAGCCAGGCACACACACCTGGCACATGCAGGGCACCCTGGGGAAGAGCCCTGTGTTCCCACGTGGCTTCCAGCACTGCAGAGCACTGTGGCACTGCTGCCCACGCTGGGCCTCCAAGGTATTCTGAAACAGTTATCCATTCCCTCACATGGGGAACATTTCTATTTTCTAAAGGATATTTTTATACCATAACAATCATATGGGTGTTACTTAATTTTCCATTGCTTTCCATGAACTGCTCTGAGAGTGAAAAATTGTCCTGCCTTCCCTTTTCAGCCAAGAAACAAGACACTATATTGTAGCCTCAGGATGGCATGTCTTTTTCCACTTAAATCCACTGGGGGGAAAAAAGGTTATTTTTTTAAAGTCAGATTACTGAGTACCCTGTTGCTGGTAAAGTTAACTAGAGAATGTGGTATATGCCTGTGCTCAAGAGGGCATCCTCACCCTGAAAACCAGGGAGCGCCCATTCACAGGCGACTCCAGGCCACATCAGTGCTGCTGACTGGAGCTGCCCCGGGGAACTGACAGCATCATCGAGCAGACAGGGTGGCACCATTTCTGCTGTTAGTACCAAAGAAGGGACGAACAGGGGCTGAGCTATGCATTTCCCATTCGAGAATCTCGTTCAAAACCCTCCAAACCTGAACAAGTCACAGCACACGGGAGGACTGACCATGAGTGACGGAGCAAGAGGGAGGCCGCTATTCTGCTCCCCATGAGACTGGTATTGGGGTAGGAAAGAAATTCCCCTCCCCGCATTAATTCCCAGATCTTCATATTTTTAACCATTGTAAACAGTCGTTTGTCTATGGTGAAGACAGAGGTTTCTGGCCAACATCTGGTCACCTCTCTACTGAGGCTGTCCTGACAAGGTTGTCTTTCATGGGTCTTCTCAGGATCAGGAGTGGGAAACTTTTATTTGAGACCACTCTCTACCCAGGACCAGAAAAAACCACCCCTTTCTTGTTAGCGCCCCACTAATGTCCCTCACATCACCTCGTACAGCCTATCAGAGAATTTTGTACTGAGCCTATGACACATGGAATATTTGGATATTCAAATGCACAAATGTATTTTGATCATATAGTTCCAACAACACAGCCTCACATTTGAATATACATATCCTCAATTAAAAATTCCCTGGGGAGAAACTAAAATACAGAACTGAAATCTTTTTGCATGTTAAAGTCGAAATAAACTCAAATCCAGAGGAGCTAAAGTGTGCAGTCGGTATCCTCCTCATGAGAATAAAGAGTCCAAAGGAATCGAACTGGAAACCCTAACTTTAATAGCTACGGCTGTCCTCCCTTACCCACATCCTGCTCTAGGCCAGGCAAGGCTTCCCTGATGCTGGGTGACCTGAGTCCTTCATGGGACAGTCTCTCACGGGAACAAGTGCTGGGATGGCAGGGCCTCTGAAGATTTATTAGTTTGACAACAATCTCTGATACAGCTCATTATAAATAAAATCCAATGAGGTATTAGGACGGGCAAGATGCCACCACACACAGATAACAAGCCAAAGTCTAATTTTATAAGCAGATATTTCAGGCGAAGTGCTAACACATGTAGGGCTTCGTGCTGCCAAAAACCCTGGCGGAAATGCATGGAATTTGATTAAAGAAAGAAGGTAGATGGAAAAAAATCTTTGTTTTCACTTTGCTAGAAGTACCAGCCAACCCAAACAGGGTGTCTTGGACCCATGCCTTAAACTTAACTCTCTTGGGGAGAATGTCCCTTCGAGAAGTTAGTGTGGCACTAGCTTCTGGATGGTTGTGTGGGTGGGAGGGGGAATTGCTCTGTCTCCTTTCAGGGAGCGAGTGCTGTTTCATTCCATGGCATCTTCAAGTGAAACTGTCCAGGTTTAGACTTTGTTAAAAGAGAAAAAAACAACCAGTTTAATCGAGTGGAGGTTTAACTGAGCAAATCTTAACACAATTCGAATCGGGCGGTTGTCCCCATCCAACCTCCAGACAACTCCGGTAGCCTCATATGTCAACTCAGTATTGTAAGTTCTGGAAAGGGAGAATGACGTACAAAAATGAAAGTGAAAGGGTGAGGTGGAGAGACAGTTTGGGTTGGTTCCATTCTGATGTGTGTTTGCATTAACACAGTTTAAAAGGTGGGATACCTGTACTGACCAAGGCCTTGCTGCTGGGATTGGCTGTAACAAAGAAAGAAAGGAGAGAGAGAGAGAAAAAGAGAGAGAGAGAGAAAGGAAGGAAGGAAGGGGTGGAGAGTCTGCTGTCTCCTCTCGGGGAGCGAGTGCCCTTCTCCAAGCAAGTTAAGTTTAAGGACACAGGCGGGGAGATGGTTAGTGCTTCTTTAGATTCTCTAGTCAGGGAAGATCTCCTGGGAAGGCAACTATGAGCAAAACCTGAGCAAAGTGAGGATTTGGCAATGGAGAGGTCTGGAGAGACCGTGAGGGGCAGGAGAAGAACAAGGGCGAACAGCGGACAGTGAAGGGTGGATGGGGTGATGTCGGGAGGAGGTGGGTGGCAAGCGGATGGAAGCTGGGTCAGAGCATGTGGAACCTTCCTGACGATCGTCCGTCTGATGTCCAAGGAGACCAGAGCTGGCAGACGCCCTCCAGCAGGGAGGAGCACGAGCTGGTTCGTGCCTTCCAGAGGTCCCCGAAGCGGCCGTGTGGAGGTACACTTGGGGCAGGGGGCTGAAGCTGGCCTGGATGGCCAAGGTGAGGTGGGGTGACGCAGAGCTGCTGGATTCGGTGCGGACAGGAGGAGACCAGGGAGAGATTCCTGAGAGGAGGAAGCCAGTCTCCGGTCTTGCAGGAGGTTTGCAAACACAGGGAAAGAAACTGCTGGTAAGGAAAAGCTAGAGGGTGTATCTTTCCTGTACGGTCCTTCGCACTTCATATGTTGACATCAAGAAAGAATTGCCCTCGGCAGAATGCTGACAAATCTTCAGAGTGGCCCTTTGTGAGTCTCTCATCAGCCATCTTGATCTTAAAACAGAACAAGCCGGTGAAGGCCGAATTGCACCAACCAACAGCCTGTCGGCCGTGTTCAGGGGCATGCTGCAGGTGCAGGGAGGGGTGCGGAGGGCAGCACGGGGCCAGCGCACTTGGGGAGTTCAGGGAGGGTGAAAACGAGATGGTTCCAGGGGCATGCTGGAGATCCAAAAGGTGCCAATAAGAAGCCAATTTAATACAGATGTCAAGGGTGGCAGGGAGAACCCGCAGGAACAGAACCCCACCTCACAGCAGTAAGCTGGGAAATTATTCAGCAACACTCCAGTTGACTCTGAGCCAATGAAGTGCATTAAAGGGCAATGTGTCAAAGCAAGCCCCAGTCTTCTTGGAGCAGCAACTGTAGTGCAGGACCTGGGAATTCTAAAGGAACAATACGCAAGTAATTGAAGTGCTTTGACGAGGAGTGCACTGGCTGTCGTGCCTCACAGTGCGTCATGAGTACCACAGCGCACCACCTCTGAGATGTCCTGGGGTCCCCACTTCTCACAGATGCTGTGCACACCTTCCCACCTCCCCGCACCTGCTGCACAGTCGCCCTGTGTTTAATGCCGGCCTCCAGGGCCCGGAACAGATGGAGAACATCAGATTGGCTAACACATGGAAACCAGTCGAAGCCCTCCTTGGGCTTTCAGACAGACCTTGAATGTGAGATCGTTTAATCATGCGTTCTTTTCCTACCTCGCCCATGGCTCCTTCCAGCTGTGTTCTCATCTGTGCCAACAGCTATTGTTCTGCCTGATCGAGGAGCTTGTGAAAAGCTAACTTAGAGAGCCGCGAGACCTGCACTGTCCATGCAGCTGTCACAGCCACGCCCAAGGTGAAGCAGGCTTTCCAGCGGTCCCCGAGGCACATCTCACACATGCCCACGTCTTCTAACTTCCTACGACCCAAATAAAGCAAGGCTGTCTTTTTCCCTTAAGTTTAATTTTTAGCTTTTTTCCTTTTTTAAGAGAGATTTTTGCTATAGGGCATGTGTATTTGCCAGAGAGACACAAAGAGACAAAAAGCAAAACATCACCCCCTGGGGGGATGGCCACACTGCAATCCCTTCCCCATTCTCCTCTCAGGATATTGGGCACGCTCCCAACATGCTTGGCGTGAGTTTCAAGCTGCTAGATCGAGGACTCAAACCATGGTTGGCCTTGTAGGAATCCAAAGACATAATAACCATTACGCCATCTGCTGGTCCCTAGTGTTTAAAGTTTATTTCTTCCATGAGAAAGACGAGACAGAGACAGGACTCCCCAAGGGTCTTCACACCGTAGTTCATACCCAGCTCAGCCCTGGATGATGGGCACCCACACACCTGGTGTGTACAGGGAGACCTCTGGACGCGACCCTGGTACCTTCCAATGTGGGTTCAGCATCACGGAGCATGAGTTCCTGTGGCACCCCGCCGCTGGCCCAGATGCTGCCATTCATGGTGCCTTTCATGAGAGGAATCCAGAGCACAAACCCTTTTACATGTCCCAAGGGACCCCAAATTATTTGAGGGGAGTAGGCTTCCTTAGGACTCTACAAATCCATGTCAGTTTTGGAGAAATGTGGGGACACTGTGCAAAACATCTCTCAAAGTAAAGGAGGTAAAGGCAGCTTGAACGCAGTTAGAGTTTCTTTCTTTAACAAGGACGAAGCGACAGAAAGCTTCTAAGGTTCCACGTTACAGAAAGGAATGGAAATCTCCATTTTTCTCCATTGCATAGGGAAAAACAACCCCAGCAGAAAACTGCTCAGTGTTAAGAGTAAGATCGGCTGACGAGACTGGCCATTTGGAAGAAGGAGGTGACTCAAGAAAATGTCTGAAGAGCAGGGACTGTGTGGACATTCCCTTTGGAAATGCATGTTCTGGAAGCCTTGAAGAAGGACAAGCAGAGGATGCAAGGAAAGAGAAGTTTGATTGGTCGAAAATCAGCTGGTGGAAGGGGGGCTTTGCCAGAGACAACCAAGATGTGAGCACTGCAGGCAGAACTGTGCTAGTCCGACTTCCCCCCGTTCTTCAGGCCATGTCACTGAGAACCCAGCTCTCAGCGCTTCACCAGTCAGCAGCGAGGGCTGTTCGGGGGGCTGCATTGGTAATAATCTGGCGTCTGCACCGCGCTTCTGCCGGCGCTGCACCCACCGAGCGCATGGCTCCACTCCCTTCCTGACACGCAGTTAGAGCTCTTCCCCGCTGTGTGCTGTAGACCTAGCACTACCTCTGCATCATCTCCTGTCATTCTTCAGGGCAGCGACTCTTCAGCTACGAGGATTTGAGGCCAGGACTGTCAGAGGCAGAGCTTTCAGCCGGTGCACCTCTAGCAGCAGTCACTCCACCGGACTGGGGAGGAGGCTGGGCCTGAGTGTCAGAGCTCAGGCGCAGGGCTGCCATGTCCGCACGCAAGCCTGCTGGCTGCTTCTGAGAGCGGTTTCCTAACTTCCTCCAAAGCACTGGAATTGGGGCTGACAACCAGACAGCTCTCCGGCAGCAGGAGACCTCCCTGCTGGTCTTCTTTTAGGGGACACACTTGACCACCTGTCACTATTTTAGGCGGTAGTAAGAACAGCTTATGGGGTGTGCCATCGTGCAGGTTATAAGGGGTACGAATCCACAGTACGTCATTTGATATGCAACCAATGGAAAGGTCATTCAAAAGTTTAAAAATTCACAAAAAACAGTGGAAAGAAGGCACAGGATTTTCAAAACAGGATTTGGGGACTATGTGGCTGAAATTGGCTTCCATGTGACTAACACGCTGAATCTCTACCACCCCACTTCACATTTTGCTATGAGAAAATTGATCACCACTTCTTCAAAAATAGTATTTTTTAAAAAGTCAGGATAAAATTCCATTAAACTCGTACTCTGTTCAATGCCCCTCGCCAAAGCTCTGTCTCTATTTAGATAATACAGGGACACATACGTGATAATAAAAATGTAGACATCGTTCCTTGAGTTCATCTATTTTTTTTTTAAATGTCCAATCATCCTGTCAGAAAACTGAAATGCAGACCGAACAGAAAGACCCCAGGTCACTGGTGGGCAGCCAGAGGAAGTGTGAGCGGGTTTGCCCGAACTATGGCCAGTATGCTTTGCTTTCACGCCTACATTACATTAGTGGGCCCAGGTCTCTTATGGGCTCTTTAAAAATGTCACTGTTTCTTGTCTCTTGCAGAGTGTGGCCTAGTGGATTTACCAGCTCGGTGAGTCCTCACAGTAGAAACAGTGATTTGTTGACACCCTCCGTTCGACCACTCATCCCATGTGGCTTCTTAATTAAGGAAAACGAGGCTGATCATTCATTTTTCTAAAAATCCTAGGTTTGATGAGTAATTTTCATCAGATTATAAAAAGATTCTCTCAAGAAGCATTTCTTCCCATAAAGAAGACAACTTGAAGAATCAGAGTCAGGTAAGAGAAGGCTTTGCCTAGTGACCATAACTTACTAGGTGTAAGCAATTTTTCTCAAGCCCACAATTTTTGGTTTGTAACTGGTTTCCATAAAAATCACCCAAGTTGAAAAGGGTCTTTACTGTTCATTGGCTTGATAGAATTAGCAAAGGTTGTATGTTTGAAAGCACTTAAGTGAAAATGGCACCTGACTACTCCGGATGGTGTCTCCCTTGGCCTGTGTCCCAGGAGTTGGACCATGGTGGCTGCTCCCAGAGGCTGGACCTGAAGCTCGAGCTCTGTGTGGGGCTTTCCAGGGGGTACTGAGCAAGAGTTGTCAGTGGGAGAGGCGTGAGCACACCTCCCTGGGCTCCCGCCCCACCTGGCATCGTGTGGCAGTGGCTATCTTCCTCTGCACAGCCCGGGCTAGGATGAGCAGCCTTTCACTGCCTCCTCTCTGGGTTTCCAGAATGACTCGTTCCGCCCAGAGAGGTGTCTCCTGCGACTCTCCCAAGACCTTCCACAGCCCCTGCTGCTCCTCTCCAACCTGCAGACGCCTCCTGGTCAGGCCCTCCACTGTCTCTTCAATCGCCGTGGCTGTCTGCCTCTGTTTCCTGCCAGGCCCCTGACTATGAATGTTCATCTAGCTTGCTTTCTTACCATTTCCTCCACAGTTTACGAATATCAAGATGTAATGTCCTTAGGACACTAAGTTTGCAAGACCAGGGCTTCCTCGGCTCCCAAATGTGCTCAGTTTGTCTACAGAGCACTGGCTCTTGTACACTGACCTGAGGGACGTTCCTACTGTTGGCCAACAGTTAGAAAATTGGGACTTTATCACCTAAAAATATGGCTTGATTGATGCTCTTAAAAAGCAGAATGGAACAAAACAAAACATCCTGAACTGTAGGAAAATTGCAGGCATGAACTTGTGCCTATCGATAACCGACTGCCAGGGAGTTGGCCTCCTCTGCTCCTTGGTTCTCACCGCTTCCTGATGTTTCTCAGCAGCAGTTCCTTCTTTTTTAAATGTTGGAAGTGTCATTTTTGACCACTGAGAGAAGACGTGAACTGCTCCACCACCTCTCAGCTCCGAGTGCCCGGCGTCTCCTGTTCCCCTCAGGGTGGCCTCTCCATCCAGAGGGCTCCAGCCCATCTTCCCAACCGTGGTCTGCTCCTCCTTTCCCGGCCCCACTCCAGCTGGGCTTATTTTCTCTCTGTGCCTTGGACATACCAAGCCTGTTCCCGTCAGGCTCACCCCTGCATTGGTCCTCTGCCCATGCGGTGTCCACACCCACACCTCCACCTCAACGCCACCCTACTGCTTCTGTCCTTTGAGGTCCATCGAGCTTCTTTTCTCTAGAACGTGAAAGCCTCCGTTTTGAGAGAAGAGTCTACCATGTCCGCATACTGCGCCAGCATCTTGCTCTTCTTCTGGCCTCTCTACCTTCTATTATTTAAGTCCAGCATCACTGCACGCAGCCGTGCCCACCAGAGGATCGGTAATCAGCAGCCAGGAGCTAACAGCGCACAACCGCTGCATGGCCAGACTCTGGACGTGGCCTTGGCCCCGGGACTGAGGGGTCTAAGACTTACCCTACATTATTAAAACCAGGTGGTGTTATTTTAATCCGAGTAATGGAGGGTCCTAATCAGGAAAAGTGCACTAACAAAGCCGTATATATCATGACTATTAAAAATAGGCAAAGCATCGTAAAGCCATTACTTCAGAATAGCCTTGAAAGTTTTCTGTAGGAATATGTTTCCATTAACATGTAAGCCTTTTCCAAAATTCCTCCCATAATTTTTTATGCTTTTAGTTCTTTCCATGAAGAAACAAAAAGCATCAATGTCTTAAAAGGCACTTAAATGTGGAGTTTTAGGGTTTCATTTTTGGAGTGTGTGTGTGTGTGTGTGTGTGTGTGTGTGTGTTTTCTAGAAGGGTAAGGTGTGTATTCCTTAGAAATAAATAAAATAAAAGACAAATCCTCCCTTTGGAACCATTACCTACAAAAGATTCCTATGAGAAAAGTGAAATTTAATTTGGGAAGGATGACTGGAACAATCTGGTCCCAGAAGTAGTGCAATGTACTTAGCTCCACTCCAGCCATTTTAATAACTCACACCCACTCTTTATCCTTTTACTGGCCTGTTATTTAGCACTTCTGTGTGTCTCGAGGGCCGGGCATTCTTTCCATGTTTCTGACACTTGTGCTTCTACGCACTGGAGCCGGCCCTCTCTCCTCCATTAGATGTGAAATTTACGGTGCACCAAGAGTTTTATAACTCCCGCTCCACTTAGCCCCACCGCTGAGCACTTCCCTCCTCACAGACGCTCCGTCAGACGCTCTGACCCCAGCGACCCTGTCCTCTGAGTTCGTGTCGGTTGCTCACTGCACCGCACTCCACGGCACTTTGCTGTAGTGGCATTACTGAGCATTTGTACACGACACGCAGTTCTGTGTACTTTCTGTACTTCACTAATTTAACTCTCACAAGGACTCTGTGCGTCTTCTACTGTCCTTAGGCCAATTCAACACCCCGGATCAAAATGTTTGCTCAACCCACACAACCAGCAAATGGATCCTGAACCCAAACCCTAACTCTCTCCTCCAGTTCTCTGAATTTAGAGACCTTTCTGCTTGATCACAGTACACTTGCTTATATATGTGTATGTATACAGTCTTTTTATCCATTCATTATTTCTTACAGATTTCTTGAGTCTGGGCCAAATACTGAACTAAACTCAAGTCACTCCTACAGTGCTGGGTCTACACTGTGGGCGACACACCATAGACCTGTCTTAGTGGATTCAGATGGTGCACTTGGAACTGAGCAGTCATCATGAGAGTCTCACAGGACTACCCCAGCTCACTGAATGATTTCTCCGTTTCTGTTGTGAGCTCATTAGAGTCCTTCAAGGAAATAGACTTACGCTATGCAGCAGAGATGATTATTTTCAGGATCAAAGGAAGAAAGGTTGAGCCTGCAAAACCAACATGACCAGAGACAGTCATTTCTTCCTGGTATAGAATGAATTACAGAGTAGCTAGAAAACATCACCATCCTTTACCCTGCGGGGGAAACAACAGGGCAGCAGGAGAGAGGAGCGAAAGAAGGGGCCACTGTTTTTGTTGTTGTTGTTGTTTTCCTGTTTGTACTGTTTTATTTACTTATTTGTTCGTGCATTTATTTATTGGCAAATCAAGGATATTACCATATACATCATTTTCAATATAGAATTTAACATTCCTGGGTCTATTAAGTGTTTCTTCCCTGTGAAGAGGCACTATTTATTAAGCTCCTTTCGATCTTACCCAACTTTACCCAGTGTTCTAAGTTTTCTAAACTATGTTGAAGGCCAGCTGGTGGCATGGTGGTTAAGAGGGCTGGATCCCACATGGCCAACTGTGTGATTCGAGTCCTGGCCCCTCCAGCTTGGGAAACTTGCTGGGCATGTATGCATATGTGCCCCAGATCCCAGTAGGAGAGAGAAGGGACTGCGGCACGACCATCCCCCACGGCAGGTACTTTCTCATTTTCTGCCCGTCTCCATCTCTCTCCAGCGAGCTATGTGCCCTCTAGCAAAATTTAAATACGAAACAAAACATAATAAAAAACTATTTCTGTACGCAAGTTAAGCAAGTCAGCCACAGGAGCCCAGAATATCTGCTTCTATTTTTGTCCTTGTGCGGAAATATCTGAACCCTATGGTGTCAACAAACAGACTTCAGGCTGTTAAAAACACATTATGAAATGTTTTGCAAACCTCTCTGAGTCTGTTGTTACATGGGGGTGAGAGTGTTTATACTTTTTTCACTAGCTCCTCAAAGGGGCTTTGACCAATAGCCTCAGAATTAGAGATCGACAAGATCTGCCACTCTATTGACAATTTATTATAAATAACCAAAGCTTACTTGTTTTGCCCATGATCTACAGAATAATTAATGATGAATTTCATGAAAAAAGTTTTCAGGTTTTACTATCAGGATTGTGAAAACAAACGGCATTGCTCACACTTCAGGAAAGCAGTTCTCAGGACCCACTTCCTGTCTCAAAAATGAGTGAAGGACCCAAAGTGCTCTTGCTCCCGTGGCTACATCTAACGTTACCTCCCACACTGGAAAGGGAGAGGTAAACAGAGACACGCGTTCCGTCCCGTCAGCTCTCTGTGAGGGCACTGTCACTTGCCCCCTTACCCCGGGGAAACTCCACTGTGCCGTCCAGAGAGAGTAAGCATGAAAGGCAATAATGGTTTGGTATGGTCCCTTAAAGGATCTAAGGGGTCCTCAGGCATTCTCAGGCCACATTTAGAGAACTACTGCTTTGGAGAAACTACAATCTTGCGGTTGGTAGTGTTTTCCCATTTCTTTTTGGCATTTGGAAATATGAGATCCAAATGGGAAACTCATCTTTGGAAAAAGGAGTTAATTTTATGAGTGTTAATCAATCATGCTATCCTCATTCTAATCCCCTCCTTTATTTTTTCTTTGCCTTGCTTTTATTATATGTTTATTTCCTCTTACTGTATTGTATGCATATTTATAACCCCCCTTAAATCTTTTCTTGAAATAATATAATACTTAGTATTTAAAGAAGCAAATAAACAAAGAAATAAGCAGTGAATGACCAAAAATATGGAGATGGGGACAATTATTTCTTAAAGATATTGGGTCAAAAGAGTCATGATATATTTTTGCATAGAAAAGCATAGGAAAATGTGTCATGACTTTTCCGATGACTCAAAATTTATTCTTAAATCACTAAGTATTGTGTCACGATAGTGTTAGGACTTCTACGACTCTTCACACATTAAGTACTTGTATACTGTAGTACTTTTAGAGTAATTTTATGGAGTTTCACATTTTAGTCAAATATCATCTTTTTACAAAGAAAGTAAAAGCAATGTTTTTATTTCAATTTCTTCAACTATCAAATATGAATTCTAAGAGTTTTTTTTCAGTCCTTGAAATTTAAATTGCCATGGTAGAAATGCAAGGTATCGTATCATATTTTTATTTCTAACTGTGATGACCATCTTGGTAATCCTCTTACACAAAGGAGCCATGGTGCCATTCCCCCCCCCTGTGTGAGTCTAACATGTAATGGCTGATGTTGAGTATTTCAGAGAAGTGGAGGCCTTGGGTAGGAATGGAAGCAGCAGAGGCCTCCGGTGTCTGTATCTGTGTATTGTTCATCCCTGACAACAAAATATCACATCTTTCATGTGCAATTGGTGGATTTTCCTTTCCTGACAGTAGCCCATTGCTAAAGATAAATGTTTGAAAACAGGAGATTTCTCCCATGAAACCATAAATCTGTGTTTGTGGTATTGTCTAATCTCTGTTATGGGAATGGATCTGACATCACCATCAGAAAATTATGACTTCTTTCAACCCCAAACCAGGATGCAGACAATGATAAAGAAACATTTCCTCTATATCCAGGCAGAAGGCACAGTGATGTATAATTCCATTACCCATGCTGAGAGGCACAGAGACTGAGGGCTGACTATCCTGTAATTAGGATTACCATTCAGGAGATGTCATGGTTTCCGTGTTGACTAAAACAGCTGAGCTGAGCCCTCCCGCCCCCTCCAGCTAATCCTGGGCTGGAGAATGCAGATGTCATCACTGCAGTATCACAAGTCTCAGAAACAACCCAGGAAAGAGGATTTTCCTCCCAGGGTTCAAATCGAGTCCATATTTCTAGGTCCCCAATCACTTCCCCATGTTCTTTCATCAAACATTTCCAGTGTGCAACACACCTTGCTAGAAACAGTCTTTAAAATCCTCTTGTCAAAATGACATGATGCAAAAGTTGTGCCGTATGGAAGGAAAACGACCTGCCACCTACTTATCGGTGCACTTCTTCTTCAATCCCTTACAACGCCCTCCAAGAAAACAGTATTGTTTAAGTTATCCTCCCTGCTTTTTTTGAGATCTGAGCATATGTTGGAAGCAATGACATCATGTGCTAACCTTCTTTTCTCAAAGAGCATACAACACCTTTCCAAGCAAGATGCTCAGAGAAAACATGACACATGCATCTCTCTCTCCCCTGCACATGGTTAATCATCTCCACCACACCAGCACAGAGAAGCAGGTTACAGAAGGTCACTCCATGATCTATGGTGCAGCTGAGAATAGACGCAGAAGCCCCAGCTCTTTCTAAAGTATTCTGACTGGAGAACACTCAGCCTGCCTCTTCAGGAAATGGGCCACGGTCTTGCCAAGGGGAGCACAGGTCCTGGCCCCTGTGCTCTGAGCAAACACCCTTTCAGATAAACTTCACAGTGGTTCTTAGGTGGGTGCTACCTCCACAGAATAGCTATTTCTCTCAGTGTGAAGACAATTCTCCTCCATGTTTGAAAGTAATAGAGAGGCAATTTTCTTATTTTAAAAAGACTGTCACAAGACCAGGCAGTGGCATAGTGGTTAAGGTGTTGGGTCCCATATGGCTGACTTCACAATTCGAGCCCCTTGAGGTGGCTTGAGACTCATGCTGGGCACATGTGTGTGCATGACCAAAATCCCAAGTGGAGAATGGAGGAGAAGGGAATGTGGTGTGGCCATCCCCCCAGGGGGTGAGTTCTCACTTCTTCTCTCTCTCTGTCCAGTGAGTGCACTTGCCTCATAGCAAAACAAACAGAAAAAATTAAAACTTAAAAACAATGTTGAAAGGATCAGAAACGGAGGAGATGTGCTGCTTTATGAGAAAAGTTCCACTCTTTGACTTACAACCAATCGAAGCAAGCACATGACCCAACAAAGTGCCTGTTGCATGCCTCCGTGAACATCAGGCAAAAAATAGATCCAACTGTTATTCTGAGGTGAATTGGGAATTTGGGGCAACTACTTCAATTGGTGTTCAAGTATGAGTACTTTGGGGGCCAGCAGGTGGAATGGTGGTTAGGATGCTGAATTCCCACATGGATGACCATGGTTTGAATCCCAGACCTAGTGGCTTGCTTTCTCACTTTTCCTCTCTCTCTGATCAAATTTTTAAAATAATTATAATAAAAAATAAAATAATTTTTGAGAGATTTTTGCTATAGGGCACATGTGGTCCCTTGGAGAGACAGAGACAGAGAGACAGAAAGCAAGAAATCACCACCCCACACCAGGGGGAATGGCCACACTGCAACTCCTTCTCCTCCATTCTCCTCTCAGGATTTTGGACACATATGAACACACACCCAGCGTGAGTTTTAAGCCATCAGGTCTAGAACTGAAATCACGGTTGACTGCTTGGGAGTCCAGCAATGTAACCATTACTCCGTCTGCTGATCCCAATAAAATAATTTTTTTTAAAAAAGTGTTATTTATAAAAGCGTGAATGGAGAAAAGCTGAGAGCTTTTCCAATGAAAACTGGTACAAGACAAAGATGTCCACTTTCTCCACTCCTTTTCAAATATAGTACTGGAAGTCCTCACCAACGCAATCAGAAAAGAGGAAAAAATTAAATGCATCCAAATAGGAAAAGAAGAAGTGAAACTCTCTCTATTTGCAATGACATGAGTGTATACATAGAAGACCCAATGGTATTGATGAAAAAATTCCTGGAATTAATACGTGAATACAGTAAAGTTGCAGGATACAAAATCAATATACAGAAATCTATAACCTTTCTATAAATGAATAGCAGGCAGACTGAGATAGAACTTAAAAAAGTAATTCCATTTACCATAGCCACAAAAAGTATAAGATACCTAGGAATAAATCTAACCAAAGAAGATAAAGATCTTTGCAAGGAAAACTACAAGAAGCTAAAAAAGAAGCTGAAAATGACACAAAAAAGTGGAAGGGCATTCCATGTTCCTGGATTGGAAGAATTAATATTATCAAAATGGCAATTCCACCCAAATTAATCTACATATTTAATGCAATCCCAATCAAAGTACCAGACACATTCTTCACAGATCTAGAAAAAACAATACAACATTTGTCTGGAATCATAAAAGACCTCATATTGCCAAAGCAATCCCACACAAGAAGAGTGGAGTGAGCGGCATCTCACTCCCAGACCCAAAAATATACTGCAAAGCTGTGGTAATCAAAACAGCATGGTACTGGCACAGAAATAGACAGGTGGACCAATGGAACAGAATAGAATCCCCAGAAATAAGTTCCCAATCACACAGTCAACTGATTTTTGACAAAGGGTACCAGTCAATCCAGTGGGAAAAGGAAAACCTCTTCAGCAAATGGTGCTGTAAAAACTGGATATCCACATGTAGAAAGATGAATCCGAACCCCTACCTCTCATCAGTGAAAAAAAAAATCAACTTAAGGTGGATCAAAGATCTAAACTTAAGACCTCAAACTATAAAACTGCTCCTGGAAAACATTGGGGAAACTCTGGGAAACAATGGAGTAGCCAAAGACTTCTTAAATAAAACCGCCAAAGCATATTCAATAATCCCCAAAATAGACAAGTGGGATTACATTAGAATAAGAAGTTTTTGCATGGCAAAAGACACAGTAATTGGTGTGAATCACATACCTCAGAATTGGAAAATATTTTTGTAAACTATGCATCAGATAAGGGACTGATAACCAGAGTACACAAGGAACTCAAGCAGCTGTTCCGAAAAAAGTTGATCAGCCCTATTAAAAGATGGGAAAATAAGTTGAAAAAACCCACTCTCTAAGGATGACATACAAATAGCCAAAAGGCATATGAAAAAATGCTCTACATGCCTCACTGTATGGGAAATGCAGATCAAAACAACAATGAGACACTACCTAATACCAGGCAGAATGACTAAGATTAAAAAAAAAAAAAAATGGATGGGACCAGCAGTTAGTATAATGGCTACGTCACTGGATTCCCATGTAGTCGACCACGGTTTGAGTTCTGGACCCAGCAACGTAAACTCACACCGGGCACGTGTGTGTGCGTGCCCAAGATCCCAAAAGGAGAATGAAGGAGAAGGGATTGTAGCATGCCCATCCTCCCGGGGGGTGATTTCTTGCTTTCTTTCTCTGTGTCTCTCTCTGTCTTTCTGGTGAGCGCATGTGCCCTATAGCAAAAAACATCAATGTTTATTGCAGCATTATTCACAATTGCTAAACATGGAACCAACCCAAATGCCCACGAACAGATGAATGGATTGGAAAACTGTGGCACACATACTCTATGGAATACTACTCAGCCATAAAAAATGAGACCCTGGCTTTTGACAGAAAGTGGATGAATATGGAAGATTTACTGCTGAGTGAAGCAAACCAGGCTATGAAGGAGAGATATTGTATGTCCCTACTTAATATATACAGACTGCCCACACTGTATGAACAAAACTGAATGACTAAAGGATATAGAAACACAGTAAATGGTTGTGAATACCAGATACACTGTGGGTGAAGGAGCAGAGTCTGAGGAAGGACATTAAGGAGAAAAATAGAGAGGCAAAGCATTAATAGGACAAAGAAATGGGATATTATCTGTTGAAGGTAACTATAGTATTATCAACTGGACTGGGGATAAATGTATATTTGATAGAACATTCACTTTGCAAGGTAAATAACATGATTGAATGTATAAAAGAACTTGAAGTAAGGATTTAAAAAAGCATGAATACTTTGAACAGACTCAACCTGAGAGCTTCAGTCCACCCCGCGATGCCTTTCATCCTTCACCAGAATCTGCACTAAGGGGAGATTCAGCTACACAAACAGCACCATTTGCTTCCTATTTGATAGAACATTCACTTTGCAAGGTAAATAACATGATTGAATGTATAAAAGAACTTGAAGTAAGGATTTAAAAAAGCATGAATACTTTGAACAGACTCAACCTGAGAGCTTCAGTCCACCCCGCGATGCCTTTCATCCTTCACCAGAATCTGCACTAAGGGGAGATTCAGCTACACAAACAGCACCATTTGCTTCCCATCTGTACCTGCCGCTCAAAACAGGTTCTCAGTAAATATTTCTTGGCTGTAATAATGAAATTGCCATCAAAACTCACGCCTATGAAAGAAGGCCATTTCCCAAGCTTATTTTGTGAAGGAAAACATATTCTCTTATAGAAAAAGCAGGTAGTTTGTGGGATAATGAAGAGTAATTTGATGACATCTGCTGCAAAAATATTTTGAGATATATCATTACTCATGGCCGGCATGGGTGTCACTATTATATTGAACATGTCATTGAACTTGATTTCACTTTCTCATCCAAGGCAATTATTCTCTGTTGACATTATTCTGCTTAGCCTAAGTGATGAAGTTACTATGTCCTTTTAAGTTTTATTTTTTAGAAAGGCAAGACCCAAAGGAGGAGTCAGAAATTTTTCTTACAAACATGCAATGTGAGAATCAGAGGATCAGATTTTAAAATCAAGTATTATTCTTACTTGTTAAGTTTTCAATAAATTAAATTACCTAAAATAAAGCTATAAAATACTTATGTTAAATACTATAGCCATATAGAGATAAGCAAGCATTTGTCAACCAGTAGTCTGGAATCCAGTATACAGAGATATATGAACTTATATTAAGGAGTGATACACACAAATTAATAACCAGGACAATGGGAAGGGACCAGAAGGGGAGGATAAAAAAAAGAAATCAAAGTAATTTTAAGTTAGTAACCTTTCACCTGACTCACATTGGTTGGAATCCAATATTGACCAGAGGGAATGGAACTCATTCTGATGATGTGATGGTAAAAAGTTGTGAGTTCAGTATGTCTGGTGGTCTTGGCAATGTTCCCAGAGAACTCGAGTTCCCTGCACATAACCAAGGACCTCAACTTTGGTCCAAATGGCAGTATTTGTTCTGTCAAAAAGAGACTCAGGGTAGAAAATGGGCCATGGGGACACATGTTTTCCTTCCTACTGACAGGCTTCATCTCTGAATGAGGGGGAGGGACTCTGGTGGTCACTCTAGAGGAGTGGTGGCCAAGACCCTATCCTCACTCTGACCTGCAGTTGTAGGAGACCCAGGTTTTGAAGGGGTCCTTCTCAAAGCCTAATGCTATCTTTGGGGAGCATAAAGGAACATGACATTTATCATTTGGAAAGATAGAGTGACTTCATGTGCAGCCTTCACTTCTGAGTCCTCAAGGAGAAGTGATGAATAAGCTGAGAAATTTTATTCAGCAGAACTATTCCCTGGAGTACAGCAGAGAGTGAGCCACGGTCATTTTTATTAGAAATTATGCACCTGAAGGCTCCCAGACAGAGGGAGAGAGCATGTACAATCTCACTCTTACACACTGTTTGAAAATCTTTAGAATGCATTAGTGCATTCACACACAGGGGTTTAACTCTGATTGCTTGATATGGAAATCCCAGCTGCTCATCTTTAAAAAGTTAACACATTCTATTATAAAGTGTTCCCTCCCACACACAATTTTTCTCTTTATTTTAATCTGAAGTATTCATCTAAAGAGCCCTTACACGGTCCCTATGGTTTCTAAGATTACTAAAGGAAGAAATTCTTCCACAAAGTCATTGTAAGTGGTATGGTTAATGACTCTTATTCACAGATCAAGCTAAAAAATATGAAGAAATGCAGGGTGGGTTATGGTGAAGTGACTCCAGTCTCTAATGGTACCATTCCCCTGGCATCCCAACCCATGGAGACTGTCTAGGAGGCTCAGAAGTTTCTTGGAGGAATTTACCATGGTGTGAAAAAGATGACAAAACCAGAAAACAAACGACAAAATTAATTCTAGAATAGAAAGGAGCCCTTTCTCTCTGTGAGAGAAAAGGCCACATGCTAAGCAAAAAGGCACAAGATGGAAATTCATCAGCTCCTCCCACCTGACCTACCTGGCCTCTTGGTACAACCCGACTCTGTCCTTCATGCTTTCTGTCTTGGAATATTTGCTTTTCCTGACTTCTGTAAGGCTTGTCTCCTATCCAGTGTCTTATTCTGCTACCTTTCTACTTGGAAAATTTTATTTGTTTCAGGGACCTAAATCCTCTTTCCTTACCATTCTGCAGACTTTTCCAGGGATCTCCTGTCCTATCCTCTGGCTTTAGATTTCATCTACTTGGTAACTCGTGACTTGGTCAGGGATCTGGCAGTCTAGTGGTAGAAATCCAAATTAAAGTAAATGAATTTTTATAAACAGAATATTAATTGACTCACATAACTGAACAATCTAGGGGTAATTCCATGAAGGTGTAGTCATTCACTTTACAATTTTGATTGAGAACCTACTATGAGCCATGCATTATTCTAAAGACAAGGATAGACAAGTAAACTAAATAGTCAACAATCTCTGACATCATGTAGTTTACGGTATACAAATATGTACATAAATAATTATTTGAAAGTATACAAATAAAACATGTTGTACGTTAGATGCCAGTGACAGGCAGAAAATAAGACAGGGAAAAGAGATGAGGGGGCAGAGAGGTGGCACAGTCACCACAGCCACATTCTGTCGGCAAGTCCCAAGAGTCAAGGGGCAGGGACTAACTCTCTCAGTCGTCTGAAAAGTAGCCACACCACACCGCAAGACTACGCAGGGAGGCCGATCCACAGTGGGAGTGTTTTTGTTTGCTTGTTATACATTTCAGTCCTCTGTATCTTGATTGTAGGGCCAATGATTTACTGAAGAATCAAATGGAGCATCTTGAGGAAAAGGATTGAAACTGATACAAGTGCTTCTGTCCCCAGCAAGTGCAGAGATGGAGCTGCCATTAACCTGGCAGGAAAGGTGGCAGGAGAAAGGACTTGCCCTCTCCTTCGGGTGTCTCAGTTCAGACTTCCTGCATAGCTAGGCCTCCTGCATATCTGGCAAGAATGGCCTTCGGCAGCTTGGAATATCTATGTGTAAGGGCTGGCAACTGAGGGAAAATAAGAGCCTCTTTTCCTTTAGTTCCATCGAAGTTCTCGGCTTACTTTCATTAAACCTTGTGTCTATTCCAGAATCTAGTTTAAATATGGGCAATTGATCTGAACAGATAATTCTCAAAGGAGCAAATGGCTAAAAGACATATGAAAAAAAAATAGTTCAATATCTCTTATCATAAAAGAAATCCAAATCAAAACTAGAATAATGTTCACTCAATCTCTGTCAGATTGGCTATTATCAATAAAATAAAATAAAATAAAATAAAATTAAATTAAATTAAATTAAATTAAAATAAAATGAAATAACAAGTGCTGGAGAGGTTGTGGAGAAAAGGGAACTTTTATACACTGCTGGGGAGATAATAGGAAAATAATAGGAACAGCTCCTCAAAAATCTAAAAATAGGGACCAGCAGGTGGCATGGTGGTTGAGGCGCTGGACACGGCCACATGGCCGACCACAGTTTGATGAACTTTTTAAAAAAAGACTTTATTGTTATTATTATTACTCTTTAATTTTCACTCAACAGAGAGAAACAAAGTGTGAAAGCGAGCTGCCAGGTCTGGGACTCGAACTGCAACTGGCCATGTGGGAGTCCAGCGATTTAACCACCACGCTACCTGCTGGCCCTGTAATGAACTTTTAAAAGAACTAAAACGACTATGCTGAGAAATGTTCTCAACAGAGGAATTTCAGATTAAGTGTGAGTGGTGGTGAGGGGCTCACCTTTGTCGGCTCACGCAGACACTAGAGATATCAGCATATGCAGTCCTCATAGTTCTGACTGAAGATACAGCAAGATAAACTAATGAAAACAAGCTAACAAGCAATTTTAGGAAAAATCATATGCTTAACTCAAATGAACTCTTTTCATGGAGTTAAATTTGGAAAATTATTTCCAGGCTCTCAACTTCTTTGAATGTTAACTGAGAAAAAAACAACAACAATGAATATTTACTGTCAAGAAACTTCAAAATATTTTAACTGTATGAGACAGAAATTTATCTTTTTAAAAGTCATTGCCGTGGTTTGAATGTGTCTCCCCAAAATTCCTGTACTGAACTCTGAAGAGACATTGTAACGGGGTTGAGGGTAGACCCTCAATCTGCCAATGATGTTGAAAGGGATTTTGGGGAGATGATCTGGAGTAAGGTCATTAGGGTGGTGCCGCTGGCCATGGACTCCTGGTGGGTCCATAGGGAGAGGGAACAAGGCTGGGACAGGATGTAGACACGCACATGCATGCTCAGTGCAGCCCTTGCCCTCTCTCCATGGGAGGCCGGCCACTGGGACTGTACCAACCAGGCAGACTCACTAGATGCATGCCCCTGGCTTTGAACCTCTAACACCATGAGCTAAATAAACCTCTATCTTTGTCAATTACCCAGACTCAGGTATTTCTGTCATTAGCAACACAGGGGACTGGGACAGTCATAATTTTTCATCTTTCAAACCATTGATGAACTATTATCTGATATTCAATATAAGAGAGGATTGGGCATCTTAGGGGAGCCACTGACACCAATCAAAAGAACATTTAAGACTGAAGTAGCTGTAGAGACCCAGACCATCCCTGGGAATCCTCTTCCCAGGAGACCAACTGCTGTCTGGACGAATCTCAAAGCCAGAAACTGACTTAAGAGGAAAAATACAGAGGATACTATTAATACCCTAAACATGTTAATGCATAAGAGCCAGAGCGAGTAAACGCAGATTTCAAAGTTGGAATTAATGTAGCTATTATTATTAAAATTCTTGGAAGGGGCCGTCTCAAACTTTTATGCTAAGTCAAAGCAAAAGGAAGCCACCATCCCAAGCAGTCACAAAACAAAGTGAAACTGTGTGTCAAGTGGGCATCCAAAACTGATGGAAACTAGACCTAACCGTATGAACATATGTGATTAAAAGACTCTAATGTATTTCTGTCCAAAATTCAGAAAGATGTCAACTATGTAGTCTAGAACCCAAATTTCATCAGTGGGTTCTATTAAGCAATCTCAATTTTATTTTATGAGTTAATCATAACACAGAGTTGAACTTTAGAGAAATCCCTCTACTGAATGCTCACCCAGCAGAGGGCGCTGGTGCATGCTCACAGCTCAGCTGTGATCACAGGAAGTGGAGTGACATTGGGCCAAAGAATCCATGGGAGGAAAAGCTTGGGCAAGTGAACTCACGAAGTCCCATATATTTAGAGTCTATCATAAACATCCTCAAGGCGTGCTAATTATGGATATCAGGTATGTCACATCTTCAAGGTTTACTGGATGTTGGTAGAAAAAGTCAAGGAGGGGGGCAAAGCAGCTACTGAAATGTCCTTGCCAAAAATGATAGAATAAGCTGATTGGGTAGTGGGAATTCTGTGTCTTCACTTTCCTCCCTCTTTTTTTTTTTTTTAAAACTTTTAACTCTGTTGCTAACTTTTCACCTAACACTATCAAAAAATCATGTTGCCATATTGTTCTATGCAACAAAAAAATTGTGGAAAGTAATATTTAGAATTTTGTCAGGTATTTTTCTATATAAATGAATGTAGATAACTTACTAACTCATTTCTCCTCTCTGTAACTCTATTTTGAGTGTATGCTTATTATTACTTTTTAAATTGAAGAAGCTGAAGTTAAGCAACTTTTGTACATCTAGTATAATGCTTACTAGTGAATCATTTTTAAGATTATTTCCCATACATTTTATTTCTATATTACTCTACACAGAAGCATAGATTGCCTTCACCTCCACCCTATGCAAATTAAATTGTAATGAACCAGCTCCATCTTTCTTCTGTCCAGAACTATAAAATGTGTGTTCGTATGTGTGTGCATTTTACTGAAAGATATATCAGTACTTAATTTTACTAAGAAATCCCAACTATATAGTTTCCAGAATGGCTACACCAGTCTAGAGAGAATTCTTGATTTCCACAGTCTTATGATGAATATTTTTTCAATACCATTTTTTCCCTATAGTTTTGGACGACAACTCACCAACCAAGTTCTCACATGTGTATACATCTCTTTGTAAGCTCTCAGTGGTGTTCTATTGGTCTTTTTCTGTTTTTTTTTTTATGCTAGTCTCATAATATTTTTATTACTAGAGCTTTACTTTATTGTACTTCTTACAAAGTGAATTACAGTTTAATTTACAAACAATGAAATGAACTCTTCCAGGGTAGAGTTCTGTGGTTTTGTTTTGTTTGTTTGTTTTTGACAAACACATGTAGTCAAAATAATTCTCACCATAATCAAGAAAAAGTAAAAAATCCCATCTCACCCCTTTCCCCCAAACTTCTTAATGGTCCTTGGTAGTCGTCACTTCGCTCCAGCCTAGTTTCTGGATGTTCTTTGCCCTCTAAGTCTTCCTTTTCTGTAATGTCATGTAAATGGAGTCGCAGACATCCATCTTTGCCAGAATGCTCCTGTAGCTGAGCGTACTGTCCATGTGAGGCGGTCACGGTGCTGCACGTTGTGTGTCCTTTTATATTGCCGAGTAGTATGCCAACCTTTTGAATATTCAGCAGTATTTTTATACACTTACCGGTTAAGGGAGATTTGGACTGTTTTCCGTTTGAGATGAGTATAAATAAAGTAACTATTAGTACTGACATGCAGGTCTTTATATAAAAGTAAGTTTTTATTTAACTTGGATAAATATCAAGGAATAAGATTGTTGGGTTCTGTGTGTATCAAAAAACTACCAACCTGTTTTCCAAAGTGGCAATAGCATGCATTTTTATCAGTAATATATGAGCTTTCCAGATGCACCATACTCTCTTTAGGGAAGGCATGCATGCTCACCAGAGAGAGAAAGAAAGAAGGGGAGGAAGAAAGAGCTCCCCACTGGGGTATGGTCACTTTATAATCCCTTCTCCTCCTTCTCTCCTCCTTTAGGGATTTTGGATACGCATGTACATATGCCTGACCTAATTTGTCTCTCTCACCAAGGAATCTGGGACTTGGAATGTGTGGTCAGCCAGGTGGGATCTGGCTGGCTTAACCACAGGCCATGGAACTGGCCCCTCACTTATGTTTTAAGCACGGACTATCAATTGAGGACAGTCTGTGAGGTCAAGAACGGAAGCAATGAGAAAAGCTAAGAGATTGTAGCAGTCATCAAGATGATTACTTCTTCATAGAATGTGAAGTCATCACAAGAATGACACCCTATCACCTTTGCCAGAGTCTGTTGGTGAGAAAGAAGCAAGCCATAAGTCCTGCCCATACTCAAGGTGAAGAGGATATACAAATTGTAAACTCAGGAAGGGTAGACCTTGCCACAGTGGTGCAGGTGGAAGGGAGGTGGGTGCTGCATAGTGCTGAAGTCACATGGGAGGCCTGGGTCTGGAACCTGGGTAAACCTGAATATGCCAGGTGCACCTGTACACACCTGTGACCCTGGCAGGTGGAGAGGCTGGGAAGAGGATCACAGTGTGCCAAGAGTCTGTTAAGGGTAGCTGTGTCTTTCTCTCTCTCTTTCATGAAAGAGAAAAAGAAGCTAAAATAAAGAAAAAGAATAAGAAAAAAGAAAAGAGGGAGGGGATTATTGGGATCCTATCAGGGAGTGTTTATCCATTCGTTTGTCCTCTTATTCCCAATGCTTGTGCCCTCCCACATGCAGGTGGGAGTTTCATATATTGTTACTGGTATTATAAATCTTCAATAACTCTCTGAAGGGAAATTTGGCTACGGACTAATTTTGCATTAATTTCTCTTCAGGGGCACTTATAACAAGGCACAACAAGGCAAAATCATGCAAAAATTATGTTCACTTTAGCTATAATGGATGCTGTTTTACATAACAGGCATAAATTGAAAATTTAAACCTCTATGTAGGTTGGCAGAAAGGCCTACTACTGGATGGAATGCCACAAAATCTCTAAAAGTATCACAGAAGTGTTTATATTTCCAGAGGCAGATGGACAAAACGCACTAAGTGAAAAAAGTAGTCTTATACAGTAATTGCAGTATAGCATTAGTATTTATTTACAAGATGGTTATTATAAAGTCTGTGGCCCATCCACAGGGCAAATTCAGAAATACGTACTCCAGGGCATTAAAATGATTTATCTTTGTTCTTTGTTTTTTTTCTTAAATTTTTCAAAAAAGTATAGTTCAATCCCCATAACAGTAATTTAAAATTTTACGAATACTCTAGCTAGAAATAAATTTATTAATTCATTAACTACGATAATGTGAAAATTGACAAATTTATTTAAAGATAATAAATTACAGCTGACAGCTATAATGTTTAGATAGCAAAAATTTAATTCTAATCTAATGACATGAATAAAATTTCCAATCAATTATAGTGCACATTATCTTATTATAAACATTCAGAAATGAGGAGGACCTCCCAAATATTTTCCTAGTTTAAGAGACTATAGGTAAGAAACATTTATGAAGTATTGGGTTGTCAGAAAAATCATGATGTATTTTTCTATGCAAAAATGTGTCATGACTTTTCCTATGAGCCAGTATATGCAGGCTAATTTTTGTGTAAATTTTGCCATAAAATTCTTATTTTCCCTACTTTGCATATTCAATTTCTCCTTTTCCTCTTACAATATTATATCTCTTTTTTCTTCCTTTAAGTTCACCTAATTTAGGTGAATGTCATAGGAAATTCAGAGCCTGGAATTTCCTTAGGAAGCAAAACAAATACTTTCCCTTTGGATCTTCTATACTTAAAAACCTCATCTAATTTATGCTTTTTTTTTTTCCTTTTTTCTTTTTCCTTGTACCCTACACCCATTTCCCTCTCCCATTCTGTACACCTTTAGCTTCTGTTTTCTTCCCGCTAAGGCTCTCTTCATTTTCCTTTGCCCCCCCACCCCCCCAAGCCCCTCGCTATTGGAGGCTGGTGGCCAGAGGCTGCCTGATCAGTCATCCATCAATCACGGAGGGTGTGCTCTCAGTTGACTCTGATGTTTTTAGCCTTAATTACAGATGTGACGCTTTCGGTGATCAGGAGCCCATAGTTACGTGAAACTATAGAGAGCAGTGACTGTACAGATAATGGGGAAAAAGAAGCTTACTCAAATTAAATTTGCAAATATTAATAGGCCATAGATTGGCTGTAAATTTAGAGACAAAGTTGTTTGTTTTGTTTTGTTTTGTTTTTGTTTTGTTTTTTTAAGAGGTTTTTGCCTTAGGGTGTGTGGGCTGTGGTGGGAGGAGACACTGAGAGGGAAAGTAAGAAACCACAGCCCCCTGGGAGGGATAGGGCACTGCAATCCCTTCTCCTCCATTTTCCTCCTGGGATCTTGGGCACACACACACACATGCCTGGTATAATTTTCAAGCCACTGGGTCTGGGATTAGAACCATTGTTGGCCATGTGGGAATTCAACAACATGATCGCTATGCCATCTGCTGACCCCAAGACAAAGATTCTTAAACTAGCCTCTTTGAGGCCATTATACTTCAGATAGTAAAACATTGCTTAGTGGCCCCAGTTGGTGTACCTGGGAGGCATGACTGTCAGGAGCCAAGTGAACCAATGGATGATTAAAGAAACATTCTGTCCTTTAAATCTTCCTTGAATAAACAAGACACTCGAGGAGATATTTCTAAGGTGTGGTATTTATGAGGAAAGAAAAAGGAAAAAAGAGAAAAAAAATCCCAGAATATAAATTACTTTGAGGCCATAAGAAGAATTTTAATTTGATAAGTACTTGGTCTAGTTCATGAATAATGACACATTAAGTTGGCCGGGCTTTACGTGACCGTGTAGCTCTTCATTTCCCTATTTGACAACCGAGATCCTAGTGAGCAGACATTCACTTGGCCAAGATGATCTGTTACCCTGAAGCTTTTTCTTCTCCATGTCACTCCACACAGGCCTTGTAGCACCAATTTATTTCACTAAGGCATCCCATTTTGATCCTTTGGTAGAGCTTTATTTTTTCATGTGTGTGTGCGTGGAGGAGCATGTGTGCACATATGTGTATTTTTTCCGTTCAGCAGAGGTAGGGCAAGATATTGGACAGCACCCACATATACTGTAAGTTTGAATCCTGACATGAAAGTTTATGAATGCATACTCTTGAGATGTTATTTAATCTCATTCTCCATAATCAATGAATTATTTATTTCTAAAGTTGCTGGGATAACTGAATGAGTTAGTATGTGTGAAGCAGTTATCTCATGTGGGGCATCCAGTAAAATTTGAACATTTGTTTCTATTATTTGATATAGTGTCTATGCATTATATAATATACAATTAATTTCACTTAACATTAACTTTACAAGTTAGAACTAGCTCAACTTTTTTATAGCCTAATCTTCACCAAATACTTATCCATCACAGAAAAACAGTGAAGCATTTAGAGTAATACATTGTAATACTTTTCTGGATTTTTGAGAGGGATATTAAAGTTAAAAAACAGAAAGTTCTTTGGGAAAATAAATGACAGATACTAATCATAGGAACTTTTCAGGAAATGTTTAAGAAAAGCAAAAGGAACACCTCAATTCACATGGCAAATAAAATGCTAATGAAAGAACATTGATTGCTTCTTCCAAATGCCTGCACATGATCAAAGCTGACGCCTAACAGGCCACTATCCTGGCCCATCGCTTTAATATCCATTCCTTCTCACTACTTCGCTCTTGCCGGCGTTTCGGCAAGAGAATCAGAAACATGTGAAGGCTCCCTTGTTCTTAATTCTTCCTGCACCCTGAACAAGAAGGACCTTCCATAAGTTTAGGCAACTTACACGTTCGCACAGCTGCCTGCCTTCCCCATCGAGCCTTTCTTCTCGAACATGAGCCTCTCCCTCGTCTGAACCCTGTCCTTCCATTAGTACCTCCAATAGGTCCAGACCCAGTGGGTTTTCTTTTCTTGGCCTAACTTCAAGAGTCATAGCTTTTCTCACTGCTGGCCCGCTGCTGGCTGATCAAGGGCTCCCTGGTGGATGTGGATCTAGATGCCTGTTTAACTTCTGTCCTCAGCATTTCAGAATTATTAGTCAGGATCTGGACTGGGGCCAAAAGAATATGAATATTTTAAGATGCACAGTTACTCCCACACTTTCCTCGCCCCCTGCATCTGGAAGACAGATAATGACTCCCCCAGAGTCTTGCTTATCCCTACCCCATATTAATTTTAGTTATGATCTTAAGTTAATAGCTCATTCCTGGCTATTAAGTTTAGGAAAGCTCAAGTGGATCTGGAAACTTTTGGCATGCTGAGTTACCACAAAGTGGCTTTTGGACAGATGGAGAAACCAGCAGAAGAGAAGACTTGTGCCATGGAGTACTTAAAACACACCCCATGTCTCCCCGCGTGCTGGGGGAGTCCACCATTTTCATTCCAATAGGAGAAGTCCATGACAGTTCGGATTAACTGTAAGGTAAGTGCAGTTCCAAGCCAATTTATTGTCAGTGTGAGCTTCCATCCCACAGTCCACTCAGTCCCCAGCATCCGTGCCTCCAGCTGCACCTCTATAAATACCAGGTCCTTGTTTCCGAGGATCCCAACTGTTAAACTCATCTGCAGGTACGCAGTACCTCACGGCAGCCCAGTCCCTAGGCAGGCTTCCTTTAATTTCTCTGGTCTCGAGCTTTTTCTCTCTGGGGAACGATAACCCTGATCTCACTAGCTCTTAATTTCTAGGAATGTAAGAACACAAGCTGAATCTGTAAATGGAATCAGGGTGACCAGCAACAGCTCTTCTGCCAAGAACTAGTTGAAGCTGTTGACTTCCAACTCTGCCCTGTGTGTTCCTCTCACGTACCAGTTAGCTCTGCGGTCATTTCTCTCATCTCGTCCTAATGTTACCATGAATACTCAACTTTCTACTCACTACTCTTCTTCCTGACATCTAGTTTTTACATTTTCTTTCAGTTTAAATACAGGAAACTCTGGTTAGTAGTTCCTTAGCACCTCCCAGGAGACCAAACCTATTCTGTACAAGAAATAAATGCAGTTATATGCCAAATGCCTCTTTTCCTTTTGATTTCCTCTGGAAGACTATTTCATAAACTGAAATGTGAATTTCTCTTTTCTTAATAATACACTTAACTAAGAAAACCTTTCTCACATAACAGAAAAGGTCACATTTATTAATGTCCATCACACGTACATGTAATGCCCCAAGGCCACATATACTTTCTGCATGTCAGAAGAATTAAAAAAAAAAATTAAAACAAAGCAGTCATTGCTTACAAGCATAGAAACTATTTTAAGTAGTGTATTTAAATTAGCTAAATATTTACCTGAGATATAAAAATATCCAGGCTGTACATACTCTTTGCTGAAATGAAATAATTTTTTTCTCTCACTTCATCACGAGAAAAATAGAACTTTTCATAAATGGCAATAATAGTTAAAATGTACACAAAAATAAAAATTGGATATAAAATTACTAACTTTATGTCAATTAGTGATAAAGCATCATTCTGTATCTTGCAGTCAATATGTGGACTGACCCCAAAAATGCCAATTATTATTGTGTGTGTGTGTGCGTGTGCGTGCATGCACGCGATGTTTCAGACCAGAACTCTTGCTTCAGCTATTAGGTAGCTTGAACTACAGGCACCAACTCCCATCCTGGCTTTTTAGGGTGGTTTGGGAATTCAGTCCTGACCTCCCACTGTCCTCAGCCTGCCGAACAGCAATGGCTCGCTGGTGCTGCCATAGCTGGGTCCGAGCTTTTTAATTACTTCACTCTGTTCATTGTGCCCTCTATGTATAATGTATATGATAATTGAAATATAATTACACAATATTCTTGTAAACACTTTTTATTACAAATGATATGATCTGCTTAACATTTTTCCAAAAAAGAGGAAATTTTCTTGTGATGTACCACTGAGTTAGCGAAACAAATGAACACTCAAGAGTTAGAGAGTAATTGAAACAGAATAAACTAAGTTTTTCTTTACATGGTGTTTTAAAATGCCTTTATTATAGAACTCAGTGCACAGAAAAGAAGATATCAAACATATAATCACACATCTGTACTAAAGTTCATTAACTTTTGACTCCATAGTTGAATTGCTCTATGAGGCCATATTTGTTTATTTCCTTAGAGCAGCAATAAGTTTTAGAGATGATAAAATTTCTAGTTATTGTCTCTTTAAATACCTTTTGGTCTATCTTACGGGGTCTGTAAGAATCTTTCTAAAAAATATTTTGTTAATATGACTAAAAGGCAAATGATCAGTTTGTCAGATCCAAGTAAAAACGAATAGTAACAAGATACGGTGTAAACAGAATGGGAAGCTGAATGCTTACAAAATAAAGGTGTCAGATATAATCTCATGTTAAAAACATAGGAGGTTAAAAAGGATGGTTTGGGCTACTGTGTGCTATCTACGTTTTTGAGTGAGGGAGAAAGGAATGTACAAGGTATTAAAAACATTAAATTGGAAGAAAGCATATTAACATGTTTCTAAAATTTCCCAACAGTACCTAAGTACTAATTCTTATGATTAAAAAAGAGATACACAGGATTTACGAAAGGTATTAAAAAACACAAAGCAGGATTATTTCTAAATTTTTCAATGGAATACCTACTCAGAAAGACTCTTACTCTATCTTTGATTAAAGAACCCACAATTTTTCTTAGCTTTGATTTTATAGTAAAGATGCAAGAGACAGAGACCAGTTGATGGGTACAAGGCTGAGATGAGAGAGAAGAAATTCTGGTGTTTTATTACGCAATAGGATAACCATTACCTAATAATAATGTACTGCATATTTCAAGAGTAAAGAAAGGAGGATTTTAAATATTATACCACAAAGAAATGTTAAATATTCAAGGTGATAGATATGCAGCAGCCTCGAGTTGACCATTATCCACTGTATACATGTACGACAGATAGTCAGACAGACAGACAGACAGACAGAAACCCCCAACAGGGTCTTCACATTCTGATCTGCCCCCAGCCTCAGCCAGCTCAGGTCTTGGCCACTGCGCATGTGCCTGGCACGCAGAGAGAGAGGCTCTCTGACATCCTCAACCTGGTCCCCTGAAGCATGCTAGACATGTGCCCAACAGTGCAGACATGAACCCAGGATCATAGTTATGTGGGAAAATTGCCTGTCATTCCGGCTAACCAAGAGGCTGGGGGCAGAGGATGACGAGAATACTCTGTCTCTGTCTCTCCTTCTCCTCACATCACCACTGACCATCACCTAGCCTAGTGGCTCCTTCCTGTAAAAGTTGTTGAATTGCCAGGAGGCATGTGTGCTTTCCAGAGACAGAGACAGAAAGGGAGAAGAGACAGAAAGGGAGAAGAGACAGAAAGGGAGACGCACCCCTCAGCAGAGCACGGTCACACATGCCTACACCATGCCTCCATCCCATCAGGATTCGGGGCATGCATGCACATGTGCCTATCTGTTTTTCAAGCCACCAAGGCCAGGATTGAAACCATGGTCAACTGTGTGAGATCTGGCTTTCTATGAACAGGACTCAGTCACTGCAATACAAGGCCAGCTCTAGTGGCTCCTTTTTTTAAAGCTCCTTTTTATAAAACAATTCTTGTGACCAGTATATGACTCCTCAGCTAGATTTCACTATGATGTATCTTTAAGAACAAAAAATTCATTAACAGAGAATATTTCTAGCCTTGCAGAACTTGGTGTGCTATGTTCACTCAGGATATGGAGTTGTGCCCATGCCAAGTACTCCTGAGGAAACCAGACAGCCTCAATAGCATACTGAGTTATATAATAAGACGTGAGAGAAAATGTCTTTCTGTCCTTCATTGACCAACCTCATCGTTCAAATCAGAAGCATTCACAATCATCATATTTTTCTTTGTAGAGTGATGACTAAAACTTACATGAAAATATTTCAACACTTTTCAAAATAATCCTCTCATATATAAAATTTCAACAATTAGTTTAAACATGGTGGGGAAAATGTGGTTTTGCTTATTAGTTTTAGTTGATGAATGATAATGGTAACACTTTAACACTAGTATAGGATTTTGCATTCTTGTAAGTCATGCTGAAATATTGTATTTATTTTTTCATTTGATTTGTTCAACAAATAATTGACTGAGCAGGCACTGGAAGAGGTGCTAAAGACAGAGACAAACAAGGGCACACAGCTCTCTCCTCACAAAAAAAGTGAAAAAAGGAAAAGCCTATTAAGGAAAGCCTAATGCCAATTTTGCAGATTAGGAAATTGGACTTGAAGAGATTATGTGACTTGACAAAAGGGCATATTTAATAAATTTACTACTGAAAACTAGGCTATACCTTCTCTCTTTTTAAGAGAAAGGAGAAGGGAGAGGGAGAGAAAGAAAGTGTAAGAGAGGTATTTGGGTCTTGCCTTTGTGACCCTCTAACCCAGACTTTAAGTTGCAAGGATCACAGCCTCATGCCACCAGGCCCTGCCTGTCCAGGTTGGTCCCAGAACAGAACCTGGGCTCCCCACATGGTCCCAACCTCATACAGTGGTGCTCTACTGCTTGTGCTACCGTGGTTGGACTTACACTCTATGTTTTTCATTTAACAAACCACTTGGGAATGCCCATAAGGACGTGCAGTGTTACGAAGAAGGACTACTGGTGAAGAACTTCCAGGTCATGCTCCTGAACCTCCAGATGACTCAAGAGACACACTGGCTACCCAATAACAGTGAAAAAGTTGAGCAATCTCATTCTGCAGTTACCTGAGGGCCTGTTTTGGCTTCCTCCATCACCAGATAAACCTCGTTGTCCAGGGTTACTGAGGACCTCAGATTGGCCATAGGTGCAGGACCTACATTGCTCTGTCCCCTAGCTGTCTTCAAGTCTACTTCTACCTCATGGAGATTCATTTGAGGCAGACACACTGTGGCATACGTTTACTGCCACTACAAGAACACCATAGTGGTCATCTTATTTCTAAAAGGTTTTCTTTCACTCTCCTCTAATTTGCTGATCAAATCTCCTTAGAGATGTGAATTACTTTTTGCATATAGTTCCTGAATTGAGTAATTTTCCCTTTAGCACAGAGTCGTTTTGAAGTAGTCCTTTCACACACGTGTTGTGGTTGGGTTTTAAAGGCAGAGAAGTGAATGAATACCAAGGTGGCTGGAGTCATTTGGCATGTCAGCATGCTCTGAGAGGAAGCTTAAGCTTTGTACCAAGATTCAGAAGCATCAAGAAAATTACTTTTAATTCTATGGCCTTTTTGGCTTTTAAAATATCAAGTTCCAAAGCTAAAGCAAAATCCTTTTAAGTTTTCAAAGCTGGCCTCTAGTTCCTGATCATAGACCACTATGATATAGTGAATTATAAATTCCTATTTGGACAGAGATGACTGTCCACTTGTTTCTCCCTGATACGGCATGTTCTCTCATCCTTTGACTCTTTATTGCATTCTTGAACAAATAGAGAAAAAGAGGAAAAGAAGCTTAAGAATTAGACTGTCAGACCAGCACGTGGCAAGGAGCTTCAGAAGTTGGATCCCACATGGTTGACTGTACAGTTTCAGTCCCAGACCCAGCGGCTTGAAAATCACATTGGGCATGTGTGGCTGTGTGCCCCAAATCCAAAGAGGAGACAGGAGAAGAAGGGATTGCAGCATGGCCATCCCCCTGCGGGGTGATTTTTCCTTCCAACACCCCCACCCCCTCTGGTGAGCATACTTGCCCTATAGCAAAAACAAAAGGAGGGAAAAGAAAGAATTAGATTGTCAGGAAACATGTTTATGATCTCTCCAAAATTATGCCCTGAAAGGAAATGTTGTCTCCTGGAACATCACAGTGTAGAGGTGTAAAGGTGCAAAGTCAGTCAATGACGTATTTTTCATGATGCACAAAAGGGGCGTAGTTTAGACTGTTATTTCCTAATTAGTAACACTAGAAGAGTCTGAATAACTTTAGAAGAATTTTGAGAAATTAAGTGAAAATCCACCATAATATTTCTAAAATAACTAAATCCATTTCTTAGTTTTATATATTCTGTCGCTACTCCATTGCCCCACCAAAAAATTTCAGATTATATCATGAAGAAGATCAAACTTTTAAAACTCAATGGGATGATGTTTTCTGGTAGAACATGTTAGGGAGAATATTCAGAGGCGTGGATAGGCAGTATCTTACTTATATTTGTTACTCTAGTACAATGAATGGGGAACACCAGAGTGCAGCCAACTGTTACCTTTTTAAAAATTAAGTATTAGATAAAGCAGGAGAAGTTGAACAAAAAATGCATTTAAAACTACCAAGAGGTCCAATACACTTGTTCAAATATTAGAACTGTGCATTTCTTTATTTTAGTTACTTACTATTTTGTAAGGAAAGACCACCCCAAACCTGCAAGAGCTTGACTGTAATGTTTACCAATCCCAGAGAGCACACGTGGAGGTACAGCAAGAGAAGACTTAAGTTTACTGACATAGGAAAGGATGCTCCGCTAGGTGGAAAATGGTGTGTGCAGCCAGGAAGCACAGGCTCAGGATATATACATTAGAACAAAGCATTCGTACATCAACTAAAGATCCATGCAGATTCCCTGTCACCAAAAAGGAATCTGGTTTGTAGATACATTCCTTGAAGGTTACAATAAGAGGTTAGCTTATAGGATAACACAATCAGCAGAGTATGTATGGCGGGGGGGTAGTGTCCCTAATCTTGTGATGTGAATGTGAGTGGGGTGTGCATGCCTCTGGAATGGCCCAGCCATGTGCCAACTCTAGAGGTGAAAGTAATGGTCACAAGGTGGATATGAGCCCCACCATATCCAGGTAAGGCTCATGAACATCTGTGAGCTATGGCTGGATCTCAAGGGAGATGGGATAATGAGGGAGCTCAATGCATGGCGCCTGCTCACATTCCGCCCCAACACTGACTCTCACACCACCCACACATGCTTCACATGTCACCGGTCTTCTGCTGATTCCCTGGAGCAGGCACCTGAGTCAAACACAGCATCTATATCTCACAAGTACAATAGAGGGCCTATGTTGCAAATAACAGAAACATTACTACAATGATTCCAATAAAGAATTTCTTCCAAAAGGAGCTAAGAAAACTAAATCAACCAGAAGAAAAGACCATTCAGAGTGGTTCTCAAGGCGTCATCTCCATAGCATCTCAGAAGTAGCTTATAGCGAGGACTTAGAGCATGCCCGATGCATGGATTTGTTGTGTACTCCAGCAAGAGTATCAGCCCACTGCAGGAATGTGCCCCCTGATCCTAGACTTAAGGATAAGACAAATGTTTTATTGGCACAAATAAAGGCAATCTCTATTGCCAGGTAACATGCAAGCAATATTTCTACCTTGAGACAATAAAGTAACACTCAGGGGAGACCTCCCTGGTTTATTAGATCATGCCTGATCAAGTGGGCCCAGGGGCACTCTTGTCCCTTACTTGGAAAGTGAGAGGAGGGATCCTGAACTATGCCATTGTGGCATCCATAGCACAAGTCCTTTGAAGCTATCCATGCAGATAGGCAGGAAATCACATTGGGCATGTGTGGCTGTGTGCCCCAAATCCAAAGAGGAGACAGGAGAAGAAGGGATTGCAGCATGGCCATCCCCCTGCGGGGTGATTTTTCCTTCCAATACCCCCACCCCCTCTGGTGAGCATACTTGCCCTATAGCAAAAACAAAAGGAGGGAAAAGAAAGAATTAGATTGTCAGGAAACATGTTTATGATCTCTCCAAAATTATGCCCTGAAAGGAAATGTTGTCTCCTGGAACATCACAGTGTAGAGGTGTAAAGGTGCAAAGTCAGTCAATGACGTATTTTTCATGATGCACAAAAGGGGCGTAGTTTAGACTGTTATTTCCTAATTAGTAACACTAGAAGAGTCTGAATAACTTTAGAAGAATTTTGAGAAATTAAGTGAAAATCCACCATAATATTTCTAAAATAACTAAATCCATTTCTTAGTTTTATATATTCTGTCGCTACTCCATTGCCCCACCAAAAAATTTCAGATTATATCATGAAGAAGATCAAACTTTTAAAACTCAATGGGATGATGTTTTCTGGTAGAACATGTTAGGGAGAATATTCAGAGGCGTGGATAGGCAGTATCTTACTTATATTTGTTACTCTAGTACAATGAATGGGGAACACCAGAGTGCAGCCAACTGTTACCTTTTTAAAAATTAAGTATTAGATAAAGCAGGAGAAGTTGAACAAAAAATGCATTTAAAACTACCAAGAGGTCCAATACACTTGTTCAAATATTAGAACTGTGCATTTCTTTATTTTAGTTACTTACTATTTTGTAAGGAAAGACCACCCCAAACCTGCAAGAGCTTGACTGTAATGTTTACCGGTCCCAAAGAGCACACGTGGAGGTACAGCAAAAGAAGACTTAAGTTTACTGACATAGGAAAGGATGCTCCACTAGGTGGAAAATGGTGTGTGCAGCCAGGAAGCACAGGTTCAGGATATATACATTAGAACAAAGCATTCGTACATCAACTAAAGATCCATGCAGATTCCCTGTCACCAAAAAGGAATCTGGTTTGTAGATACATTCCTTGAAGGTTACAATAAGAGGTTAGCTTATAGGATAACACAATCAGCAGAGTATGTATGGCGGGGGGGTAGTGTCCCTAATCTTGTGATGTGAATGTGAGTGGGGTGTGCATGCCTCTGGAATGGCCCAGCCATGTGCCAACTCTAGAGGTGAAAGTAATGGTCACAAGGTGGATATGAGCCCCACCATATCCAGGTAAGGCTCATGAACATCTGTGAGCTATGGCTGGATCTCAAGGGAGATGGGATAATGAGGGAGCTCAATGCATGGCGCCTGCTCACATTCCGCCCCAACACTGACTCTCACACCACCCACACATGCTTCACATGTCACCGGTCTTCTGCTGATTCCCTGGAGCAGGCACCTGAGTCAAACACAGCATCTATATCTCACAAGTACAATAGAGGGCCTATGTTGCAAATAACAGAAACATTACTACAATGATTCCAATAAAGAATTTCTTCCAAAAGGAGCTAAGAAAACTAAATCAACCAGAAGAAAAGACCATTCAGAGTGGTTCTCAAGGCGTCATCTCCATAGCATCTCAGAAGTAGCTTATAGCGAGGACAGAGAGCATGCCCGATGCATGGATTTGTTGTGTACTCCAGCAAGAGTATCAGCCCACTGCAGGAATGTGCCCCCTGATCCTAGACTTAAGGATAAGACAAATGTTTTATTGGCACAAATAAAGGTAATCTCTATTGTCAGATAATATGCAAGCAATATTTCTACCTTGAGACAATAAGACTTAAGGATAAGACAAATGTTTTATTGGCACAAATAAAGGCAATCTCTATTGCCAGGTAATATGCAAAAAATATTTCTACCTTGAGACAATAAAGTAACACTCAGGGGAGACCTCCCTGGTTTATTAGATCATGCCTGATCAAGTGGGCCCAGGGGCACTCTTGTCCCTTACTTGGAAAGTGAGAGGAGGGATCCTGAACTATGCCATTGTGGCATCCATAGCACAAGTCCTTTGAAGCTATCCATGCAGATCCAGGTAATATGCAAAAAATATTTCTACCTTGAGACAATAAAGTAACACTCAGGGGAGACCTCCCTGGTTTATTAGATCATGCCTGATCAAGTGGGCCCAGGGGCACTCTTGTCCCTTACTTGGAAAGTGAGAGGAGGGATCCTGAACTATGCCATTGTGGCATCCATAGCACAAGTCCTTTGAAGCTATCCATGCAGATAGGCAGGGGCTCTCTCTTCTTTGCAATCACAATGCATGCAGCTCTTAGCTCCACCTATAGGCTACTCTGACCTCCACTACCCCCATTGAGATGGAGTCTATGGATAGCTGGTATGCTGCAGCTTGCTATGGAATGAATAGGAGGTAGGGCTGGCTATCCCTGGCAGGAGCCATCGATATACCAAGCATGATCTGGCACTGGGTCCATCTCTTCCTTAATAGGAGATGGAGTGAAAGCAGTAACCTCTATTGCAAGGACAATACACAACAATCACAGGTCCTAAAAGCTGTTTGTAGCCCATGGCTTAAAGGGCTAAAGGAAACACTACACTGCTGAAGGTATGCTCGCCGCCAGGTCACTCTCTGAGAATCATTGAGAAACATTGTACAAACAGATGAGCTTCTTGGCTCTTGGGACAGTTCATTATCCAGTCCACAATGGGAAGAGCCATCATGACTGTGACAGGGACTTTTCCAATCATGGGCATAGTAGTTACCAAAGCTTGATAAACAGTATTCACCTACTGCTCAAAAGAGCTGTGTTGGGCCTCTGTTCCCTTATAAGGGTGTGACCAGAACCCAATGGGGAATTGAGTTTTCCCCTGCTGCTGCCTGAGTCCCCCGGCATTTCCCTACTGGGCGATGTTAATATCCAGTTTGTAGAGAGTTGACTGGTTTAAAATGTCCAGTGCCTGCACAACAACCATGGACCTTTTAACTGCACTAAATGCCTGTTGGCATTCCTTCATCCAATTCTATTAAGCCCCTTTCCTGTCAATTTACAGAAAGAATAGGTTAGTTAAGGTAAATGGTGACAAATAACCACCAATAACTGAATAAACCTAAAAATTCTTGCAGTTGCTTAGAGTAGTGGGGAGGAGAAAGACTTCAGTCTTATTGATATTAGCTGATGGTATCACCTTTGTCTTCCTTGACTGAACAACCTCCCAAGAACTTGACAGATAAGCTAGGTCCGTACAACTGGCTTTGGTTTACAGCCTGTCCCCAGTCCTATATGTGCTCGATTAGCCATGAGGCAGCTTACTCTGTGTCCAGGAGATTCACAAGTTACATATCATTGATATAGTGAAATAGAGACTGTATTTGGCTTGCTCCACTTTTCTAGGTCTTGAGTGATTACGCCAGGCCACGGAGTTGGGCTGTGGAGGTACCCCTGTGGGAGGGTGTTAAATGTCCCCTGGCATCCTTGCTAGGTAAAAGCAAATTGGTCTTGACAATCTGTGTGCATTTCAATACTTAAAAAGGTAGTAGCTAATCAACAAGAAAGTGGTAAGTACCCAACTGTGGCCCAATTGGTCAGGAATGTCAGTGTTGGAAATTGTTGTGTGCAAGAAGGAATTCCCTTATTTAATTCTCTATAATCTGCTGTTGTTCTCCAAGTACCATCTGATTTCTTCACTGGCCACACAGGCAAGTCGTAAGGGCTCTGCACTGGGTGAATAATATTAACTGTGGTCAATTACTGTGTTGTTTCTCCTACTTCTTTATGTTCTCCCAGTAATTGGTATTGTTTGATGGCCACCACCTGATAAGGTATGGGGAGGACAAACAGAGGGTGTTTAGTGTGCCTACACAGCAGTTTTCACAATTCATACCCTAAGGCAGAAATCTCTAACACTAGCTTGCAAACACAGCCCTTGTAACATATTAATACCCAGTGTATATTCCCTTATGGGAGATAAATAAATTTTGTATGGGCGCTGAGGGAGTCATCTAATCCTCAATGTCAGAGTCACAGCCTCCTCGCTTTGACTGGGATTCACCCATATCTATCAATAGCAGTTGAGCATCCCTCAAATTTACTAGGGTTGCCATGAACAAGTGTACATTTGGCTGCCATATCAACTAAAACTAAGAATCCTGGCACACTTTCTCAATGTCCTGGGTACTGCAAGCACGACAGGTAGCCACCAACCCATAGAGAACACGTGTTCCCTGCGACTTGATGTGCCTGCTATCCTGATAGCCAGTCCCAACAAGGCGGGTGTGTCTCCTCATCCAGACAAGCAGCATATTCCTCGTTATCCCAGTAAGTACGGCTATCACACAGACATGCTGGATGAAGGAGGGGCACTACAGGCCACACTCAAGTCCATTATAGGGGGTGTCAGTTTTCTCCCTCAGGTAGGGGCTGGAACCGCTTTTCTTTCAGTAACTGTTAACATAGCCCCACCAAAAACAACGTTAGGCTTTTTGCGTATTTTTTAGGGATCTACTGCAGCCTTTATCAAATCTACCCACATTTGTTTGCATGTGAACTTCATAGGTCCCACATCTTTATTTCTTTGTGTTTTTGTTTTTGTTTTTGTTTTGTTTTGAATCTCAGTTTTATCTCTTTGAATCCATTGCTTCTGTCTGATTATTTCAGTCCCCCCTAGACCAGCAGTCACCTGAGTGGTGTGATGAATGCATTCACCCTTCAGGGGAACAAAAACTGATATCAGTGTGCCGCGGCAGAAGAAGGAGGCTGACTGCAGCACCCCATCATTCAACCCTTCTGTGAAGTCCACATTGTTGGGCCCTTTAAGTGGCCGTATATATGTGGTATCTTGCACTCCCAGTTCCTGGATGAACTCCTATTATTACTCTATAGCACTCCACTAGAGAGGGTGGCGGGAAGGTCACCCTTACTAGGCCACATGAAGCACCCCGCCTCCACGAGCCAAGTTCACACAGAGGCAGTGGCACCGTCAGCCTCAGCACCACGGCTGCACTGCTGTACCAAGGGGTGGCTAGTGATGGGCAAACGTATTCTGCATTCTTCCCCAGATGAACGATTCTGTCCACCCCCACAGCCCAAAGGCAGAGAAGCCATCCTGCACAGTATTTCCAGAGCCCTTCTGCCTAAACTTCGCTGCTAGCTTCCCTCCCTCAGCAGTACCTAGATATGCTGAGACCGAGGTACTCTTCTTGTCCTGTTTCTGCCTGCCCTACAGTTAGGAGGTGCCTCAGCCAGGTCCGGGTATTTGTCATCCTGGTGTTTATTCTTTTTAAAAATAGGTGCCTTTTTCTTTGTAATTTTATAGGTATTTTACAGGGAGCTTTGAGGATTGCTGCATCTGAAGCTACAGGCAGACATGATTTCAAACTATATATTATGAATGTAACCTATACGACTGGGTTGTAAAAAAAGTCATGACATATTTTTGCATGAAGAAACATAGGAAAATATGTCATGACTTTTCCAACAACCCGATATATACAAGGTTTCTAGCTCCAAACCTCTCATATAAAAATAGTATTCTCTCTCCAATGTCCTTAGCATAATTCCTTTAAAATGTGTAATAATTAAATGATGCATTTGTTAGACTTATGAGGATAAAAGGTCTCCTTTTTATGATTACTTTTTCAAAACTTAGTGGTAATAACATAACTCCGAATGAGGAATACAGATGTGCTATTTGTAAATGTCACATAATATGAATTACATTAAGAAAAATAACCACAAACTATCATAGTCATATGTCTCTTATGAATAAGACTAGTTAGTACCTCTTCTCTGTCTCCAGGAACACTTCCTTCATAAACAAACAACTTTGCATCATTTCTCTAGTTTTTTCATTATCTCCCAGGCTTTTTAGATGAGAACTTCCCACTCTCCCACATTCCAGTGTCATTTTATGTAATGTACTTCTTTCTCACATGTGGTTTTCACTTGACTTCAGAATATTTAGCAAATTTTCTCTTGGGAAAGTTACACTAATTAATTTAAGTCAAGTAAAACAAACTATATGGCTTTGGGAAAATGTATGATATTTGGCATCCTTTTTGGTCAAAAGTTCTCTTCAACCATCTTCTTTTTGCATCTATTTTCTCACAAAATAGAGTGAGGCAATAAAGGAGTGTAATTTCATGGCCGTTTCGGTTAACTCATTCTAATTTAAACTAAAACCACGGGTAAGAAGGATCTCAAAATGAAGACAGGTTTAAGACAATGTAACAGAAAGAGGGAAAGTGAGCATTTATGAAATTACAGGGTCCCTTTCTCTTTTTTGATGAACTTCAGGCAGTCTTATATTTGGATCTACCAAACAGTTTTCCAACTCCAGTAGTTGGAGCTCCTGCTAATTAAAAAATAATGTCTCTGTGGCTGGCTGGCATTCCAGTCAAGAAGCAGATGGCTATTGCACACAGACAGCTCAGGGTTTTCACAGAACAGCACATTCCATGGCCTTCGCCTCTCCTGTACTTAATGCCACAACTGAATATTTTTAAAAGTAATAATACTGAAGGTACCTGGTGTTGGTAGCCCTTTGCACTGACGAAAAAATAGAAAGACTCTGGTTGCATATGTTTTACATATTTTAAGTAGTCATGAAGAAAAGCATTTTGTTTGTAAGATCAGTGCACATATGGTCCACAACTGGGATTCACACAGAGGCTTCACCAGTGTAAACAATCATCAAAATAATGAAGTTGGCTATTTTGGTCCTCTGGGCTGCTTTGTGAATCAGAACGAGTCATTAGTCATTTCCACCACTCTCATTAAGAAAAATGTACTAAATATTCGAACTCCTAAGATATGTACATGGTTGCATTATTCCCAAGCATAGCTCACTGTCATGCTTACAATGTAAACTATAGCACTGAAGAGCTTTCATACATAGGCAGATTCTTACTCTAAGGTTGCCTAGATAATGAATAGATTATCCTTGTAGTTTTTCATAATACTGCATTTATATTTCCATTATAATTTATTTTCCACTTGAATGAACTCAACTGGAAAGCCACACTGTCACCTCAGAATTCAGAAATAATGAGAGGGGAAAAATTTGGAGGTATTCAGTAAGAACTTGACTGCACAAGACTTTTTTTTCCTCCTCCTCGAATTCATAAAAATAATTAAGAGAAAGAAGGAAATTGGCAAACTGTATTTCAACAAGACCAAAAATACATATATAGTCTACAAATTCCAAAATATCTAGAAGAGTTGCTATAAGAGTCAAGATAAAGCAAAATATCTGCAGGAGAAAGTGTAGAGAGAAATCTCAGAGAGGCTCAGTTTACTCTGAGACTCAGTTACAGATAAAGAACATTTACCAGGATAACGTTCTATAAAGGAAACAAAAAATGCTATGTTTTCTGTTTGAAAATGATGCAGTCTTCTGGGACCAGCAGATGGCACAATGGCTACGTCTCTGGACTCCCATGTCGTCGACTGAGATTCAAGAACTGGACCTGGTGGCTTAAACTCACACTGGGCACGTGTGTGTGTGTGTGTTGTGTGCCCAAGGTCCTGAGGGGAGAATGGAGGAGAAGGGATTGTGGCATGGCCATTCCCCCGGGGGGTAATTTCTTGCTTTCTGTCTCTCTGTCTCTCTCTGTCTTTCTGGCAAGTATGTGCACAGTACAGCAAAATCCTCTCAAAAAAAAAAAAAAGATGCAGTCTTCTCTAAAAAGGAAGTTAAAACAGGATGAACCTAGGGAAGAGCTACAAAGTAAACAGGATCAGTCAAAAGAGGAGAAGCTAGAGCATGAGAAGTCCAAGAAAATGCATAGACAAAAGAATGACAATATTTGAAGGAAAATGAGGAAGAATTGACATAGCTGGAAACCACTAAAGGCTATAGAAGATGGAAATGAGAACAAATAAATTAAAAAACTAAAAGAGCTATAAGGGACTAGAGGAGAAATGGTAAACACAGAAAATAAGTAAAGAAGATTGAAAGTATAGTACCTGTACAAGACACAAATTTGAAGGTACAAATTTAAAAATTTAACCAAATAAAAGTTCTCAAATTTGCAAATTAAAAAGGCACACTGGATGCCAAAGGAAATATAACTATGGCATAATAATAAAAAATACAAGGCAGTCAAACAAAAAGATCACCGAATAGGCTATGGAGAAATGAGATTATATTAGAGCCATACTTACAAAAGAAGTAAAGAAATTATGAAATAAGAATTTTATACCCAGCAAAGCTGATTTTCAAAAGGACTGCAAACGGCTCTGAACATGCACGAGTATGGAAGAAAATTTTTCCTGATCTCTTTTTGAGAAAAATTCTAGAGGATGAGTTCAGCTAGCCAAGAAATAATTGAAGAAATAAAGTGAAGGACTAAGATGAGTATTATTATATTTAACTGTACAATTGAGACCTAAGATATTAGTATGCCACCAGTGTTTATCAAGACAGTGTCCAAAAGACAAAACTAACAAAAAGTGGAGAAGAGGGGCAGAAAAAGAGAATAGGTGGCGTAATTTGTTGGATTTATATGATTCAGAGGATATCACTTAACGCAGACAATCATGGCCTGAAAATCATCCCAGGCATGTATGTACACATGTCCAAAATCCCAGGAGGAGAATAGAAGAGAAGGGATTGCGATATGGCCATCCCCTGGGGGGGGGTGATTTCTTACTTTCCCTCTCATGGTACTCTCTGTCTCTCTCTGGTAAGCACATGTGCCCTATGGCAAAAATTTAAAAAGAGAAAAAACAATTTTAAAATGGGAAGGTGCAGAACCATGTTTAATATTCACCTTACGCATAAAAGGAAGGGGAGACAAGAACAATGTTTAATCTTACTTTATTTGCACACACAAAATAAAACAACAACAACAACAACAACAACAAAAACAACTCTGAAAGAATACTGCAGAAACTAAAAGATTCGGTTATTGGAAAGGGCCGGCTAGTGGCATGGTGGTTAAGGGAGCTGGATCATACACATGGCCTACTCTGCAGTTGGAGTATCAGACCCCATGACTTGAAAAACGCACCAGGTGTGTGTGCATTCATGCCAAAAACCCCCAGAAAAGAATGGAAGAGGGGGGACTGCAACATTATCCCCATGGAGGGTGATTTCTCACTTTACCTATCTTCTGTCTCCCTCTCTCCAGTGAGCGCATGCATCCTGTAGCAATTAAAAATGTTGATTTATATAAAACACTTGAATAATTATAATTTAGAAAATTAAAATAAGAAGAAATCTAATTACTGGTATTTGTATATATTTATTGGACTAAGAAAGTACCAAAATTGATGTTCTTCTCTATTCAACATCAGTCTCAACTCTGCCTTAAGCATAACTTGTGTTTTGTTATGGGGTGGAAGGGAAGGAAGAGGGAAAGGGGGAGAAGTGTGTTGCGGGTAGGTGTTTCTGACCACTATTGTGATCTGCTCCAGCCCCCAGTTGGCTAGGACTTCAGGCAAGCATCGCTCTACCTGGCCCATTCAGGCTGGTCTAGGATCTGAACCCAGGCCTTCCAAATGGCCTACCTCTATGCAGAGGTGTCCTACTCCTTGTGCCACTTGTCTGGGCCACTTGTTTGTTTTTTGTTTTTTGTTTTTTTGTCAAACCATTCTCTAAAATTCAATTTTTTTAGCTTTTCTAATAGGCCCATTTGAACTATCTTCTTGAGGCCTTCTTCCAGTAATACCCTTACTGATTATCCTTATTTTGAAAAAAAATTTAAAGAGGTTTTTGCCTTAAGGTATGTGCACTCTCCAGAGAGAAAGAGAGAGACACAGTGAGAGGAAAAGTGAGAATTCACACTCCAGGGGGATGGCCACACCTCAATCCCTTTTCCATTCTCCTCCCAGGATCTCGAGCACACATGCACACGTGCCTGGTGTGATTTTCAAGTCACCAGGTCCAGGACTCGAACTGCATTTGGCCATGTGGGAGTTCAGCAACATGACCGTTACACCATTTGCCGGTTCCTATCTTGAAATATTTTTATGCATATAGACTACAGGATATTTCTTGATATTTTATTATCTATGGTGTTTCCTAATATGTTTATGTGTTTTGTTCTCAGGTCCCCAAATGCTAGGGGACCTCAAAATATTCCTGGAAAAATGAAATTAAAGAATGAGTTTATTTTGGTGCATGCCCAAAATCCCAGGAGATGAATGGAGGAAAAGGGATTGTGGAGTGGCCATCCCCCATGGGGGTGACTCCTCACTTTGCCTCTCACTGTCTCTCTGTCTCTCTCTCACAAGTGCATGTGCTCTGTAGCAAAAGCCTAAACAACAAACAAACAAGAAACTAGGTGACATATTTGGTAAAGCCTTGGCATGTTCTGGCATTATGTATTACGCTTGAGAATATTCCTTCTTCCACTTAAAATGCATCTAAGAAGGCCACCGTTGAAGTGCAGACGAGAAGGACGTTCTGTAGCAGAGCCAGGATGTAATGAAAAGTGCCCTGCTGCTGGGGTCATGGGAACGCAGCAGCTAGTGTGATGCTAAAAGCGTCACTTCTACTAAAAGTTGAAGAGTCACGGTTGTGTTTGGAATACCACAATCGAGACTACCATGATCTTGGAATAAAATCATCCCATCTAGAGAAAAGAACTATGAACTATTTGAAAAACTGGGACTTAATAATTGAGACTGACTTACTATTCATTATAGATTGATTATTTGTAACTGCCAGTTTAAATAATGCAGAAAACATTAAGACCTATTAATACCTTTTGGCTAACCAGATAGATAAGATAAAAACATCTCTTCTCAAATAAAGAGCTTTTAGTGATTCTGAATTATTTTTTCAGGAATAAATGTACCAATTTAACTATTGGAGTTGGATTCTTAGGTGTTATTATTATTACTGAACTTGTTTTTATCTCTACGTCATGTTACATAAGTGCAATTAGATTTGAAGAGTACCAGTTCTAAACAGTATTGAAGTTACAGACTGAGGGTGTCAGTGCACGTCTGACACAACATCTGAATGACGCTGTATTTTCAGGGATGTCTATTCCTCTAGAGATATTGTTCCATTTTGTAAAAGGAAAAAAAAGAAAAAAAAAGAAGAAGAAACAAATAAATGTGTCAGGAAATCTCTTAACCAATCATTGAAAGGAGATCATTCCTCTCAGGAAACTATTGTGTTATGATGAAATAAATGATTAATGAAATGAAAGAAGATATATGCTGAGATTTTGATAGAAAGTATGACATTGCAAAATTGAAAGGAGGTATAATAAAACAGACACAAATAGGCAATATAGTAATTATATAGTACATATTGTTTAATTTCAATATAATTTTTAAATGCCTTTGAAAAGGATGATGGCAATTTTTTTTTTTTTGGAGAGTTTTTTGCTATAGGGCGCGTGCACTCACCAGAAAGACAGAGAGAGACAGAGAGACAGAAAGCAAGAAACCACCACCACCCCCCTCCTGGGGGGGATGGCCACACTGCAGTCCCTTCTCATCCATTATCCTCTTGGGATCTTGGGCACACACGCACACCGCCAGAGTGAGTTTAAGCCGCTGGGTCTGGGACTTGAACCACAGTCGACTACATGGGAGTCCAGTGACATAGCCATTGTGCAAACTGCTAGTCCCGATGATGGTAAATTTTATGTGTTAACAAGAAAGATGGTTTTGATGACATTAATACTTAAATCAATGAACTAGAATTCTCTTTAAATAAAGGGTGAGTTGTTGCAACTCATACTTTGAGTAAACAAAGTAAGGCAGTCCTTCTGTAGTTTGTTTTCTGCATGTAAGAGAGAGGTGAGAGAGAGACTGCCCAGTCTGTGGCCTAGAGATTAAGGTCTGGATCCTACATAGCCGATGGAGCAATTTGAGTCCCGGAACCAGCAGCTAGAAAAACACGCCTGGTGAGTGTGTGTGTGTGTGTGTGTGTGTGTGTGTGCCCAAAATCCTGAAAGAAGAGAGAGATGGAGGAGGAAGAATTGCAGAGTGACCATGATCCAGGGAGAGGAGCTTTCTCACATCCCGTTTCTCTGTCTCTTGTGTCCAAATGCACACACCCTCTGGCAAACTAAGAGAGAGAGAAAGAAGGAGAGAAAGCGCACAGGCACACACACAGGGCGAGTCTTCCTCTTCTTATACGGACACCAGTCCTACTGGATCGGGCCACCCTCAGGCCTTATTCAACCTTCAGTACTTCCTCATAGGTCCTATATCCAAATGCAGTCGTATTGGCAGTTAGGATTCAACCTCTGAATGTTAGCAGTTCAGTCCATAATGAAAGGTTTCTGGAAAGAGGTTATGTTTCTAATTTTTTAAACAATGACAGGGAAATATTATCTAAGAGAAAAACACAAGTTTGAGGAATAATACATGTGACCAATGGGAGATTTGCTGTTCTAAGAGTGCTATTCAATCTCTTTATCACACATGAAAGAAACTGGAATTCTGGAAGCTAAGACCTATCCTAATCAGAACGTATCTGAAGAAATGCAGCCACAATTTTTAAGAGCGACATTTTGTCAAGAGAGAATTCACTTTTCCCATAATTCCTGGATAAATATATTCAGAAGTTTGATGTCTAACTCTGACAGGATATATTTCTGAAACTCAATTACATATGCCTGGGAAAGCTGAAAACCGATACTAGAGCGACAGTGGTAATAAGAGAAGACGATGAAGAAAATGGACGTGGTGTCTGTGAGAGAAGTGTGAGTTTAACACACCTCTCTGCACGGATGCCTTGATTAGTCATAACTGACGTTCTTCATCGCAATATCCTTTTTTTAAAAAAAGAAGTTTAAAAGAGCTTTGTTATTTTTATCCAAAGAAAATGTCTTGAGGAATTCCTCAAAGATCGACAGAACTACCATATGATCCAGCAATCACACTCCTTGGTACCTACCCAAAGGACAGAAGAATGCTTAGTCAGGAAAGTGCTTGCACATCTGTGTTTATTGCAGCATTATTCACAATTGCTAAGACATGGAACCAACTCAAGTGTCCACAAACAGAGGAATGGATTGAAAAAGCGTGGCACATATACTCCATGGAATACTTCTCAGCCTTAAAGAAACAGTAAGACCTTGGCTTTTGACAGAGGTAGATGAACATGGAGATTTTATTGCTGAGTGAAGCAAGCCCGGCTCTGAAGGAGAGACACTTTGTGTCTCCACCTAATATATTATCACCTCTCCACACTCCACGGCTGAAACTGAAGGACGAGAGGATATAGAAACCGAGAAGATGGTTATAGATGCCAGATACAGTGTGGGAAGAGGGTGGGAGAAGGAGAGTCTGAGGACAGACATGAACGAAAAAAATAGAGAGGCAAGACATTCATGGGACAAAGAAATGGGTTATCTGTTGATGATAATGTGTATAGTATCCCCAACTGAACTGGTGAGAAATGTTCATGTTGGGACATTCTCTTTATAAAGGAAGTGACACATGTGACTGAACGTATAAAAGAAATCGAAAGAAAAGAAAAAAAAAGAAAAATAATAAGAAAAACATGGATAAAAAATATCCATGATAAGACTACATATTTTAGCATAGTAAAGGAGTTACTTCATTAAAAAAGAAGAAGAAGAAAGAAAAGGTCTTAAACTTACATAAACATTTTTAAACTGCAAGTGTCTGTAGAGGTTAGCTTTCCTGAACATTAAAGCAAATTATAAACCAATAGGCTAAAACCATAAAGTTCACTCACCTCATATAATTCCGTAGGAGCCAGAAACTAAACAATACTTTTTACTGTTCCTGAGAGTAAAGTCATTATAAATAGAAGAGTACATGTATGTACAATTTAAAATTTTATTTTATAACTTCTTATTTACATTCGATTGTTGTACATCTTTGTGAGAGCATAATGTGGATTTTCAAAGCATGCACATGCAGATAAAATTTTATTCTTATTAGGCACAAGCTATCTGACTGGTCACATTTTTCTAAGACAAGTACTCTACTATTTTATTGTGTGACCTTAACTATGAATTAGTGGGTATGCGTTTTATATTGATTGGATCTCTTCCAAACATTTGACTTTAAACAGAACTCAGTAACTCCAATTTCAAAAAAAAGGCTAAAACTTTTATATACTAAGTATAAAGAGAGCAATATATTTTTAAAAGTTCAACATTTGGAGGGAAGTCATGGTACTAAAATTGACCAGTCTTCAGTTATAAGATGTAAAGTGAATACTTGAGGGGGAAACTGCTGGGCTGTAAGGTATGTGCCTATTCAGTAGCACCAGGTAATGATACGTTGTATCAATTTATTCTCTCACTGACAGTATCTGAAACTTTCTGTCATTTCATGCCATTCAACATATTGTCAGAATTTTTGTTTCTGTCAATCTTTTAGATGTTAAATTGACTTCAATATAAATTAATTTCCATTTTCCAGATTATTAATAAGATTAGGCTTATTGCCTGCGTATAATCTTTATAATCTGTTATGTAACCCATTTTATACTTAAATATCTCTCTTAATTTTTATGAGTATCTGTATTCTCCCTTATCACTTACTTGCGCTGCAAACAAATTGTTTCAATAAATTGCATATATTTTCACTAAGTGTGTCTTTGATGAACATAAGTTACATACGCTCTGTCCTCTTCCACTGAGCTATATGTTTCTCCATAAAACAGTGCTATGCCTTGGTTACCAGTATTTTTTAGGACTCAAAATCAGATACTACTACTCCTGTAACACTTTTTCTTTTTCAAAACTGTTTTGGGTCTTTTAAGTACTTCACTTTTCCAGATAAGTTAGTCAATTTCTTACCAAAAAAAAAAAAAAAGTCTAGCAGAATTTTTACTGAGATTGAATCCATAGATATATTCATTCTTCTGATCCATGAACATAGCATATCTTTGGATACACTTAGGTTTTTTTAAAATTTTGATCAATACTACAGTTTTCAGTGTTCAAATCCTAGAAGCTTTTCATAGAGTTATTCCTATGTTTTCATGCTTCTGATGCAATTATAAATGGAATTTTGATGTTAATTATGTTGTTTATTTCTAGTACATAGAAATCTCACTGATTTTGGGGACCAGCAGTTAGCGTAATGGCTATGTCGCTGGACTTCCATGTAGTCAACCACTATTCGAGTCCTGGACCCGGTGGCTTAAACTCACGCCAGGCACGTGTGCATGCGTGCATGCCCAAGATCCCGAGAGGAGAATGGAGGAGAAGGGATTGCAGTATGGCCATCCCCCCTGGGGGGTGGATTTCTTGCTTTCTGTCTCTCTGTCTCTCTGGCAAGTGCACGTGCCCTATAGCAAAAACCTCTCCAAAAGAAGAAGAAGAAAAAAAAGACATCTCACTGATTTTTGTAAATTGGCCTACTTTTTACAACACTGCTTAAGTCATTTATTATTTTTCATAGATATTTTATAGATTCTTTGGGATTTTCTAGATATTTCTCTCCTTGAAAATGTGTTTTTTAGAAATATGTTATTGTATATCCAGATATTTGGTAATTTTCCAAATAACTTTTCATTGCTGATTTCTATATTATTTCTCTTATGGTCTGAGAATATACTTTATAGGATTTTTTGTAATATGCTGAGATCTCCTTTCTAACCCAATATAGGTTTGGCACTGGCACATGTGCACCTGACACACTGCAGGTTTCTAGGGGGAGAGGTCGTGTGTCCTATAAATCCCATTCAGATCAGGTTGCTTCATAGTTCTGTCCAAGGCTTCTGCTGTCTCACTCATTTCTGGTCTACTTCTTTTTCAATAATCACTAAAAGAAGATTATTAAAACTTCTAGGTTTAAGCATAGGCTGTTTTATATCACCTTTTCATTTTACTAGGTATTGTTTTATGTATTTTACAGCTTTATTTTTGGATGCCTACACATTTAGAATTGCTTTGTTTTCTTTATGAACTGAGAACTTCACTATTTATAAGACCCTTCTTAATGCTTGTTTTTTTTTTTATTTTTCTCATTATTCATTCTCATTGTCCTTCCTTGAGCTTTCTTATATATGTAGTTTACTGTCTTACAAATTTTGGAAAATAAGTGGCCACTTTTCTTTAAATAGTTTTCTGTTATGTTACTTCTCTTTCTCTGCTCTGTCTTCCATTTGTGTATGTAACAAACTTATCTATTGACCTTCTGACACCTTTTCACAGCTCTTACAAATTACGTAGGAAGAGTTCCTCTCGATGCCCTGCTCCACCTTGAGTTTTTAGCAATGTCTGCACGCGTGAGCCTCAGTTGACCATCCCCATGCTCTTAGGCCCTTTGGGGTTGTAAGTATGTTCTCCAGTTGTTGGGTGCACTAGCTGCATGTATCCTTCAGATCAAGCCTAACAGTCAAGTTGTTAAAATCTCCAACATTTTTTTTGTCAATACTAACGATGTATATTAAGATTTTCTTTCCATCGTGATGGAAGATTTAACAGTTACTCCTTGCATTTTCATCGCTTTTTCCAAAGTGTGTGTGTGTGTGTGTGTGTGTGTGTGTGTGTACATTTATACCATGTGTCTTTCCAGGTGTAAAACATTTAAAATTGTGATAGCACCATCACAAACAGAAATAGTACCCATACGACCAGGTCCACATTCACACTGCTGGTGAGAACGTAAGATGGTAGAGCTGCTATGCAAAAGTTTGGTAGTTTCTCAAAAAGTTAAATGGGTTCAGACAGGGTTGCCGCAGTAAAGCAGCTGGACCCACATGAGAAGGTCCCAGGTTTGTGTTCCAGAGCCTCCTTGTACATGCGAGGCGCACATGCGCATAACTGCGACCCCGGCCGGTGAGGCTGACGGTGGGTTGTGATGTGACCCTGTTGAGGGTGACTCTCTTTCTCTCTCTCTGTTTCACTCTCAAGTTAAACATGGAATTACTATAGTACTGAAAATTTCACTCCTAAATATATGTCTGAAGGACCTGAAAACAGGTACTAAAACAAATACTCGCCAAATGTTCATAGCAGAACTAGTCACAATGCCAAGGTGTAAAAATAGTCCAAATATCAGTCAAGAGATGAATGGCTGAAAAGCTGTGGTATATGCATAAAACAGAACATTTTTCAACAACAACAAAAAAATGAAGCAATGATACATACTGCAATACGAATGGATCTAAAACAAACCCCACATAGCCTGCTATGAGAAAGAAGTCAGACAGACAATTTCACATGTTCCATGAGTTCACTCATACAAATACCCAGAACAGGTAAGTAGACAGACATAGAAAGCAGACTGACAGGTGCCAGGGCTGGGGGCAGGGAGTGGGGAGTAATTACTAAATGGGTAAGGGGTTTTATTTTGAGGTGGTGTTAATGCTTTCTAACTATTTAAAGGTGGTGATATACAACATTGTAAATGAACTAAATAGCACTGAACTTCTCACTTTCAAAATCTTAATTTTATAAGGAAGTTCACCTTGCAATAGACTGACTGTTGGTGTCCTCACAAATTCATTTGTTGACAACCCCCAATGTGATGGTATAAAGAGGTGAGGCCTCTGGGAAGTGATTAGGTTCAGATGGATCATGAGAGTAGAGACCCCAAGATGGCCTCCTCTCTGCCATGTGAGGTCACAGTGAGAAGGCAACAGTGTCTAAGCCAGGAAGAGAGCCGCCACCAGAAGCTGACCACACAGCTTTCTGATCTCAAACTTCTAACCTCCACAACTGTACTAAAAAATCCATTCAGTCTATGGTATTTCATTAAGATAGCCCAAATTAATGAAGACACACCTCTATTAGAAAAAATAAAAAAGTGTTGGTCTACAGTATAATTTGTTTTTCAAAACTCATTTCATCACTTTGCTAAGTTTTTATTTTATTTATCTATTCTATTTAAATTTAATGTAAGAGGATAAAGTCTGCTTTAGTTACATTAAAAAAAGGTTTTTTTATTCCTGTTTGCTTGTTTTGTGAGTTTTCTTGTGAATTTGGATTGATTTTACTTTCATAGGAGAATTACTTAAGATATTTTCTGTGAAAATTTAGTTTACTAAAATTAGACCTAAGGAGTTGAAATAATTTTTTAAAGTCTGTCTTACACTTTGTTACTGATTTGTTTAGAAATATGTTGTTTAATCTATAGAAAATTCTATCAGGAAAATTCTATACAAGATATTTTGAACTTAAAGTATTGCCCACCAGAGGGCTCTCATTTTTCTTCTATTTTTCTTTTTGGGAAATGAAAATTATATTTAGTAGATTATACCTTGCACCATTAAACAAATCAAATGTATTTTCTGAGCATATGCAAAGGCTCTCTGCATAGTAATTTACAATTAAATGCATTTAAATAAGTTTATTGAGAAAGAATGCATTAGGTAATTAGGCACGTTTAAATGTTTATTTTGATTAAGGTGCAAATAAAACACTTTATACACTTTAGATATACACACAATGTTTCTATAAAAACTCTGTGAAAGGGGGCCAGCAGGTGGCCTGGTGGTTAAGGTGCTGGACACTCCCACACAGCAAACCACGGTTCAAGTCCTGGACATGGTGGCTTTCTCTCTCTCTCTCTCTCTCTCTCTCTCTCTCTCTGTGTGTGTGTGTGTGTGTGTGTCTTTACAGTCAAATTAAAATAAAATGAATAAATGAATAAAATATTTTTAAAAACTGTGTGAAAGGAGACTTGTGGAATAAACTATTACAATTTGAACAAGTAGAAAATAAAACAAATACTCTCTTTTAAAAATCATGGGGTACACCTCCAAAAATAATTCATAAACATAAACGGTTAATCTCTAACAAGTTGGAAGGAAGTTTTCCAACTATGTTTGAAAACAGAGCCTGGATCTGAAAATTGATGAGTTGAGTTTATGTTTAAAAAATAATTTAAATGCACCTACATTATAGATTAGGGATTTGTGCTCATAATGAGAAATAGGCTTATAGATAAATAATAATATCATGTAACTGCTATAAAGAAATATATCCAATCAAAACACTCTACCATTATCTCAGGGAGAAATGGAGAATGGGAATATAGTATATTTTGAAAAAAAAAATGTTGGTCTATAGTATAATTTGTTTTTCAAAACTCATTTCATCACTCTTCTAAGTTTTTATTTATCTATTCTATTTAAATTTAATGTGAGAGGATAAAGTCTGCTTTATTAACATTAAAAACAGTTTTTCATTCCTGTATGGTTGTTTTGTGAGTTTTCTTGTGCACTTGGATTTGGATTAGTCTCTCAAGGACTATCCATCCCCTCTAGTGTTCTACTGTTGAGAGACACCACACTAAGTGAAGGTTGTGGAGGAAGAGACTAACTGTACTCTGGCCAATCAGGGAAGTTTCTTCAGCTAAAATGAAAGAGCGCATCAGATAGAGGGTGGGAGGAATAATATATTGAATAACTAAAAGGAAAAAGAGTGATTGGAGCCAGTGAGCTAAGAAATGAACAAAATAAAACAAAACAAAATGAAAGATCAAGCGATGTCACCAGAGATCAGGGCATGATCCTGGTGTCCTGAGAAGCTGATTTGGCCACAGTGGGGGTGGGGAGGAAGGGAAGATTCCACTAGAGAATGTTTGGAATCACATTTTGAAAAGCCTTGGATGCATGCAGAAGAGTGTACTTTATCTTGTAGGAAGCTTAAAGTCAGAGATTTTTTTTTCTTTTTTCTTTTCTTTCTTTCTTTCATGAGTCAGAGAGACAGAGAGAAAAGGAGACAAAGAGACAGAGAGCCAACATCCCTGACAGAGTCTTAATGCCTTGACCCTGCAGCCTCACTCAGCTGGGATGCGGGGCACACACTTGCCCGACATGCTCAGGGAGGTCTCGGAGTGCAAACCCAGAACCTTCCCCATGAGGAAGGTTGGCCTCGCAAGTCACATTTACTGATAGGCCACCATCTGGCCCCCAGAAATCATTTTTAAGCGGGACAGTGACTTGAACACATCACTAATTTAGATGGCTCATTTTGAGGGACCTCGGGAGTAAGTTAGTGCAGAAGAGCAGAAGCAGTAGAATGTGAGACAGAGAATCTGACAAAGAAACAGGACAAGACTGAGTAGATGAGGGCTGGGCCAGCCTGGGTGGTGAAAAAGACACTGAGTACAAACCATCCACATTATTCAAACGTATCCGGAGCTTCAAGTCAAACAAGCAACTTGACCATTCTGTGACCTTGAGCTTGCTAGAGCCTTATGCAATTCACCCCGGGAGTCTCTAAGAACTTTGCCCGGGTGTTTTGAGAAGTAAAACAGGGAAATGCCAAATTTCTAGTTGTACTTTGCTATTGTCCCTTCAACTAATCAAATGACATCCTGCTTTATTTTGGCAACAATTCCTTTCCTTCACAGAAGAAAAAGGCACATGATGAGGTGGGGACTGTCAAAGAACAGGAAGGTGCCCTGTTAGGATGGAGAGCCCATTGCTGAGCAGGAGAACTAGGACAAAGGAAGTGATGACACGCTCAGCAAAATGGAGGTGTAAGTCACACCGCCTCATCCGAGGGTCTCATCCGAGGGTCTCGGTACATCTGTCAGCTGCTACTACTGAGAGTTCACTGTGTGCCTGTGCTATCTAACTACTCGCCATGCATCAGCTTATTAACTCCTCACAGTAATTTTGTTTAGAGAAATTGCATGCTGTGTGCACTGTGCAGATATAAAATGAGGCAGTGACTAGGTAAGTGACTTGCCAAAGACACACAGCCAATGACAGCAAAGCCAGGGCTGAAACCCAGGCGAGATGGATCTACATGCTATGCTTTTAAAATTTTTTCTTATTTTTATTTTTATTATTATTATTATTTTATACATTTCATCATTATACATCATTTGGCTTGCAAAGAGAATTTACCCAATGTGAAATACACCTGAGACCAGTCCAGTTGAGAATACTATACAAGATATCATCAACAGGTAATAAACCATTACTGTGACCCACAAATGTCTTGCCTCTCAGGCCAAGTATGGCAGAACAGGAGACCGGGAGGCTACAAAAAACTAGGCCTCCGCCCACCAGACTTCATGGAAAATGTGCTGATGGTAGATTTTGTGTTCTTATCTAAAGGATGATTTGAGAAAGATATATTTGGTCTACCTATTGCTAATTACTGTAAAAAAAAATCTCAGATTCATGCAACTTGGGACAATGTTGGCTTGAGTGGGAAGTAGGCCTATTCTATCTTTGCCCTTGAATGACAACCCACATATAAAAGCCAACAAGTTCTAAATTTAAATGACTGGCTTTGAGTGACATACACACTACACATTGTTAGTGCTTGTTTATGATTCCCAGAGTGGAGAAGGGGAGAAGTGAAAATCTGCTCTGAAGGCTCCAGCCCTTAGGGAAAGGAACACTCAATTAAAAATCTGCTTTGAAGGCTCCAGCCCTTAGGGAAAGGAACACTGCGTGTGTGCTAGCTTCCTGCTTGCTTCTTTTGAGTCATCAGTAGTTTGGTGTTCAGTGAGACCTATGACTCAGGTCAGTGTGTTGACAATTCTACCTTTTGTGGTAACTCATTACTAGAAGCAAAGAGCACAGTGGTGTTTCAGCTTTGAACAGCTAGCGCCCAGCCAATACTTAGCCTATTTTGGTGTAAAATCTTTATAAAATCTATTTGTGTCTATACACATACCTATAATACCAATAATTCCCTGTTTCCTTCTAATAGTCATAGGTACAGCTTAGGGTTTTAGTCTGATAGAAGGGGGAATACAAATTTGGGCAGGTACAAATTGTGAAAATAAAAATAGCTAATATTTTTGAGCAATAACTATCTGCTTATTTATCTTCACTGTCAACATGCTTACTTTTTCAAAACCAGCTATGAGGCCAATAACATTGCTATTACTGTTTTATAGATGGAGACACTTAATAATATGTGGCCTAATCAACTAATGTCTCCTTCCCACAAGGAGCAAGGAAGTCGTGTGTGACTGGAAAGGAGCACACACCCCTCCCTTGGAGGTAAAGCAGGTGTTCCCCTCAGAGTCTGTTCTGTCTGCTCAACTCGCATGGCTGTACTGGCTTTTGGGGGCTGTCACAGAATACCACAGGCTGGTTGTCTTCAGAGATTTAATTATCACCGTCCTAGAAGTCCAATGTGAAGGTCCAGCAGGTTTAGTTTCTGCTGAGGCTTCTTTTCCTAGTTCCATCGATGTTCACCTTCTCACTCTGACCTCATAGGGACTCTTCTCTGTGTCAAGAGAGAGAGCAAACTCCTTGGGGTCCCCTCTCTCAAGGACACTCCTTTTATCAGATTAACCCCACCCCTGTGACCTCATTTAACCCTAATCATCTCCTAAATTCTCATTTCAAAAATCTTCACGTAGATTATACAAAAATACAGCATTACAAGGATACTATTTAGAAATGTAAAGGCATGTAGAATGAAAAACTAAAATAAGCCAAAGTAGGGTAAACTTGGAAGAAAGAGAAGTGGACAGAATATTGCTCTTTCCATACTTGTAGTGCTATTTGTTTTTTAAACTTTTACATATGCATTAATATAATACAGTTTTAAGTTAAATTTTACTAATATTTTCCTATTAAATGACATTACTTATAATCATTTCATTTCCTTTGAGTCAGCTGCAAGGGATTCTCCTTGTAGAGTTTTATCCACCAAAAATTATTTCTACAAAAAAAAAAAAAAACTGGATAATTTCTTCTTTGATTAACCAAGTTTAAAGTTAAATGCCCATGGAATCATTATTGGCATTGAGTACCACCTATTTTGTTATTTATTCCACATAAGATACAGAAAATTGGTTTCTCAGTGTTTAAATTTGTATTTATTTTGTTAACAATAAAAGCGAAAATTAAATATTTTATCAGGCATAAAGTGAGATATACACCTATCTATCTATCTTTCTATCTCTCTATAAAATCTTGTGTGTGTGTGTGTGTGTGTGTGTGTGTACGACATACACACACATATATAGTTACCAGAAAAGTCATGACACTGTCTTGCAAAGGAAAACAAAAAATATGTCATGACTTTTCCGACAACCCAATAAATAAGTAAAGTGAATGAATATGTTTAACTTGTGCCAATTCAGTTACTATAGGCTATGTGCACATCCGTTTGGAATAGATTTGGCTGCAAGTGAAAGAAAGCCCAAGGAACAGTGGTTTGAACAAGGGAGAAATTCATTGCTCTCGCAAACAATAAATGCCCGAAGTTAAGAAGGCAAGGGCAGTGAGGGGTACTACTCCAAAAGTCTTCAGAAACCCAAGGTCCTCCCCACTCCTTGCTCTGCCATGCCCAGAGTTTGACCCTCATGCCTGTGTCAAAGATGAACACAGACAACTTCCAGGCCACAGAATGGACAGTGGATGAAGGGAGGCAACAATGACTCTGTCTTTTTCTTAAGGAAGGTTAACCAAAGCTGTCACATGCCAGTCTCGGTTAGCTTTCTTTGGCTATGTTCAAAATATTCTTGATAATTTTTATAAGGAAATAAAATACTTTAGTTCTCAGAGTTCCAGGAAGAGAATCCTCAGTAGAAACTAAACCTGCTGGACCTTCACATTGGACTTCCAGGACAGTGATAAATAAATCTCTGAAGACAACCAGCCTATGGTATTCTGTGACAGCCCCTAAAAGCCAGTACAGCCATGCGAGTTGAGCAGACAGAACAGACTCTGAGGGGAACACCTGTTTACCTCCAAGGGAGGGGTGTGTGCTCCTCTCCAATCACACACGGCTTCCTTGCTCCTTGTGGAAAGGAGCCATTTATATATATGTAAATTTTACAATTTAACATTTATTTATAACTATTATTGAGAAGTTTTACTACTTTTTCAGATATTTAAGGTCACTGAGCAACTATATTTTTTGTAATGGATTACTAAGATAGTTTTGCATGGTTTCAGCTTGAATGGCTTTACGATACCAAACTGAGAGCTACTTTTATAAGGACTAATAAGCAATGGCAAATGGCTAGGGGTCTGGAAGGAGCAACACAGTGAAATCAGAGATGACGATGTTGAAGAAAGAGGCAAACAGGTGAGCCTGCAGGAGAAGGAATGAAATGCGAGGATCTTTGTACTGAAGTTAAATGCTCACTGGAGAACATCCACTGCAGGAGAGCGAAACCACCAAGTTAGCAGAATGACTCGACCAGTAGATGTCAGCCAGACTCTATCCTCAGCCACCCCAGTGCTCCTGCAGTGGGACCATGGGCAGAGTAACAACAGGACAGGGACAGATAACGCTGATGGGCCCAAAGCACAAGTTCCCTTTCATCAGAGGACCCAGCTACCACCACCAATCAACACCGACCTGCCAGCCAATAGTCCTGGACTGATCCTCTAATATGGAAACATCTTTGGAGGAAGGCAAACCCACTTGATATTCACTGTAAATGTGCTTTGAAGCCCTGCACCAGAGGCCAGTTGGTAGTGTGGTAGTGAAGGTGGCTGGATTCCACATGGCTGAATGCATAGTTCGAGTTCACACTGGGCATGTGTGCATGCACGCTCAAAATACCCAAAGGAGGAAAAAATGGAGGCGAAGGGATTGTGGATGACCATCTGTGCTTTCTCACCACGCCCTACCAAGAGCAGATGTGCCATCTGACAAACTGAAAAAGCAAATTAAAAAGTGCTATGCCAGGATACACTTCCTCTATTAGTTTTTGTAATGAATGCAACTGGGCTGCAGGCCTGCCAAAGATGGAAGCCAAGGACCAAGATCCAGAGGTGAGCCTGGATAGGTTTTGGTTTTGTCAATATTCTAACATAAACCTTCTCGTCAATTATAATTTACTAACTACATCTTGATCAAGTCATCAAATCTAATATCATGGATCCATAATAAACCTCTATCATGTGGCTCCTACTAAAGTGAACTGGGGATAGAACAGCATTTCGGAGGTATTGCTGCCAAACTTTCTACAAGTTAAAGAAACAATAACAAAATCAACAAGTTATAGCAATTTCTACAAAAAAACTGACTGTATTTTTCAAAGATTTCAAAGTCAAAAAATATAATAAATAAATAAATAGAGGCTAGGACCAGCAGATTACATAGAATTTAAAGCGGCTGGATCCTACATTGCTAGCTACATGGTTCAAGTCCCTAACACGGCAGCTTGAAAAACATGCTGGGTGCATGTGCATGCATGCCACAAAGCCCAAGGAGTCAATGGAAGAGAAGAGACTATGGTGTGGCCATCCACTCTCAGGCTGAGTTCTCACTTTCCTTCTCTCTATTTCTCTCTCTGGCAGGCACATGTGCATGTTTAGTTTCAGCAAAAAGTTTAAAAAATGAAAAATAAAAAGAAGGCTTAAGAATTGTTCCAGATTAAAGACACACACACACACAGTAGCTGTAAATAATGTCATTAAAATAATTCATCAAATTTGAATATGAACTGTGGCTTGGACTGTGTGCTATATCACTTAAATTTCCTGATCTTGAAAACTATTCTGAGGTTTTAGTTCTGACAAATTTCTATAGTTTGGTATTATATGCAATATAATACTTTTTTCTTTTCCTTTTTCTTTTCAGAGAGCATTTGTGCTCACTAGAGAGATGGAGAGAGAGAATGTACCCTGATGGGGCATGGTCATGCCACAGTTTTCTTCCTCCAGGATCTGGGGCATGCATGTACATATGCCCAACATGTTTTTCAGCCAGTGGGCTAGGATTTCAACCACAGTGGGATCTGGCTCCCAATGCACAGCACTTAACCACTGAACTATGGGCCTGGCTCTGCACTGAAGTATTTAGAGAAAAACAACACAATGTCTCCAACTTACTTCCAAATGTTGCGGAATAAAGGGGAAGTGAAGTGGACGTGTGTGTGCATAAAGAGAGAAAACAGAGAGAAAGGAAGAAAGCAGTGGGAAGGGAATGAATGGAAAAAAATACATCCAACTGGTAAATCGGGACAAAGGCCATATTTGAGGTACTTGTAACTTTTTTATTTCTGAAAGTATAGCAAAATAAATTAAAACTTATCATGAAAACTCCTTAATGGGCCTTGTAATTGTTAGGATGTGGAAAGTGACCACTGAGAATAGCTATGCCTCTAAATTTATAATAAAAATGAAAGTAGCCCTTCTTTATTAAGGTCTTGTTTTGTGCCCAGCATGGTACTAAGCATTTTACACACACTGTGTTTATTTCACTTAAAAATCCTGTAATATTGGACTGTAACAGTGCCCACTTTACAGACTTAGATACTGAAGTGATGAAGGTTAAGTACTCTAAAATTGTGCAGCTAGTAAGCAGAAATGCCAAGATTTGACCTCAAGGCTAATCACCCCAAAATGTAAGCTGTCAAACACTGCATTGCCCTGACTTCCAAATGGAGGGTGCATGTTTGGAAGATCAGTCTATTAATTACTTAAAGTTAGTGCGTTGGGGTTTGGGGGTTTTCTATTCCAAGAAGAAGACACATAATTCGTTTGTTTTTCTCTTTAGCAGAGGATCTGCTCAAGCTTGTCTAAAACATTGTGGTCTTTGGCTCACACCATCTTAATAAAACCCAGGTGTATTTAGCCAGATTATATGACACATGTTCAGGTTCATGTTTGATTTCAAATTAAGTATCTAGATGATTTATGGTAAAGAGTTTACCTCCACTTTCCCAGGTGGATTCTAATTCTAATCTTCAACCTACTCTTTCCAACACTTCCCATACTTAGAGTTTTCTCATTCAAGCCCTTCATTGTTAGTTTTTATAATCACAAGAGACTGTTACCTTGTCCAACACCTGTTATTATTTCCTTAAATTCTTCCTTTAAGAAATGTAATGAACCTATATTAATGTGAATACACCATATTTTACCAAATTCTCGAGGGCAAAGCATGGCTTCTTTTGCTTCTCTAGTAGTATTTGATTATAATATATAACTTTATAATAATGGGGACCACTTAAGCAGCTTAAAATTTTATGTAATTTTCATTTTAAATATTGATATATGTAAGCATATGAATTTACTCTCTACTTTTCTCACATTTTGAGGAGAAGGTAATGGCAGATACATATTGAATTCTAATATGGTTGATGGATCAGACTACATAAAATCTAAACACTGAAGTTTTCGTTACCAAGATAAACTGAAACTCGAACCTACATGAAAGTTCAAAAACACTTCATGACCAATTTATTTTATTCATCGTAGTCTTTCCACAGTTCTTGATTAGCCTAACACCAGAGTCACTATTTCCAAAATTGTGTAAGACAAGTTTTTGAGCTGACTAAACTTAGGAAGCTGAGAAACATCTCCGGCCAAAGGCTATTTTCCATTGACTTTGTTTTATTGCAATTTTATGTACTTGAAAAACCAACAAAGAGAAAATCCTCTTTCATGAGATTTCCAAATATTTTTTCCAGATAAAAGTTCAGTAAAATATGTAAACACTGGCATTGCTACTAGGCTCTGAGTTGTTGAGTGTCATCGTGATTCATTATACATGGTCTAGCGATTTCAGATAAAGCACCAGCCAGCAGGTAAAGTCATCTCCAATGCGTATGTGGTTAGAACTCAGATCCTGCTGGAGCCTGTGCCAGTACCACTGAGTAGGCTGCATTATGGAAAGGTCTGGTCCAATTGCCTTAAAAGAAGTTCCTTCCCCAATGAGAGAAACAGTTGCATCTAAAAGAACTTTGCAGAAGTGACCTGGCAGCCCTGAGTAAGACCAGAGTAAGTCACTAGTGATTTCAGCATGCTACAGCTAGCTTTCATTGGAATTTTGGACTCACACGGGACCTTAAAGATAATCTGATTCAAAATTTTGAATTTATACATGAACAACTGAGGCTCAGGGAGATTATCTGACTTGAACACTGGAAATTGGAACTTAGCAAGAAGCCAGCTCACGTCGCCATCTGTGCCATCGGTGGGGCGAGCCTTCGTGTTTACCCCATCCAGGTGTTCCCTTCATATACATATTAATCAGTGGAAACCTGGGCATTCGATTGCATGCTCTCCTAATTACACTCACTGAACAGAGACAGCAGGTGCAGCGACCGGCCCGCAGTTCCCAGCCTGCGCTCTAGTGACGAGAGCTGCAGCGCCTTCCCTTCTCTGCTTTCAAACAAACTGACTGACATTTCTCCACAAATCCTCCCTCAAGATGGACCTATTCCATCATCAATCATCCCAAGTGCCTCCTGTTTTCTCCGTTAAATGCTCATTTAACTTTGATAAAGCCCCTCTAAGGTAGCATTATCCTTTCCATTTTACAGTGGAAAAAAAACGGAGTCACAACAGGTTAGACAACTCTCTAGACTTCCTCTGGTTTGCACATCATGAAACCAACAGGTCAAAGCGCTGGTTCCCAGTCATTATTGTTATGCCTTCTATCTTCCAATGTGATTCTCAGACTTTCAAGAATGGGAATGTAATAATCACCTTAGAACAAGACCTCATTCTGGTTAGGATAATGTCTAGTTAAGATACTGACTTTGAAGCATAAAAAACATGGTATTTTTTAATTTAAAATCAGGAAACAAAGATTTATAAGAAATAAACTAAAATGTTCCATGAAAAGATTCAACTAGTTGCTGCCTTCTGACTTAATTAAATAGTGTACTGGCACTGTGAAGTAGCTTGATCAGGTAGCAATCGTCAAGGATTCCCATAAAGGTAGTACTGCAACAGAGAAAGCTGTATAGATAGTTTTTCAACTCATTTTCATTTTATCCTGAGGCAAGCTGCACCCCAGGATTAGGAAACCCTGCATCGCTGTAATAGGCTGTTTGTTCCCTCCATCAACTAAAATCCACTTAAAGGACAGTGTTGAGGAAGAGCTAGAAATAATAACACTCATTTTAGTATACTAAGAAAACTTGCTTCTTACAGCCACATCGTATGTGTAAAAGGAGAAGAGAGAGGGGCATGGGAAGCGAGAGAGGTGGGAAGGAGCCACTATGCATATTTTAGATCAAAATTGCCTTAAAAATAAATCAGAGATCTTTCTGTCTGAGCCACAGAAACAAGGCATCTGAAAACCAAGAACTGCACTTCCTGCTTGGGGAGTGCCGCTCTGGGCGCTGCCGGCTGCCCTGCTCGCGCTTCTGTCGTGGTTTGTTTTTGACACACGTGGATACTGCACAGCTGAAGCCACCAAATCCGTAGCTCATCCGTAAGCCTTTCTTTTGGCTGACGAAGCAAGTTATTTAATCAGTAATAGTTGCCATAATTTCATCGTTTGAAGTCTTTACCACTATCATTACCCTGAAAGAGGAGAAGTTCTGCACAGATGACAAATAGGCAAAGAAACAGACGGCTTTCTCCTGCCCGCCGAACGCGACGCGCTTCGATGCTTTATCTGCAAGGACCTACACATCATCTGGATAGCTCGCGAAATCTTGTTTTAATGAAACACATTTGGAATCGGATTTTAATGGAACACATTTTTACCTTTATGTCATGCTTTCTGAAATAAAATACAGGTTGGCTGCGCTATGCGCACTCATCAGTAAACCGCTGCGACCTTGGCTGCTATCAGCCACCTGCGCGCCTCTCTCATCAACACTTTCATTTCCTTTGGCTTATTGTAAGCCGCTTCCCATTTCCCAAGATGAAAAGTAAGGGGGAAAGGCTTTCTTACTTCACGTTGAAGACGTAATCTTTTCTTAATCGTGTTCTCTGTCCACAGAGTGCATTTCTCTGCAATCCAGTAAACTTACACAGCAAACAGAGCTTCTCCCAGCTCTAGCATGACTTTTAAAGCAATACAAAAATGCTGAAGTCAGTGCACATTAGAAAGACTTGTGTAGAGGAATTGAGCCTGAGGGCAAGGTCATGGGGTGTCCAGGAGTCCAGAAAGGCCCTGCTGCAGTAGCACAAAGGTTGCTGCTGCTCCTTGGCAGGCCAAGGCCACGCAGAAACCTGGTTCAATTCCCAGACCACCCTAAAAAGCCAAGCACAGAGGTGTGGGCCTGTAGTCTCCACCAACTGGGAGGCTGAGGCAGGAGATGCAGTGGTGGCAAGACCCTGTCCTAGAAAAGAGCCCAGGAAAAGAGAGAAGATTAAAATATAAAAACAAAGGTCCATGGCTGGCTCCATAGCCTAGTGGTTAAGGGTGCCAGATCCCACATGGTTTGAATTCCGGCCCTAATAGCTTGAAAAAATGTGTCCACATGTGTACATTCCCGAATCCTGATGGAACAGAAACTGAGGAAGGGATCGTGGTGTGACCACAACCCACTGGGGGGTTCTTTCTGCTCTCTCTTTCTCTCTCTGTCTCTCTCTGGTGAGTATGCGTTCCTCTGGCATTAAAAATATCTTTTTTAGAGAAAGATCTAATGTCTCTTAAAAATAACGGAATGTTTGTTTTGACAACTATAATTGTAAATAAATGCATTCTCATTTTATTACTTTAAAAAATATGTGATAAGTGAGTTACAGATTGTAGCAGTCATGTAAGAAATCTTTATATTCTTTACAAACTGAGACTAAACATTCACATTCTTTAAAATCAGTCTCCTTAAAATCATGTCACAATACTTGGAACAAAATCTAGAATGCTGACCAGATCCCGGTTGTATGTGACAGGATATTTGAACTGATACAATTCCGCCAGGTCATTTCCAGATAGTCAATATATCTCTGAACTCCAGTTGCTAGTAATTATCTGTGACAGTTCACTTTAACTCTGTGATCTGTTTAAGAGACCTGTCAAAGATTATCTGTGACATAACATTACTGCTTACTAGTAAGACCTTGTAACCCAGATACTACTTGACACCAGATACTTTGTAAAGCATTTTAACATTTCAGCTCTACCAAAAGAAACCCAAAGCACAGATATTAAGAAAGAAGACTACTTTTAAATGTAATAACTTCCTTAGTCTTTAAAAATATTTTTTTATGAAAATGAAAGTGAAAACAAAAGGCATCAACCATCTTGCTTTAGGGAAGAAAAAAATCTGATAGATATGCCTAATTTTCCTCATCAGTATGCCATAGTCCAATATTAATACCAGATATAGATACACTTGAAATTTATGTTGAATAGGGAATAATTTTTATTTGTTTCTCCACTTATTATTGGTCAGTTCCTCAACCCACAAGGTGATCAATAATTTTATACTGTAAATCTCAATTCTACTTACTTATTTTCCACTCTAAGACATGATCTAGTCATGTAATTTTATTTTTTAAGGATTATTTTACTTAACTTTATTTATTTATTTATTTTAATTTGACCAAAGAGGGAGAGAGAGAGAGAGAAAGAGAAAGTGAGAAAGCAAGCTGCCTGGTCGAAGATGAACCGCAGTTGGCCATGTGGGAGTCCAGTGCTCTTAACCACCATGCCACCTGCTGGTTCCCATATGATGTTATTTCAAGGTTTTTGCTTGTTTTTTTTTTTTTTTGGTTTTTTTTTTTTTTTTTTTGGTTTTTTGTTTGTTTGTTTTTTGCCATAGGGTGCGTGTGCTCACCAGAGAGAGACAGAGACAGTGAGAGTTAAAGCAAAAAATCATACCCCAGAGGGGATGGCCACATCACAATCCCTTCTCTTCCATTCTCCTCCTGGAATTTTGGACATGCACACACACCTGCCTGGCATGATTTTCAAGTCTCTGGGTCCAGGACCTGAATCACCCTTGGCCATGTGAGAGTACAGAGTTGTAACCACTATGTCACCTGCTGGCCCTAGTATTCTAGTCTTTCAAATGTCCCTTGATGAAGGACCAGTCTTGTAGTGCAGAGTTAAATGGCATGTAGAGGAAGCCAGACCCTACATGGCTGACCAGGGTTTGAGTCTCAGCCCCAGCAGCTTTAAAAGCATGCAAAGCATACTTGTGCATATCCAGGATTCTGACAGATTGAAGAACTGGAGGAGAAATGATTGTGGCCTGACTAGGCTATGCTGGGAGGTGCTTTCTTCCTCTTTCGTATATATACATATATACGTATATATACATATATATAATGTATAAAGTACTACACTATTTACGAATAGTTAAAACATTCTTTCTCAACATTTTTTACATAATATAGTTAATAGAACCATTATATATATATATATATGGCTTGAAAAATCATTTAATATCTTCTGTTAAGAAAAAAAATAAAAAACCTCAAAACATTTGAATGCTCACTGCTGAACATGTTAAATGAGCTAAATAATGGAAAACACATTTACAATATACTTTAACGGTAAGCCTATCCAATTTGTGATTTAAGAGGTCAAACTATTGGTTACTTCTGCATTCTTGGTAATTTAAGGAGAAGCAGACTGGGAAATATGCACTCACAGGCCTTATAAAACTGCCGCAGTTATTTTGACTAATAGACATTTATGGCCCATGTTCTGCTTGTGGAAAAACATCCTTGTAAGGTTGTAAACTAGTAGAAGAGCTCACAGAACTCTGAAGTGTCCATGGCCACAACCATGTGGACAAAGCCAAGCAAGAGATGAAGCAATTGTTCGGTAGATTTACGCAATGTGGATAACCCATGAACAATTCAGGGCTGGTGTGTGTGTGTGATAATCCAGGTCACCTACGTCAACAGATGAGATTCAGTCAATCATTTTCTATCCCCCGAACCTTTCTGCTATTGTGCATTGTTCTCTATGAATTAGTAGAACTCCCCTTTCTCTACTCGTCTCCTGTGTTCAGTATGGAAAAAACCTGTGATTAATAAATACAAAAACTACAATTATTTTTGTTATATTAAATAATTTCAACTAGTGTAAGCCAACAAAAGAAGTTTCTGTTTTGGTAACATTCCCAGAGAAAACTACATACCAGAGATTACAACCGATGAGGAATAGATTCTTACGTACAGATCCTCCCATGTTTGCCCAAAGGCTTTCACTTGAAGAGTGAGAAAGAGACAAGAAGCAGAACATGAATCTTTCAATAACTGACTAAAACTTGTCATTTCTATCCATACTATTCTCAATCTATTTCCCCCTTTCTGAGGGAAATGTGACTTGTTACCATATGAACATTTTCAACTTCTGAAAATATTTTGTTTCCATTTCTTCCCTTACTAAAGTTCTCTTTTTTTCCTGTATAATGTACTACACTATTTACAAATAGTTAAGACATTCTTTTTCAACATTTTTTACATAATATAGTTAACAGAACCATTTTAATATCTGCCTGAACTTCAGATACAGAGGTAACTATATGTATCCTACAAAGGAAAGGTAAAATTCATCCTTACAGAATTTTTCAGTTTTACTTACTTATTTTTAGATTTTGCCAGAGAAAGAGTTTACTCACCAGAGAAAGAGTCAGGCAAAGACAGAGAGAAAGTAAGACAGTACCCACCATGGGGAATGGTCGTACCTTTTCTCCTCCATCTCTCCCTCTTTTGGGGATTTGGGGCACACATGCACAGGTGCCCAGCGTGATTTACAACTTACCAGGTTACAGTTGACCATGTAGAATCCAGCCACTTTAATCACCATGCCAGTTTTAACAAAGACAATTCTCTTTACAATTGTGAAACAGTGCTGTTGATTTAGTTAACTCATTCCTAATTTATTGGAAAATATGGTGACCCAAATGTCTAAAAAAAGAGGAAGGAAGGAAGAAGGAAGGAAGGAAAGACGGAAGGAAGGAAGGGAGGAAGGAAGGAAGGAAGGAAGGGAAGAAAGAAGGAAGGAGGAGACCAATAGAACAAGAAAGAATAGGTATTGATGAGCGACTTGGGCATAGATTTTATTTGTTCAAGACAAGGTCCCTAATGTCATTCATGGTATCCCGGGCTTAGTATCCCACAAAGTTTGAACCATGGGTGCACATCACACATCCAGCTCTTTCAGACAGGCTCTCCTCATAGTGCCCAGGCCGGCCTTTAGCTCTGAATCCTCCCACTTTACTGAAACTGTAGGTATAAATGCCATCATGATCAGACTTCAGATTGGAATGAAAATCAAACCTGGGTCTCCCACGTGGTCCCAACCTGGGTAACACAGTGTCTTAGCAGTACATGTCACCAGGGCTGGACCTAGGTTTTCAAAATATATACAAATTTTCCAAAAATTTATATAGATAAATTTGGCAGAGTATATTGTCAAACACATGAGTAATAATTATTATAACCTGAAGAGCAGGCCAGCCAGTGGTGTGGTGGTTAAGGCAGCTGGATTCACGTGGTCAACTTCATGGTTTGAGTCCCAGACTCGATGTCATGAAAAACATACCAGGTGCATGGGTCTGTGTGTGCCCAGAATCCTGAGAGGAGAATGAAGGAGAAGGATTGTGGTGTGGCTCTCCCCCCTGGGAGGGTAATTCCTCACTCTCTCCAGTACATGCCCTATAGCAAAAACCCTGAAGAGTATAGGGCCAGATGCTGGAGCAGCAGTAAGCGGTAGAACATGATGCTTTGCATGGCAATCCCACACAGAAGGGCTCTCAGTGGATGTCCAAAGGCCTGCCTGAGTATACCAAGCACAGACTTGCCTGTGAACCAGGTCTGGCTGAAGGCTAGGAGTAGATTTCAATGTCAGAACCCTATTGGAGGTGCAGTTTTTCTTTTCTCTCTTCTCTCTTCTCTCTCTCTCTCTCTCCCTCCCTCCCTCCTCCCTACCTCCTCTTTCATCTCTCTTACACATGAAAGAAATAAATTTTTAAAAACATTTGAAGAGGGACCAGCAGATGGAGTAGTGGTTACTTCACTGGACTCTCACATAGTTGACCACAGTTTGAGTCCTGGACCCAGTGACTTCAAACTTACACCAAGTACATGTGCACGTGTGCCTAATATCCTGAGAGGAGAATGGGGGAGAAGGAGTGGCCATCCCCAGGGGGATGATTTCTTGCTTTCTGTGTCTCTGTCTCTCTCTGTCTCTTCAGCAAGCACAGGTGCTCTATAGCAAAAATTCCCCCCCACAAAAAACTGAAGAGCACTTATTACATGCCAAGCTTTACAAGTATTCATATTTTGCCTTTACAACAATCCAGTGGATAGGTACTGTCTCCCCAGTTGTACATGTGGAATCCAGAGTATGCTAAGATTAAGTAACATATCCAAGGCCATTAGGAAAATGCATCAAAGTTATAATTAGACCCGATTTCATATACACTATAATAACTAGAAAGGGATGGACAGTTATAGGTGGTTGTTGCTTGTTTTGTTCTTAAATGTGATCATTTGTAATCCTCACACATTGCTGTAGAAATGTAAAATATATAGCCACTTTGGAAAATATTTTGGCAGTTTCTCAAAATATTAAACATACAATTATCATATTACCTGGCAATTCTACTTCTAGGTTCAAAGTCAACAGTATTGATGGTCTAGCTCTACACAGAATCTGTACATCAGTATTATGGCAACACTACTTATAATGACATAAATTTATAAACAATCCAAATGCCCATAATCTGATGAATGAATAAGAAAAAATTGTGCTATATTTATAGAACAGAATTATTTGGCCACGAAAGGGAATAAAGTATGAATACATGCTACAACATGATGGACCTCGAAAACACTATGCTAAGAAAAGAGGCCAGACACAAAAGGACGCGGATTGTATATTCCTTTTATACGAAACGTCCAAAGTAATGAGATCCACAGAAAAGGGATATAGACTAGTAGCCCTCAAGGGTTCGTGAGGCGGATGAGTGGGAGCGTCAGCTGCTGCACTTGCATTGAAGTCTCCTTAGTGCCTTTTGTGTGACTGAGGCCTCTGGAATTTGCTTTCTGTGGGATGACAGTAGCATAGTGTTGTGAACATACTGAAAAACATGCAATTGTACATTTTTAAAGGGTGAGTTTTATGGCACATGAGTTTTTATTAAGAAAAAGTACATAAAGTTGTATATTTTTTGAAAAATTTAGCATTAAATGAAAAGTGATCCATATTCAGAAATGGAACTTAGTGCAGTTTCTTTTCATTATTTCACTTCGAAAAGCTCAGTGTCATCTACTATTTTATCAATGTCCCCAATCTTGATTATGTTCAGTGAACGTGTTTTTCAATATAATCATTCTTGCATTTTAGACTTTTTATATTTGTTTTGATTTGGGTAATCACAACAGTCAATGTAGGTCATTCATTTTCTTTTTTTTTTTTTACTTTTTTTTTGGGGGAGAGATTTTCGCTATAGGGCACGTGTACTCGCCAGACAGACAGAGAGAGACATAGAGACAGAAAGTGAGAAATCACCCCCCAGGGGGGGATGGTCACGCCGCAATCCCTTCTCCTCCATTCTCCTCTCGGGATCTTGGGCACGCACGCACACGCGCCCGGCGTGTGTTTTAAGCCACCGGGTCTGGGACGAGAACCACGGTCGACTACGTGGGAGTCCAGCGACACAGCCATTACGCTAACTGCTGGTTCCCTATGTCATTCATTTTCTACTCAACCAAATACCACTCTTGAGCCAGGACTGATAATCAAATTGCTGAAGTCTGAAGAACTCAGAGGGATTGTGAAACACCACTTGAGCAACTGATGCATTTGGCATGATTGATGAAAGAGTTGTTAAGCTGGACTTCATTAAAATTAAGATGTTTTGCTCTTCCAAAGACACTTTCTTTTTTAAAAAAATTAATTTTATTTATTTTTTATTTATTTTATTTTTAATTTATATATTTTTATTATAATTCATACATTAAATCGCTATACGTCATTTAGATTGTGAAGAGACTTTACCCAGCATGTTATATACCTCAGTCCAGCACAGCTGAGATCACCATACACATTCTAGTCAACAGATAATAAACCTTATCTGTGTCCCACAAGTGTCTTACCTCTCCATTGTCCCCCCCAAATTCCGTATGCTCTTCCCCCCTTACACTCTCTTTCCACTTTGTCTCTAGTGTCCATTACAATTTTTAATACTTTTATGTTCTCCAGTCTTTCAGTCTCTGCCATAGAGTGCAGATAATCAGTACATGTTAAGTGAAAAGACAAGTCACAGTTTGAGAGAGAATATCCACATATTGGAATGTATTTACCACTATAAAATGGTATAGAACAGCTTTCCTACCTTAAAAATCATCTGTACTCCATTTATTCATCCCTCTCTTTGCCCCAGCCCCATGGCAACTACAGATATTTTTACTGTCTCTAAAGCTTTTGTTTTCAAGAGATATTTTTGCTATAGGGCACATACACTTGCTGGAGAGACAGAGATGGACAGACAGAAAGTGAGAAATCATGCCCTAAGGGGGATGCCCATACCACAGTCCCTTCTCCTCCATTCTTCTCTCTGGATCTTGGGCAAATATGCACAGGTGCCCTGCTTGAGTTTTCAGCTGTCGGGTCAAACGCCAAAATGCCAGTCTACTATGTGGGTGTCCAGTGATATAACCATTATGCCATCTGCAAGTTCCTACTGCCTCCAAAGCTTTAACTTTTCCCAAACAACATAGAGTTGACAGTATGTAGCCTTTTAAGAATGGCTCCTTCCAAGTAGGAATAAGCATTTAAGTTTCCTTAATGTCTTGTCATAGCGCAATAATATTTAGTTATCTGAATGAACTGGAGTTCTTATTCACCTACTGAAGGAAATCTTGGTTGCTTCCAAGTTTGGGCAATTATGTATAAAGCTGCTTTAGACATCTCTTTGCAGGTTTTTCATGTAGACACAATTTTCAACTTCTTTGGATAAACACCCAAAATGGGGTAAACAATGTGGCATGATTTCTAGGTCATATGGTACAAGTGTATTTAGTTTATAAGAAATGACAAAATTATCTTCATAAGTGACTGTGCCACGTTGTATATCCACCCCAGTGTATAAGCCTTCCTGTTGCTCCACATTTTCATCAGCATTTGGTGGTGTCAGTTGTTTGGATTTTGGTTTCGTATTGTTGCTTTAATTTGCATTTCTCTAATGATACACAAAGAGAAGCATCTTTTCATATGCTTATTTTTCATCATTATACTTCTTTGGTGAGATGTCTATTAGGTTACCAACCCATTTGTTAAATGGGATGTTTATTTTCTTATTAGTGAGGTTGTTATTGTTTTTTTTTTAAAGAATTACTTTTATTTAGAAGATTCCTCATTGCTCCTGAGAACTAGCGATTTTGGGGAAAAAAGAGATAAAGATTTCCTACTGATAATTCAGCTTCCAGCCCACAAACTAGAATGGTGGACCTACGGGAACTATAGCCAAACATACAAATACTATTTGGGTTAACATATCCCTCAATATCTACTGAATCTGATACACAAAGCAATCACAAAAGAATGGCAAAGACATTCCTTATCACCTCTTTCTGCTTGCTCCTGAATGTTCAGATTGAACTTCAAGAATTAAGAAGAAACACACCATCCACCAAATGACTAGAAATCACTGCAGAACCACAAGAAATATGGGAAAGCAAGAAAATACCTCTCCTCCCAGAGAAAAGAATAAACTCTCCTTCATCCACAGGCAGTTCAATGGCAATTATGGAAATTCTTGATAAAGAATTTAGAATATTCATAATGGTGAAGCTAACTGAGATGGAAGAGAAGAGAGATCATGAACTACAGAAGAGAATGGAGAAAGGAGCTGATGAGTTCCAGGAAGTGAGGAAATTCTTGCAAGATCTGAAACAGCAATTACACGCTTTTAAAAAGAATCAAAGGGACCTGCTAGAGATGAAGGCTATAATACAGGAAATTAAAATCTCCCTTGAAAGTATTAAAAGCAGATTTGATCATACAGAAAATAGAATCTCAGGCGTAGAAGAGAAAATTGCTGGCCTAGAAAAATCCATTATAAAGACTGAGAAAATGGCCCCCCAAAATGAGAATAATTTATGAGAAATACTAGATAGCATCAAATATCCAAACATCTGGATAACTGGTATCCCAGAAGGTGAAGAGACTCACAAGGGCATTGCTAATCTAGTCCATGAAATCCTGCAAGAAAACTTTCCAAACCTAGAGAGGCATTCAAAGACCCAGTCCCGAGAAATACAAAGGACCCCAAATAGAATCAACCCAAGATCTTCTCCAAGACACAGTATAGCCAGATTGACCAAAACCACAGACAAAGACAAGATTCTAAGACTGGCAAGAGAAAGACATCAAGTTACCTACAAAGGATATCCCATCAGGATAATAGCAGATCTCTCATCGGAAACAATACAAGCAAGGAAAGAATGGGAAAATATTTTCAAAGTGTTAAGGGAAAAGCAATTTCAACCAAGAATACTGTACCCGGCAAGATTATCCTTCATGTGGGAAGAAAAGACAAGAACATTCTTAGATAAATACACCTTGAAAGAATTTACCAGCACCAGACCAGATCTCCAAGTAGTTCTCAAGGGAGTGCCTTATCAGGAAAATTAAATACAGACATATTTGATGACTACAGTAAGCTACATAGCCCCAGCTAGGTGCTACTTCATAGTCTGTTCATTCTACTCACTGAGGTTTATGCCGTAAGTCAGACTTGTGTTCATGGATATGTATATGTTAGTTGTGCTTGCTATTCAAAATATTTAGATTAAATAAGATCTTTAGTGAATCAATAAAATGTGAGGGAGAAAAGGCATAGAAAGCAACCATTGACACCAGAGACAGGGTGAAAGGAGGGTGGCAGATGGTAGAGAGTAAGAGATAGGGAATTTAGGATGGGAAAAAAAACAAAATATATAGGAAACAAGAAATGGAAAATTACTTACTGATAACATATATGTTGATGTGCTTGATTGAGCCAATATACAGTGCATTCTGGATGGAAAATCTCATTTTGTATGCTGTAATAATGATATACAGTGAATGAATGTAAATAAATATATTTAAATCATAAAAAAATGGAAAAAGAAAAGATAATTATTTTTATTTAACTTTATTTATTTATGTATTTTAGTTTGACTAGAGAGGGACAGAGAGCAAGAGAGAAAGTGAGAAAGCAAGCCACCAGGTCTGGGATTCGAACCACTTCAATCATGTGAGAGACCAGCAGCCTTAACCACCACACCATCTGCTGGCCCTTATTAGTGAGTTTTTAGAGTTATTTGTATATTTTGGATAACTGTCCTGTATCAGATACATCATTTGCAAATATTTATTCCCATATGTGACTTGTCTTTTCATTCTCTCGACAATATATTTTACAAATAGAGCATAAATTTTAAAGTTTAATAAAACACAGCTAATGCATTCTTTCTTTCATTGATCACAACTTTGACATTGTATCTGAAAAGTCACTGCCAACTCCCAGGTCATCTAGATTTTCTCCTACGTTATGTTTTATAGGAGTTTTATAGTTTTGCATTTTACATTTCACATGATTCATTTTTAATTTAATTCTGAGGACATAAGGTTTGTATTTAGAAGTGTGTGTGTGTGTGTGTGTGTGTGTGTGAGAGAGAGAGAGAGAGAGAGAGAGAGAGAGAGAGGAGAAAGAGAGAGAAATAGAGAGAGGGAATGTCCAGTTGTTTCAACACCACTTGTTGAAAAGACCAGCTTTTCCCCATTATATGATAATACCTTTGTCCCTTTGTTAAAGATCAGTTAACTAGATTTATGTGTATTTCTGGGCTCTTATTCCCTTCCACTTACCTATGTGTTTATTCTTTTACCAACATCACATCATCTTGATTACTGCAGCTTTATAGTAAATCTTAAAGTCAGATAGTGTCAATCCTCCAACTTTGTGCTTCTCCTTCAATATTATGTCAGCTACTGTAGGTTATTTTATTTTATTTTATTTTATTTTATTTTATTTTATTTTTTAAAGGTTTTTGCTATAGGATGCGTGTGCTAACCAGAAAGACTGAAAGAGACAGAGAGACAGAAAGTGAGAAATCACTCCCCAGGGGGTATGGCTACACTGCAATTTCTTCTCCTCCACTCTCTTCTCAGGATCTTGGGCATACACACACAAGTGCCTGGCATGAGTTTGAGCCTGGGACTTGAACCGCAGTTGACTACATGGGAGTCCAGCGACATAGCCATTATGCTAACTGCTGGTCCCCTATTGTAGGTCTTTTGACCTCTCCATGTAAACTTTACAATTAGTTTGACAACATTCATGAACACTTTCTGGAATTCCATTGTTACTATAAATCAAGTTGGGAAGAACTGACATCTTGACATTACTGAATTTTTTTTTCTTTTGAGAGAGAGAGAGATTTTTGCTATAGGGCTCATGTGCTCACTGGGGAAACAGAGAGAGCGAGAGAGACGGAAAGTGAGAAATAACCTCCCTCCACCCCGGGGAAATGGCTTCACTGCAATCCCTTCTCTTCCATTCTCCTCTTGGGCACACACACACACACAAGCCCAGCATGAGTTTTAAAGGGCCAGTCGAACCATGGTCGACTACATGAGAGTCCAGTTACATAACCATTATGCCATCTGCTGGTCCCAACATTACTATTTCTATCCATGAATATGGGATACCTCTACATTTATTTTGTTCTTTGATAATGAGCATTTTTTGACCATGGAAAAAAGTCCTAATGTCATTAAGTTCTCTTACCAATTAAAAAGTTGGTTTTTAAATAAAGAAAATAAATCTACCTATCATGTATAAGCCACTACTGTCAGGCCATAATTTTCTTACAGTCAAACGAATTTCTGAGTTACTTCCATTGCTACTATTTCTTAGTTACCTCCATTACCTTTAGCATTTTAGCCATGTGATCATGTTCAAACTACCAAACTCATAGATAAATTCTGTTTTCTCTAATCAAGGGTCTAGTTTTGGACACCCTAAAAGCTGTATGTATAGAGAGATGTGAGAGAGTATTATAGAAACTTCAACATGTTATTCACTATGAACAGATCATGGATTTTTTTTTGTATTAACATTCAACTGAGACTCCAGACTATATCAGAACTATCAAATTAACTATGTTCAAAATAAAAAAGGGTCCACTGATAAAATCCTAATTCTTCTAAATAAGTGTGAAATTTTGATGTGCATATTGTGTTTTAATTATTTATGAATGTATATGCTCAAAATCAGTATAATAAGAATACTGTCATAGCCTCAGATTCTTTTTCAGGTTTTAAAACTAACCTTTATTTTTTAAAGTCAATATATGCGTTATAGGAAACTAAAAAACACAAGAAGTAAAGGACAAGGTCATCCACAGTCACAAACAGCTCACAGTTGAATGTGTCCTTGTAGGTTCTTTTGTGTAGGTACACAACATCCAATTTTATATGGTGGGACTGTACAGTACAGTAGCTATCATGCATTTTCACACATCATGAATATTTACCAAATCAAAGTCCCAACACTCTATTTTGATAACCCAGAATACACTACACCAACTTATTCTGTTAAAGAAAAGAAGCAATCCTTTTTTGACAAAAATTTCACAGAAGACAAAAAATGGCAACAGGCTTCTGAATAAAAGTATTGGAAATTAGAACTAAAACATCATACTAGCTTAATGTTCTACATAAAGCAACAGAGTACTCTTAAGTATAATGTCTTTAAGAGAATAAATTATCAGCTCTATAGCATTAAAATATTAGTGAGATGTTTCCATTTAATTACTCAATGCATTCCCTCAGTACAACCAAACGAGATGCAGGTGCATCAATGGTTATCATCAAAATGTAAATACGAACACATATGCATGCATTTCTCCCTTTGTAAAATTTCCTTTTGCACCTCTGCTGCCAACCTAAGGGTCAAGCCCTGATAGACACTGCTCAGCCATGGTTTACTAATTTCATGTCCTGGATTCATCTTTTTTATCAATTATAACAAAGATCTTTACAAACTGTCTAATACACTAGCTCTACTTTGTCTCAGACATTGTCCTTCAATACATCTATAAAGCTTGGATGTTATAAAACAGTATCTGTCCACAAAAAAACAGATACTTTACCAAATCTACACATCGGGACCTATGGTTATAATCTAAGACTATCTTCTAGATATGAAGATGCTAGCAAAGAGCTCTTCCATTTAGTCTTCCTCTTTTCCCTCTTACACCATTCCAGTGACTAAGTACAGAACTATCTTCAGCTCCAAGAGGTGGATTAACAAAGGTCACTTCTAGAAGACCGTCTTTCCTACAAAACAAACAACAATAGCCTCATGTATTTTAAACTTCATGATCTCATTAATGATAATGAGTTATGGTCCAGTTCCATAGGGAAAGTTTGAATCAGGAATTTAGGGCCAGTTTGTGGCATTGTGGTTAAGGCAGCTGAATTCCACGTGACCAACTGTGCAGTTCAAGTCCCAGATCCAACAGCTTGAGAAACACGCCAGGCACGCACCTCTGCAAACCCACAATCCCAAAGGGAAGGAGAAATGGAGGAGAAAGGATTGCCAAGACGACTCCCCTGGGGGAAAGTGTTTTCACACTTGCCCTTTCTCTCTCCTACAAATGGACATATCCTCTGACAAATTTTTTAAGAAGAATTTGGAAAGTACGTAATAATGTAAGTTTCACAATTCAATGTGATAACTTCAATTTAATAATTCTAGAGCACTCAGCATAAATTAGGAATTTTTGTATGGTGGTTAAGTAAATACACCAAAGTGATAGTCTTTCATTAAAAAATAAAATCTCATGGGACCAGGAGATGGCGTAATGGTTAAGTTGCTGGACTCCCACATAGTTGACCATGGTTCAAGTTCTGGACCCAGTGGCTTAAAACTTAGGCCAAGCACATGTGCATGCATGCCCAAAATCCTGAGAGGAAAATGGAGAAGGGGCTGTGGTGTCGCCATCCCTCCTGGGGGGTGATTTCTCGCTTTCTTTCTCTATGTCTCTCTCTGTCTGTCTGGCGAGCACATGCGCCCTACAGTGAAAATCTCTCTAAATTAATTAATTAATTGATTAAAATAAAATCACATGTATTGGCTAATGCTCGATGAGAATTTTGTATCCTATATACAATTTTATAATAGTAATAATATATTTACAATTGGGAAATCATTGGGTCATCAGAAAGGTCATGACATATTTTCTCTAGGCAAAAGTGAAAAACTGAAAAATACAAAGAAAACAGATACTGTGTATGAGGGACTTTGAAAAGTTTATGGTAAAATGGAAAAAGTATGAGCTTACTTTGTTACAAAATAATTTTAAAATCTGTGCAAGTTTTTTCATAATATGTACTTTCTGAGGACCTCATATAAGCTTATGTTTTTGTGAGTAGTGTATACACACCCTACAAACAAATTCAATTTGTCCATTGTGGGCAGGATGAGTAATTTAGTGAGCATTTTCATGAGCAGTCATCCCTCTTTCTTCTTTTTATTTATTTCTTATTAAATTTTTTTATATTTATTTTCCTTCTTTTCAATTTTTAGTATATTCATAGTCAATATTATAATAAATTATGAACGCCTGATTTATAATAAGGAAAATAAACCCATTAAACATTTATTTATCACTGGAAATATCTTCCTGGCACAAGGAAGGAAAATCAAGCAGTGGAAAAAGAATAAACAATTTTAAAAATACCAAGTACAATAGTTATTTCATTGTAACATAATTAAAACTAGATATCTGAAAGCTTCTTGGATGAATTCCAGTAGTCAATAATCTGTAGAATTGCAAACTCATGGCACTTAAGCAATTTCTCTGATGCGCTTTGCTTGTTAGACCAAAAATGAAGTTACAGTTTAGAAGAAAGGAGTCTTTAAACTCAATCCTCCAATTTGACACAAAGATATTTTAATAACCACACACACAAAAAAAAAATCATGCTTTACAAGAGGAAATGTTTTGTTTGTTTTTCTTTTTCATTGTTTTAACATTTTCTATTTCTTTTTCTTTCTTTCTTTTCTTTTTTTGAAAGGTTTTTACTATAGGGCACGTGCACTCACTATAAAAACCAAGAGAGACAGAGAGACAGAAAGTGAGAAATCACCCCCCAAGGGAGATGTCCATGCCACAATCATCCCTTCTCGTCCATTCTCCTCTTGGGATCTTGGGTATGCACACACATGTGCCCGGCATGAGTTTAAGCCACCGGGTCTGGGATTCGAACAGCGGTCGACTGCGCGGGAGTCCAGTGACAAAGCCATTACACCAACTGCTGGTCCTAACATTTTCTATTTCTTATTGGTTCCACTTTGGAATTATGGAATATGCTTTTTAAATTTCTCAAAATGATAAGATATGAAAGGCAAAAACAATGAAGTTCCTCGAACAGCTTCATGAGAACTTGGAACTTAATAGAACCTTAAAGAAAAGGTTCACAGGGGCCAGCAGGTGATGGGGTAGTTAAGGGTGCTGGACTCCCATACTCCCACATGGCCAACTGTGGTTCAAGTCCTGGACATGGTGAC